>NC_142357.1:27355819-27660819 GCF_059441175.1 Urocampus carinirostris
GGGTCAGAACGCTAAGGTAGGAGGAGGCTAATGATGGAGGGGACCCGCGACCCCACACTAGTTTTATCAGCCAGCTATTTGAAGACAAGAGCCAACTCCCCACCAATCAGGAACCATTCCCTTCGAGATACTGATATGCCGTTGGCGAATGTAACAGCTCCATTAACCGACTCTTTAAGAGAACAACGGAAGCCGACCCACCATTTAGGAGCCATCCCCTTTAAGATAGTCTTTGGACAATGTAAAAGCTCTATGACCCAGTTCTTTGAAGTGAAGTCAAGTCAAGTCATTTTTATTTTTATAGCCCTTAATCACAAAGAGTCTCAAAGGGCTTCACAGGTTATTACACAGACTATTATTACACCATCCCCTGATCTGGAACCAACATGAGGGCAAGGAAAAACTCAAAAAACCTCAACAAGTGGAAAATGAATAAACCTTGAGAAGGGACCGCACAAGTGGTATCCCCCTTCCAGGATTACCAGGCAGCAAAGGATGTTGCAATCGCAAATAATACAGAGATATTGTCCACAAAAAGTATAGGTTATTCATATGCTATAGCGTAGAAGTGAGTCTTAAGCTTAGATTTAAACATTTCCACTGAGGTTGCAGATCGGATCTCAGGAGGAAGAGCATTCCACAGCACCGGTGCCCGGATGGAGAACGCTCTCGAACCAGCAGAACACTCTTGGCTCTTGGTGAACAACACGAGCTGGCTCCCTTCGAGAGAGTGATGTGTTGTTTACGAACATAACAGCTCTATGAGCCGGCCTTTTTTAGTAAACGATGGGAGCTGGTTCCCTACCAATCAGTAGCTCTTTCTTTAAAGATAGTGAAGTGTAGTTGGCGAACGTATCGACTCTGTGAGCTGGATCTTGTAAATTAAAGAACCTAAAGCTGGCTCCTTTTGAGATAGTAATGTGTAGTTCGCAAAGGTAACGACTATATGAGCCAATAAGATAACAGACCAAACCGAGGTATGCCTGACTTTGCAATGCCCATTCCATATTTGGTAAGTTGTTGTGGCTATCTGGTTGATATATTGTGTTAAGGAATTGTATCTGTTTGCTACCAATGCCCTCTATAGTTTGCTACTACTGGTGCCAGCTATAGAGTTTTGTTTTTTTAACCAGAAATGCCAAAAGTTGACAAAAGCTGAAAGTTAATTTTTGTATTTAATACCTTCTTAGTTAACATTTTCTTTTCGTTTTTTAAGGGGTTCTGTGGAGCTTGACTTCAAAGTCGCTCAGTATGAATTACTTGAAAGTTTAAGCTAGTCAAAAGTTCACTGTAGATTGAAACAGAAAAGGCTATTATGATAGAGAAGAATAATACTATTTTAAAATATTGCTTTTTTATTACTTAATTTGGTGCATAATTGTCGGAGTTTATAAAGATATAAACCCATTGCTGCCCATAGTATTCAGATAAAGGTATTTAAATACAATTTAAAACTACTGCGCATGTAGTGAGGTCGACCCGGCAGCCATCTTGTCTGGCTAGCTGGATCGCTCTGACTAAATTCAGTTTCAGTAGACGAATTTATTGAAATGTAACCAGGCGCAGTGAATACAATGGAGTGCGCATGCGTATTACATTACATACAATGGAAAAACATTGAAAACGTATTACAAACAATGGAAATAGACTGAAAACATGGATCTTTGAAACGTGACTATGTGTGTGTGTGTGATGATTACTTGTATATTAAAAATAGGAAAACAGGTTAAACAAGTTAATTTCATAGGATGGAAATCTGAGAAATACACAACTAAAAGTAGCTTTTCTTTACAATAATGTGTCCTAAAAGGCGCTTCCAAATACAATTTATTGTTATTATTATCATAATGGTTCATTATTTTGATAATATAGCTTAAAAAAATGGGAAAAACTCTGAAGAGCCGTTTGGGAGCCACAATCAGGCACTTATCAGTGAGCCGAGCCGAAAGAGCCGGATCTCTAAGAAGAGCCAGAATTACCATGACTGTAAAACGCCAAGGATGGGCAGGCTCGTGATGGATGCACCCTGCGACTGGAGCCGTTGGCACGCCCACACAGAGACGCCACCAAGGCCAGGCCGAAAGGAGCAGGCAATCAAAGAGAGGCCGCGGGGCCAGGATGATATAGGAGGATCCAGCTTATTAAATAGGCTTCAGGAGGCGCATGGAGCATCTCAAATAAGTTGTCACCGAAAAGACTTCTGCAGGCGACCATGACAGCCTGTGTACAGTGCGGAGTGGGATTACTGTCATTAGGAGCACACACACCACCCGGGAGATCCGGAACAGTGTGTCATCCCCGATTTACCTCTCCAACCTAGGCCTCATTATCCTGCATCTGAGCCACACGAGGATGTGCGTGAGTGCGCACCGGCTATAAAGGAGTGTCCCACTCTGTCAGATTGGATCATATTCTACCGAGTGCCCGATTCACTTTGACAAAACATTCAGGGGCACTCCCATCTAGTCGATTGCTCGAGGTGGCGCAATTTAGAAATGGAACGATTTTCTGTTTTTTAGGGGAAATGCTCAAAAGCAAAAAAAAATTCCAAGGCAGCAGCAAACTGCTAACCAGAACCCAGTTGTCTTGTGTTAGCTGTAAACTGATGTACAGAGACACCTAATTACTGGGAGCTTCGGTTATTGTTGGTTCACTCCTTTGTGGATTTTGAATTTTTTTTTTTTTTTTAATTTGTCATTGATATCACCGTTCATCGTGGTCAGAGAAAGCACATGGCAAGTACTGCATAGGGCACATTTATTTTATTGATGTTCACTATGTTTTGTGTATTATTACCCAATGCTAAATCTATTGCACCCTGGTCATCCTGGAGCAGTGATTACCACTTGTGAGGCCCCTTCTCAATGTTTCTTTTTCCCTCATGCTGAGGTCTTTGAGTTTTTCCTTGCCCTCATGTTTGTTTAAGATCAGGCGATGGTGTAATTGTAATCCTGTGCAGTCCTTTGAGACATCTTGTGATTAAGGGCTATACAAATAAATGTGACTTAACTTAACAATGTGTGTGCGTGTATTGAGTGGGCGTGACTCTTTGCGTGCGTGACTATGATAGGTTGCTGTATGCTTTCAGTCAAACAGCCGGGGTGGGCATGTACAGTGAACCTCTACGAACCCAAACAAACTGGGCCACTAGCTCTTAGCAGCTCAGTACATTGAAAATCAATTAATCAATTTAATCGGATCCTCAGGAAAGCCAGAAGCGAGCCAAGAAATGCTGATCACCAGCAGGTGCTCTGTGTATTGTTATCGGGTCCGGGAATCGACTGAGACGGCATCGAGATGGAAGGCAATAGAGAAGCTTAAGGTTCATCCTAATGCAAAGGCTGGTCTAACAACTTGAGTCCCTTCTGCTGAGCCTGTATTTCAGCAACGCCGGATCCATTAACCATGAAATGGATGACCTGGAGCCAAAACTTGAAATGTCGGACTCTTATTTTACTCACTAGGTTAATGAGTAGTTGAATGTAAAGCGTTTTCGATGCTTTGTTAAGTAGAAAAATAACTCTATAAATTGCATGCCACTTCCCATAGAAGACATTGAAAGTCAAAGTTACTAATGTCAATGCGACACCTGTTCAACGTGTTTTGTCTCGCTCTATTAGGACCAAACACAATGCCGCATTTTCCCCCCACTGTGTCTCCTGCCCTAATTTTCATTTCCATTGGGAACACAACACGATGTTTCATCCTAACGAGCGGCAGACTGCGAGAAATCGTTACAGAAATCCATTACGCAAGGCCACCTGAAAGCAGGTGTGCTCATGCTTTTGGTATAATTTATTCGATTATGGATTTTCGCTTCGGCTTTGTCGCCGCTTTCCAGAAGCCTTTCTTGTTTACCTTGGTGTCTTGGAAACAAGAACATCCCGTCAATTACGGCTACAGTGAGGGAAAAAAAAAATGTACGGAAAAACTGGAGAAGGCATTAGAGGGGAGCATATAGAGAACCCTTGCTACTCCGCACTTTGGTTACTGCTAGTACACTGCTATGCGGATTTTGAATTGACTTTTCTTTGTTGTAATTGATATCAATGTATTGTGCATTGTGTTCTGAGCAGACAGTAGATAACAAATGCTATTAATGGTGCAGGTTAGGGAGGGGTTTGTGTGTTGGGTGGGCGTGACTGTGATAGGCCACCAAAACAAACAGTATATAGCTTTTAGCGTGTCTTTTTGTTAAAAATACTTTCATCAACGAAATCAGACCCTTAGGAAGAGCGCAAAGAAATAGTAATCACCGCAATCACCGAGGGATTACTATACCTGATTTGAAAACATTCCAATCAAACTGCCTTCCATTAGTTAAATTGCAGCAAGTCCTCGCTTCCTATTTCTAACTTCCAAGTACCTCTGAAATTTTACTGCCTCTTTCCCCCCGGCTCCCATCGGCGCTACATACGCTACCATTCATGGGCGAAAACAAACTCGGTAATATCCCATTTACTAGAAGGCAGGAGATGGTTTCACTGACAGTATAATAACATGCTACATGGAGCGTAGCATTACAAAGTCAGAATGAAAGCGGCTTTAATGGTAAAAATTCATTCCAGAAGCAGCCTGATGAAATTGAGGCAATTATTAAAATTCCAATGCAAATTGGAGTGCATCAAACAGTTTAGAAACCTTTTTTGGGGAAATAAAATGACATCGCTGTCCGGGCAATAGGAAAAATTGCCACGATCCGTCCTATATTTCACACAATCGACTTTTACACAACGCTCTCATGCCGTCAACCATGCATGACCAAAGTACCTTGTTAGCGGCTTCTTTACAAGCGCGTCCTAAATGCGTCTATGAATGTAAAACCTGAAGATTTCTCATTTAGGATATTAACCAGAGCGTAAACAGCACTTCATAACGTGGCGGCTACAAAACAACAGTGTTGACGGGATAATAATTCAGGGTTAAGATCGATGCGGCCGCCGTGCGTCTCGCCAGGGATGCAGCATGGATGCAGCAGGAAGTTGACATTCACAGAGGGATCCCACCGCGGCAGCTCATTAAAAGAAGCCCAAGACTGAATTTCCTTCTTAATCCTTGTGTTAGGGAAGGACGTCTATGAGGGATGCGTATTGGTAAACATGCAAAGGTTCGGCACGCGTGCTGCACTTAGCATAAAGGACGGAGGCAATGATTGTAGTATATCATTCGGAGATAGCATTAGGAGGCAGAGGGAACAACAATATTCCCCCTAAACAGTAGATGTGTGTGCATGTGTGTTAATCTAATAACTTTATTCTGTTTCTAATATTGGACATCTGCAAAGGAGATTGCATAGGATCCCTGTTCATTATTTTGAATATCATTCCCCATTTTTGTTCAATGTTTTGACTCTTACAAACCATTAGCATCATTGTCACTATCGCCAATGAGGTTGCTGTTCTTTGATTCCCAAACCCTTTAGGGTTAAGGAAGGGCCTTTAATACAGGTTGGAATTTCTTATCTGAAGGCTCGCTCTCCTGTCCTTGTCGCAAGTTTAAAAACCCTCCAAAAAACTCTTACATTACTAAAGCACATCTGCCATAAGTGTGTGAAACTTTAAGAACAGCAACATAACTGGACGTAAATTAATATCATTTTTTTGCCCCAACAAGGACAAGCATACAAGTGTGCAGATTTATAAAACTGAGTCTGGTTGTGATGAATCTAGGTATTTTTTTACAAAGTAAAACACACGGATAAAAAAATTGTCAAGGTTTGTTTTTCGGCTTCCTTTACTCGCAAACCTTTGATTCATTAATCTTCATTTTTTTCCGCGCGGCGTAGAACTCAACGCACTAAAACACAGAGAGTATACAATGGAGGGAAAGTGAAGTTAATTAATATTTGGGGGACAACACTGTTCATCTGCTGGTAGCTCACAAAACCTTTAAATTACCAGATACGCATTAGCCTCCATGAGCACTTCCGCTAACAATGCATTGCATGTGACGTCACGTGTCCTCCTGTAAATGTGAACAATCTCACAAAAATATCGTATTTCATCCAAAAATCTTGAAAGGCTTGACTCAACCAAGGCTTGAATCTGCGACCTCCAAGGTTTGGGGTTGGCTACCAACCCTAAGGGCACCAAGCTGATCTCAAACCGCGACTCTGCATAGGAAACAGGGTGCAATGCACGACAGGGTGCGTCGCACAATTTGAAGGAAATTTGAGACTTCTATGTGCGCATTATGGTCGTGATTATACGGTAATATATAAAACTATATATGGTGACCCTAAATCAAGGTAATATTCCAAAATAAATGTTCGATAGGTGAAATCTTATACATTTCCACTCACCATATTACACAATTAAATACTCTTTTATACATTAAAACCAAAGAACAAACCTTTTTAACAAGCTTAAGAACTGTAAAAGTATTCTCAATCCAAAGAGTATCCAGTTTACAATCTTGCTCACCCAAGAAATGCACCTGCACCCCGCAGGTGCATTTCTGACATCTAAAATGAGGTAAGGGGATACAAGCAAAAGCACCAAAGCATCACAAGACCCACATATGGAATTTCCCCGCGGTATGGAGAGACACGATAATTGAAATGCAAACACCTGCTCGATACAACATTCGTCACGCAGAAGATTGCGATATTCGATGACAGAGGCGCTTTAAGGCACCGGCGGGCAGCAAAGAAACAGCAGAATTCTACAGTGCCTGACGTACCTTCCGAGTGGTGGGAGAGGGTCAGCAGGCTGACGCAGGATGCACCGATGCCAGAACCGAACACGGTGATGCGATTGGAGTCTCCTCCGAAGAAACCGATGTTCTCGCTGATCCACCTCAAAGCTTGGATCTGGTCCAGCAGACCGTAGTTCCCTTTAGCGGCTTGGTCCCCTGTGCTGAGGAAGCCTGAAATGTAAACCATTTTAAGATAAATGTCAGTTGGACAGTGTCCAGGTGGACCAACATCTTTCACGGACTGACATGAACTTCTCTTCTAAGGTCTAACTTCTATGCCGCCAAAGCGCATTTTTCAGAAAGCTGGATTTCAGAGGAAAACATTGATCAAACCGTCGGCTATATGAAATGGTCCTCTAAAACAAAAGGGTTTTTCTTCTACAAACTGTCACCTGTGCTCAATTTTATTTTTTCAACTAATGTTCCACAAACTTTCTCCCAGACAACGGCCGGACACACCTTTGTTGTCCCAGGTCATCTGAATTGGGAGTAATAAAAAAGGCTTAATGGTTTGATTAAGTGACACCCTGTCACTTGACAGCATCCATCCATCCATTATCTGCTACGCTTATCCTCATTAGGGCCGCGGGGGTGCTGGAGCCCATCCCCAGCTACCATCGGGCAGTGGACAAGGGACACCCTGAACTGGTTGTCAGCCAATTGCAGGGTACACAGAAACGGACAACTCACCCTACAGGGAAGAATAAAGTATCTATCTATCTATCTATCTATCTATCTATCTATCTATCTATCTATCTATCTATCTATCTATCTATCTATCTATCTATCTATCTATCTATCTATCTATCTATCTATCTATCTATCTATCTATCTATCTATCTATCTATCTATCTATCTATCTATCTATCTATCTATCTATCTATCTATCTATCTATCTATCTATCTATCTATCTATCTATCTATCTATCTATCTATCTTCTGATAAAAGTACCTAAGAAACTGATGTGGTGCTCAAAAATGTGTGACGATCTTTATATAAACATTGAATTTGCCTCTTCGGATTCATTCATCAATCGATTATCGTTTCAAATAATTTATTGACCAATACATTCACTGCACATGTAAGATTTAAATTGCATAAAGACACACTGATTAAACAAAGAGTTTCGATAAAGTGGGATGTTTGTGTGAAACCAAGTCTACGTACCAAAGGTGCTATGTTATGATTAACATGCTAACAAATTCTAAAGTTAGCTCTCTTACTAACTCACTGATGATTATTTTCTATCAGTAAATTCATGTATATTTATTGTAAATATTACTTATCCTAATATTCCTGTTAAAAATAATATATGTGTCTTTTAAGTCTTTTATTACATGTTAATCCTGGAGTGCCACGTCTAATCTTGTTGTAAACAATTTATACTAAATTGTAATCAATGGCAATTAAGACAATTCTACTCTATTATTCATGATACAATTACATCAACACACTGCGCATACTGGTGTGAATAAGATAAAGGGCTAAAAGTCATCTTTTTTACACTATGGTCCAGTGCAGTAAATCTATTAAATTATCAACATAATTTAGGTATTAGGGAATTTACCAAGTATTGTTGATTGGGCCAAAAGCTAACCTTATTTCAAGGTACGATTATCTGTGAAGGTGACGAATCTAAGAGTGGAAAATGGTTCTTCTTTTCATTATTTTCATTTCCATTTACCCTCCATTGGATACACTTGTGAAAAAAGAAGAAAAACAAACTACATATTAAAAAAAGAAAAAAATACAGGCTTTCACAACCAGCCCAGCTTCTGTTTCATTTAAAGAATAAATGGCCTTTATTGTCATTATACAGGAGTACAACAATATTGGAAGGTTTCCCTTTCCAGTGCAAAGTAATTCGATGACGAATGTGATAAGGATAAAAATGTGTAAAACGATAGAAGTAAACAAAAAATATTTATCAACGAGGGCAGCACAGCGGCGCAGTGGTTAGTGCGTGTGCGGCACAGTTCTGAGGTCATGAGATCAAACCTTCCTGTGTGGAGTTTGCATGTTCTCCCTGTGCTTGCGTGGGTTTCCTCCGGGCACTCCGGTATCCTCCCACATTCCCAAAAACAGTCAGGTTAATTGGCCAGTCCAAATTGTCCCAAGGTGTGAATGATTCTCTGTCTCTGTGTACCTTCGGACTGGCTAGCAACCAGTTTAGGGTGTCACCTGCCCACTACCCGAAGATAGCTGGGATGGGCTTCAGCACCCCTGTGACCCTACTGAGGATAAGCGGTGCAGATAATAAATGAATGAATGATTTTATCAACGATATATAATGGATGTGTATATTCACAGTGGCAGTAGGGCAATTGCATGTATGCATGATCATGTTTAGGATTGTTGGAGATGGGAGTTCAAAGAGGTAATGGCTTATGGGAAAGAGCAGTTTCTCATTCAATTCGCCTTGGTAGGATATCTGCTCACCATCACGGCAGCTGAAATCATGACTTATTCGATGACAAGATTGTTGGTAAAACAGAAGTACGTGAGGACCGCATGTCATCTGGAACCATATGGGAAATCAATGTCGAATCTCCCCCGGTTGAGCACCCATCATCTGATGTATCGATCAGTCGTGATGAAAACCTTATGCATCACAGAAATAAAATGGGGAGGCGACAGTCCTATTTGAAGCATCGATAGCTGTCTGAGGATCTTTAGCAGGTTTTCTATCTGAGGATGTTTCCTCTGTGTCATCCGTTGAACCTTGTCTGATTCGGACAGTGACTCTCCGGGGCCTATCGGACCTATCGCCATATAAAAAAAACACCCGCTCTTGGATGTTGTCAAAAGCCAGAGACCAACGGGATGACGAATAATCGGAAACCTCGGGTGAACCTCAAAGGCGGGCCCTTGCCAAAGTCCCTACCACGGACTGTCAGTCAAACAAAGGGACAACTCTCCAGACGTGTGTACAGAAAGATGACCCTCCTTTTTCCGAGGAATGCTGAAAAAAACGGGTTACCTACCCTTCAGCGTTTCTCAGCTTTGTGTTTATTTCATAATCAGTGCCTCGATGTAAGATGACAATGGTTTTCAAACCCCTTGGGGTATAAGACAAGCACTTTGAAGATTCTTCTCGCTCGGAAAAATAAACAACTGATATGCAAATCTATGTTTGTGACCCAGGTCAGACAGAACAATGATCACTTTGGATAAACACAGATTAGAAAGCAGGTGCTCTGGACTCATTTGTGGTTTACGCCCGAGTGTTTGTTCTAACCACCTTTTATCGTTCCTTCTGGCCGTTGTTGTGCCCGGGGCTGGATTATGTTTTGCATCGCCCCTAAACTACTCAAGACTATATTTCTACTTTAAAATAATTGTGTTTGTTTTGTTGGGAATACACACATATTTCTTATTGAAATTAGTTTAAAAACACTCCTTGATATGAAATGTCTAGCTAATGAATAACAATACAGTAAACTTCCATCCATCCATCCATTATCTTCAGTAGGGTCGCGGGGGTGCTGGAGCCCATCCCAGCTATCTTCGGGCAGTGGAGAGGGGAAACCTTGAACTGGTTGCCAGCCAGTCGCAGGGCACACAGAGACAGACAACTCAATCGCTCATTCACACCTAGAGGGAATTTGGACCAGCCAATTAACCTGACATGCATATTTTTGGACTGTGGGAGGAAACCGGAGTGCCCGGAGGAAACTCACGCAGGCACGGGAAGAACATGCAAACTATGCACAGGAAGACTGGTAGCTGGATTTGAACTTATGACCTCAAATCTGTGCCACAGACATGCTAAACACCCAGTTGTTGTGTCGCCTAAAGTAAACTTACCAGCAAGAAAAAACACAGGCTGAACTCTGGTGTTTTGGCCTGTTGGGGGCAGTGTGGTGCCATGCATGCACGATGTATGTTTACTGTCTACATTTTCATTAAAGAATACTTTTACGATGGAAGTCTAAAAAAAAATTTGGTTTTCACTGATTTCAGTGTACCTGTGTGGTACATCTTCACACATTTTGTATTGACATATTCATAATATAAAGTGCTAACCCGTCAGATGTATTAGCCTTCAAAAGAGCTATTCCATTGGCCAGCATTAGCGTTAGCATCTGATTTTTTTTTTCATATCTTTTAAAGCAATTTATATATTTCATTGTACATTGGAGTCCTTTTGTGTTTTGAGTTTTACAGCTAACTTAACTGAGGAATTGTTCTGTGCTAATGGGGCATTCAGGGTACTTTGGGAAATTTGCTATGGCATTTTTAACATTAATTATTATTACCCCTTACAGCATTTTCACTTAATGGTGTGGAATCAGATGATTTTTTGGGGGGGGGGGGAGTTTTTAGGCATTTTCCCACAATACCAGATCAACAACAATGTTTTGTGTGCCCAAAACCTTAAAAATAAAAAGAATCAACTTTGCGGTGTACATGAGTATTTAAAATAAAATCTCCAGGAATGCTTATTCTATTGGTTGATGGCATATGAAAATGTGTCTGCTATCATCACGGCATCATGAAAATATAGACATGTTATAAGCTGAACTTATTCCCACAATGCCTTTCTCTTCAGTTGTTCAGAGTCTTGTGTGCTCGGTAAAAACTGTAAGTGCGTTGAAAAATACTGTGTTTTTTGTAGTGTCTTCGCTATGGGTCCAATGGCTTGTATTGCTGCTAAATGAGGAAGGAAAGAAAACAAAAAGTAACCATGGAAAAGACGCTGGTAATAACAAAGATATATGAAGAAGGCACAAAAATCACTACCATGGTCATAATGCATGGATGTCCGTGATAAAGAGATGAATATGCTTATTGAAAATAGGAAGGTGATTAAAGGAAGAATACCTATTAGGGGCATGGCAGTCCTCGCAGGTGGAAGCTTTACACTTAATTTCCTTTTCTATCTGCCGTTCCTGTCCCAACTTCATCCACCTGCTACTCCAGGCAACCAGCTTAAGTCAAGTCAACCCTAAGGTAAATAATGTCATTTTTTGTTCACTTGTATGTTTATCTATAGTTTTATTCAATCATAAACACACAAATACATACAAGTAGTACTTGCTATTTACTAATTTGTTGTTGCATATATTTATTTGGGGTCATGGGCGTTTTTAGTGCATTAGCTGATCATTACCATAGAACAGATACATGTTGTATCACCAGGGTCTACTGTACTGCTATTTTAATTATGATTTGGTTCATGTTCACGGATCCCTTGACCTCCTGGGTCGTTAGAGCATCATTTCCTGTTGGTGTCTTGGGCAAGTACAGCCTGGCGATGCCCCTCTGTCTCCATGTGTTTTTTTTGGGAAGGGTAAGCTCCCTCACATTAAACAGACAGTAATGGTTCCCATCGTTACCAATAGCAAGAGAAGCCTCCTGATCTAACTCTGATACAGCACTTTCATCATTTGGTCATTGTCATTTTCGATGTAAAGCGGCATCCCGCTCTCCATAGATGAGCCTGGATCTACTGATACAATATAGTAGATACTGATTATATTCTTTTGCGTAATGACATGATTCCTTAGGGGTTGGAATCCTTAAAAGACTTATTTTTTCATTTGCCACGATTCAACACTTTGGACTATATGCATTTTATTTTACATTGAAAAAACTGAATTCATGCTCCAGCACCCTTCCTGCCAATTAGCAATCGCCTGGTCGGCCTATACCAATAGCCAAACCGCTCTACCCTGAGGTCGATCGGCCTATGCAAGGCCCAGCCCGGTTGCGGGGGTAGGGCAGGGAGGAAGCGGCGCGGGCACGGAAGGCAGGAGACAAATGGATCAACAGATGGTCTCCTTCAAATTCATCCCTGAGGATGACAGAGCGGCATGGCACATGGGGAGAAGGAGAGGGAGCGCCAAGGAGACAGGCGCAAGAATAGGAACCGACAGGCAAGAGGAGAGGGGAGGACTTCATTTCAAGAGCTTTTCATTCACTTCTCTCCTGGTCTGTCTTCGCTATGAAAGGGCAACAGACTTCTACTGCTTTTTCCCCGGTGCTGTTTAAAGAGACCAGGCTACCTTGAGAATAATACTCTTTAGGTCAACATGTGTCTGGCAGTTTATGAAATGCGTCACTGGGTGCTATGTATTGCACTGGTGGTTTAAGGATTGCTTACACTAGGCCGGTTCAATCTGGCGATGAACCCCTCCTCTTGTTTCCAACTGGTTCATCCGCTCACAGCCTGCTGCGCTCATTCGTGCTTCAGTACCTTCATAATGATATATTGAATCCTTCTTGAGCTTATTGTTAGTTGGAATTTCAGCATGGTCGTGGTTATCATTGCAAAACTTGCAGAAAAATCAATTATTAAGGATCTTTAAGTGCATAATTTAGTTGCATATGAATCATATCGTCAATTAGTACATTTTCCCTGTGTTGCATATGTCTTTTGATCATTATAAAAAAAATCAATTATTTGGCAACGACATTTTTTATCCATGTGAGGCATGTACGTATGAAATATAGGAAGACAATGGTTGATTGATTTCAATTGTCTTTGTTATAAACGTTGAGAAAAAATGTATGTGACAAGATAAGACAGAGATAGTGTAATTCCACTGTTACATTCTTATGTGTAACGCACGTTGATTTGACACAATGCGTCCCCAGCAAAAATGATGCGTCTAGGATGCAGGGACGCGGGCAAACGAGAACACTGATCGTGTCTACTATTAGTAGATAACAATGGTTATGCATTCTCTGTGTCCCATAATGTTTCTATAAAAACGTTCTACAAAATGTTGAATTGGTATTTTAATTTTCAATTATTTTCTTGTAGAAAGTGGTGATTATCATCAAGCATCCATTGATCAAATTTCACAACAAGGGTAGCTTGTGCCCTTCCATGACAAGCTTCTGGCAAAAGGCGAAATAATCCCCGGAGTCGTTGCCAGGCAATCGTGGGGCACATACCGTTTCGAGGCGTGCGAGTGTTCACGCTCAGATTCACACTGTCACCAGGCGGGAACTCAACCGGCAAGAGAAACAATCGTGTTATATGTTACAGACAGGTTGCGCACCTGCGTGTCTCTGACATGAGTCAAACAAATTCGTCATTCTTTTTTCCATTTATGCTAGGAAATGTAACTTTCAAATCCTTGCAGGGAACCAATCAAGGTTCAGAAAGAACTGCTTTTCCCCCCACATTGAGCAGGAAAACAATGGGGACTCATATCAGACTAAATTTATAAATATTTATAAATAAATGTGGTTATTAAAGTGTAAAGAGGTAGACAGCCCCTATCTGAGACAACAGGACAAGCTGCAGGGACTATTCTAGAAATAATTATTGTGGGGCTGCTGGGGAAGGTTTAATTGGAAAGGTGACAGCAAAAAAATTCTTTGGGAAGCAATTAAGATAGCCATGCAATTGTTTTTAAGTCTTGCCGATACAGTAACTATTTTTAAACAAACATATTTGTTTTCTGCTGTGACGTTCTCTGGCCCTAAGGCGTATCAGTTATGCATCAATTTAAAGAGTTTTAGTCTTCCTTAATGGACGTATAAATACTTCATTCTTTGCACACAAAAAATATGACTTGGAACATAAACTTTTGAACAGTTTTCCAGTCTCAGTCGGACTATTGTCACAGTTATTTAGCTTTTGGACAAATAAAAGCATAGGTCTTTTAGTAACAGTTAGTAAAATGTCATATTTATACTGTCTGAACGTTGTACTCAATACATTTCTGTTTTTTAAAAATTAAGTACCGATAAGTAACGGCAAGATAAAACTGACCGACCTGTTTATATAGTGCTTAAAGGTAATTTAGAAGTGTGTCATTATCATTCTGTAGTATGACAGAGAGCAGAATGAAACGAATATCTGATTGAAGAATGTCTTTGCTTAACAAGTGTTTTATTGTGACAAGAGACGGTGTTTTTTGGCCTATATGTAAAATATGAAGGGGGAAAGAAAATATGCGATCATGTGTCACTCTAGAGGTATGTAAGTGGTACAAAACATGTTTATGCTATGGTAATTTATTTGTATCAAATGTTTATCAGTATCATAAACAGCTACATATTAAGAAGAAAATCATTGGTTAACTACACATTTTAAATGAAATTTTCACATGGACCAGAACACTTTTTTTTTTCCTAAGTGGAAAAACAAAAAAAACAAAAAAAATGAGACCCCAATCAAATCAGACTTTGACAGAAGTTTGAATGACTTAAATTATTGCGTTTTAAAAATTAAAGTCAAAAGTATTAAAAACATTAAAAATCTAAAAAAGAACCATTTTAGAAAACTTAGTGGAGGCGGATGTACAATGAAAAAAAAAAACCTTTACAAAGGACCTTGGTTCGATGGATCATTCTCGTACAACATACTGTAAGAATGATATAGGACATTGGCAATTGCATAACACTGACTCATATATTTTCATTAGGGAAATAGTATTTTCAATGCATTGTATGAAGTGAGATTCGATTAAAAAAAAATCATACATCACCAATGTTTGTAAGTACAATAGCAACTATGTAAGGAGCTATTGTCGTGATTACTCATTACACTCACCTGTGCCCGCTTGTTTTGCGCCAGCTGCTGCTGGTTGCCTGATTGGTTTCCCCCTCCTATTTAAGCTCAGTGCTTTAATTCTCCCTTTGTCAGTCCGTCAGCGAACCTCTATTTACACAAGGCAAGCATTTTTGACTCTGACTCCCGTCCGTCCCGTTTTGTCATCCGTTTCCCACTCGTCTGTTCCCCGTTTGTCTCCGGCTACGAACCGTTTTTTGACCCCGGCCACGTTCTGATCTTCCGTTCTGGCTAACAACCCGTTTTTTGACCCCGACCACATTCTGATCTACCGTCGCGGCTAACGACCCGTTTTTTCCCGTTTGACCTCTTCCTGTTCTAGTCTTGACAGCTATCAATTTATCTACCGTCAATGGGATGACTCTGTCAGTAGATTTTAGAGTGGTCAGTGTCATATTTGCTTGCATAGCACAGATAAGTAATGATCAATTCTAGAATAATATGTAACACACGACGGTAGACTTACAAATAATAGATGATGGCTAAACCCTAAAAAGACAAAAACACTGTATGCAATAAAAATAGTCAAAAGCATACGTTTTTGACAGAAGTACAAAAATACTTTGGGTAGAGAACACAGTGCAGGTTTACAATTAATTCTTGCAACAAAACAAAATCTTCTCCTGCTGTTTAATCTCTGCAAAACTCTTTTGTTTTACCATAAAAAAGGCACATGCCCTGAAGTTGAACCGCACTTGACAGAGGGATCCTGACAAACAATCTTCATTTATGCCTGGCTTCATTATTAATTCAGTCCAAAATTCATGTCCACCACGTGACAGAAACTCTTCTGTGAACTTGACTTTGATGCATCTGCCGCTTAAGGCTATGCTGGTCTTGTAATATCCTTACAAGAATGAAGCAAGGCAGATTATGGAGTCCTACCACTCTTTGTCTGATGGAAGAGAGATTAGATTAGAGTTTTTGATTTACTGTAAACAAACATCGCGGATCGACATCGGTCTCTCAGCTCTAAGTCGCTGCATGGTCGGAGCATGTCTGAACCGATAACGGGATGATCTTGTGACGCTGCCGCGCCTCACGCTACGCTGTGATATTTTCTTGCGGCGGGGTGGTCACGGATTGAGCCCTGATCCCAACCCGAGAAACTGAACTGAGCTTTGACCGGGTCTCAGCACAGCCGAGGCACGCCTGTCACATTGCGTTGTATCCTGTGTAAAGGTTTACGATTACTACAAGCGGTTGGTTAAGGTGGGCTAAAAGTCATAGACCAGCAACATCGTCACCAGTGTTGTGAGTAACACATTAAAAAGGTGTCACGAACCAGGACAGGAAACAAGAATGGAGAACCCAATCGCGTAACGTACTCACAGTTTATTAGGGAGAGGAGGGATGCGTGCACACTCGATCCGGGGATTGATGGTCGCGGAAGTAGATTGAAATCCGAACAAACAGATCAGGCCAAAAATAAAACAGAATCAAACACCCGCAAATTCACAGAACTAGGCATTTTAAGTTTAACAGGAGTCTTGTAGGCGCTTTGACAACTAACGGCTCAAAGGACCGCGCTTAAGTACTCCCAAGGAGCAATCAGTCAATGCGGGGCCAATTGGGCGCCGTGGCAACCATTTTTGCAATGCTTCATGGCTGGAGAACAAATAAAACGTCTTAGACATTACCCAGAAAAGTAATGAAATATTTGAGTGGTGTGAAGACAAAATCCAAAATGGATATGGAGTGTCTTAACTGTTAGTTTGCGAGCTATTTAACATAATCCGTTTGGGGCCGTGATCTGTTATCAATAACCCGGCGCTGCTATCTCAATACAAACACCGTGTCTCTTTCTCTCTCAAGAGCCCCGGCAGTGATTTCCTTTATGCGTTTCTTACAGCATAAGTATTGCTCTATTGATTATGATTTAAATGTCCGTTTCCATACGGCGGGTCTATAACTCAAGCCACGGTGGAAAGAGGTGACGATAACGATCGCTCCGACCCCGGACATCTCTCTTAGCCCCATATCCCGGAATGTGGAAGGAGTGTGGAGTAATGGCCGTGGGTGAGGCGAGGGCAAAGACGGGTGAGGACGAGGGCAAAAGTATGTTATTGAGCGGGGGAGTGAGCTTATACCGGGACAGATGCGCTGAGCTGATAAGGGGGAGGGCAAAGCAATAGAAGAGCTGCGATGATGTAAAGGAAGGCAAGTTTTTCTAGTTTATATTTTGATTCATTTCATTCGCTTCAGCCTTTTCTGCCTCTCATCCTCCATCTCTTTGGAGGTGCTGGTTAACAAGGCTGTCTGTGTCGAAACTCTTCCTTGAAACTCCTCCCCAACCCTACCCCTATATCTGCCCCCTTTCTCTTCTTCAGGGAAATAAAGGCCCACACAGTCACAGCCTTGACAGCCTCCCTTAAGAATCCTGCACTACAAAAGAGCTCCCGGGGCAGACCCCAGCTGAATGCGGACCACTGGGGTGTGGATGGGAAGCAGAGGAGGGAAGGGGCCACATAAGGGTTCTGTGTGTCAAGCTCATGGACCAGCAAAAGGACCAATTCCATTGATACATTTTTTACATCATGTCATCATTTAAGAAATCACATTGTTTGATTTTTGGGGCGGCGAGGGTTCAAGGTTTTGTGAAAATAGCGCGAAGTTCAGAATAGCTACTTCTTTCAGATCCTTGGCTGAAGGCTTGGTCGGAGCAACGTGCTTCTGATCTGAGAGCAAGGCAAAGAGAGAGAAGGGCAGGCAAGCACAAAGAAACCTTTTTATTGCTTCCTGAACACTGAGGCCCATTTATTATAATATCACTTTCTTTTTACTCATTCGGACCCTGTACCGGTCCGTCGTGGTGAAGAGGGAGCTGAGCCGAAAGGCAAAGCTCTCGATCTACCGGTCGATCTACGTTCCTACCCTCACCTATGGTCATGAACTTTGGGTCATGACCGAAAGAACACGATCCCGGGTACAAGTGGCCGAAATGAGTTTCCTCCGCAGGGTGGCTGGGTTCTCCCTTAGAGATAAGGTGAGAACCTCAGTCATCCGGGAGGGACTCAGTGTAGAGCCACTGCTCCTCCGCGTTGAGAGGAGCCAGTTGAGGTGGCTCGGGCATCTAATAAGGATGCCTCCTGGACGCCTCCCTCGGGAGGTGTTGCGGGCATGTCCCACCGGCAGGAGGCCCCGGGGGCAACCCAGGACACGTTTGAGAGACTATGTCTCTTGGCTGGCTTGGGAATGCCTCGGGGTCCCGTCGGATGAGCTGGAGGAGGTGGCTGGGGATAGGGACGTCTGGGCTTCCCTTTTAACGCTGCTGCCCTCGCGACCCGACCTCGGATAAGCGGAAGACAATGGATGGATGGATGGATGTCTTTTACTGTGAGAGAGAAATTTGTTTGTAAGAAAACCCAGAAAAACAAAAAATAGGGGTTATTATGTTCATATGGGCCCTATAGAACTGGTGGATGGACTGTTTTGGCGGACTCAGTTCTACAGGGGTTATGGGGGTATCCTATTTGGTTTGACTCAGTTCTGCAGGGAGTATGGTGCTCTACCATTCGGTTGCCGTGTTTAGTCACGTTTTTACTGCAGAACAAAAAGCGTATATCATTTCTAAGCGAGCATTTATAATTGAGAAGGATTATTTGTTACTTTTTGTCCATGTTTTTTGGCTTTTGTGGGGTTTTGACGTCGTGCATGTCTTTGAGTCAGACTCATTAAGTTGAATCTCGTCCGTGTTTTGTTCGCCCCTTTGTGTTGGCTTATTGTTTCCCTCAACCTTGTGTGGATTCTCTAAACATGTCAGTTTGTTTTTATATCCTGTTTTTTTTCTGTTCTTTTCGGGTCATTGTGTTATCAGGTTTGTCGTTTTTTTTGTGCTGCTGGTTTTTAATGATACTATTGCTTCAGTTGTTCATTTTTTACTTTGTCCCCTGACATTTGACTGTTTGTGTTACTTCAGCAACTTTTGGTTTGTACGCTTTGACGTACCCCGTTTTTGTTGCGTGAATTACCTCAGTTTGGGCACTCCCCTGGCTTTTTGTGCCTGTTCTCTACATTTAGGTAAGCAAATGGCAGCTACTGTTCTTCCACCATGCGTCTTTTTCCAGCGATCGAACCATACAACCCCAGACACCCCATGACTGTGAGGTGTGAATGGGCCGCTATGCAATCGACATTCCGAACAACACTCGCTGAAACGTTCAACTCGCTGCCTTCCAAACGATCCGCTCTCACATTTACGACTTCCTCACTGGCCAAGCATCTTCTTCCTAGCATTCCTTTTCCTCCTGGCTCGCACTTTCTACACATCATTGCTTTGAGCACAGACAGTTACTTGTCAAAGACAGTCAAACACTTTTACATTGGGGAGGATGCGGAATCTCACAGCTGGTGCGGAGGCGGGCCCACGCATTCACGCCAAGAGAGAGAAAAAAAGCTGTTGTTGAAGAGGCATAACTGCCAGGTTAAGCAGCTCTCTGGTTCCACTCGTAAGAAAACGACACAGACGGAGACATTTTGGAATTTGAAAGGCATCCTAGATGCATGTCTTTTTAGAATCCCTGCACAAATAAGCATCGGTGTCCGTACGTGTGCTGGCTCGCATTTTAGTTCAAAAGCCTGACATGAAAAATGTGCAAATCGGGCTGCTGAGGTTGGGTGGCGAAAAGGTTGTGCGCTAATTCAGCATGATAGCACACAGGAGATCAGAGTAGGGCTTATCAAAGCATGTCAGAAGAGCAGCAATTGACAGAAAAGTTATCGTTTGGAAGATCTTCAAAGGACATCTCTCTACCCCCTACAGTTCTTTGCACTTTGTAAAGAATAACCTTAGTTTTTGTGTGATCCTTGCCGGAACTTTGAGATAAGTTCAACATAGCACATGAGAACTTTGTTACTAAATATTCCCCCATGTTTCTTTTGTGCTTCTACAAAGTTGTGGTGTAAATCAGCAGGTTATTATGTTAACAACATTACCATGCTGTTCAATAAGGCACCGCCGTATTATTCTTGTTATTTGCCTTCTGAAGAGATCAGGGCAATAAACCTTGCAGACAGGAATTTCAATGGAATTAGCGGAAAGGATGTGTCAATTTATACTGTATGTTTCTGAAAAAAAACACTATAAATATGAGTCTCGATGTATGCACACAAAGGAATGCATGCTGCCGAGGGTTGGAATGTCATGGTCTAATGCTGCCGAGGTCTCGGGCGATTGGTTGCTTTGGGGCGTGGGAAGGGGTTGTTCCCTGTCAGGTCCTGAGTGACAGCTCATTACCCTTTTGATTATGGGTTTCTCGCATGCTAGGCTCTTAAACCACTCAGGCACATCGATATTTCGGGAGGGTAAACCCCCTCATTATTATTTCGATCTGTGATCTCTAAACCTTCAGCTGTGGCACGATATCGGGGCGTGGGTCATTTTGGTACCGGGCTGCACAAAAATAAGATGACGTTCAAGTATTTTTTGCCCATTCTTGTGTTAACTCTGCTAGGATCACAAGAAAAAACTGGACGTATGAGTCCGTACGTTTGAATTAAAGTTAGTGTAGTTTGCGGAGGCGGGCATAGTTGCGTACTGACCCTTTGCACATGACGTCATGTTGCATTCCCTGGGAGTATGAGCGCCATGACAGATGGAAAAAGCACCTGAGCAGTCTGCAGTTGAAAAAGCAGTAAGTTGAAACAAATTTCAATAGCCACGACATAAAAATATAGCCCTGTTTTCCTCCCTCTACCTCCAGTTTTAAAATCCAAGAACTCAAGGGTGATGCCTGGTGAGTCAGTCCTCCCACTCTTGTTGTACTCTTTTATTCTGTTTTTTTTCCTTTTTTGACAGTTTGAAACTATTACATGAATACGGCAACAAAAGCTTGACGGCTGGCGGCATGTTCAATATGTGACTGGATAATGGACCGCAAAATCTATATCTATCTTTCCCAGTGACGGACTGAGGTCGCAAGTACCAAGGTATTCTAGAAATTGTGTATATATGTATACATATTTATATATATATATATATATACTGGACTGTCTCAGAAAATTAGAATATTGTGATAAAGTTCTTTATTTTCTGTAATGCAATTAAAAAAACAAAAATGTCATACATTCTGGATTCATTACACATCAACTGAACTATTTCAAGCCTTTTATTATTTGAATATTGCTGATTTTGGCTTACAGCTTAAGAAAACTCAAAAATCCTATCTCAAAATATTAGAATACTTCCTCAGATCAAGTAAAAAAATAATTTTATAACAGCAAAACTAAATCAAACATTTGAAAATGTCCATCAATGCACTCAGTACTTGGTTGGGAATCCTTTTGCACGGATTACTGCATCAATCCGGCGTGGCATGGAGGCAATCAGCCTGTGGCATTGCTGAGGTGTTATTGATGCCCAGGATGCTTCGATAGCAGCCTTCAGCTCATTTGCATTTGTAGGTCTGGTGTCTTTCATCTTCTTCTTAACTATACCCCACAAATTCTCAATGGGGTTCAGGTCAGGGGAATTAGCAGGCCAATCAAGGACAGTGATGCCATGGTCAGTGCACCAGTTACTGGTGGTTTTGGCACTGTGGGCAGGTGCCAGATCATGCTGGAAAATGAAATCCTCGTCTCCATAGAGCTTTTCAGCAGATGGAAGCATGTAGTGCTCTAAAATCTCTTGGTACACAGTTGCATTTACTCTGGACTTGATGAAACACAGTGGACCAACACCAGCAGTTGACATGGCTCCCCAAACCATTGCTGACTGTGGGAACTTCACACTGGATTTCAAGCAACTTGGATTTTGCTCCTCTCCGGCCTTTCTCCAGACTCTGGCGCCTTGACTTCCAAATGAAATGCAAAACTTGCTTTCGTCTGAAAAGAGGACTTTGGACCACACTGCAACTGTCCAGTGCTTCTTCTCCATAGCCCAAGTCAGACGCTTCTTTCGTTGCCTTGAGTTCTTGACCATGGGAATACGGCTATTGTAGCCCATTTCCCGGACACGTCTGTGAACTGTGGCTTTTGATACCTGGACTCCAGCTTCAGCCCACTGTCTTTGAAGCTCCCCCAAATTCTGGAAGCGGCTCTTCTTCACAATTTTGTTAAGGCTGCGGTCATCTCTCTTGGTTGTGCAGCGTTTCCGGCCACATTTTTCCCTTCCAACAGACTTTTTGTGGATATGCTTTGAAACTGCACTCTGTGAACAGCCTGCTCTTTGTGAAATTTCTTTTTGTGTCTTACCCTCCTGATGGAGGGTATCAATGATGGTCCTCTGGACAGCAGTCAGATCAGCAGTCTTCCCCATACTTGTGATTTAGTTTACTGAACTAAGCTGAGTGTTTTTAAGGCTCAGGAAACCCTCGCAAGGTGTTTCGAGTTATTTAGATGATTCAGGTGATTAGTTGAATAGCCTACTTGTATACTTTTTCATGATATTCTAATATTTTGAGATAGGATTTTTGAGTTTTCTTAAGCTGTAAGCCAAATTCAGCAATATTATAATAATAAAAGGCTTGAAATAGTTCAGATGATGTTTAATGAATCCAGAATGTATGACATTTTTGTTTTTTTAATTGCATTACAGAAAACAAAGAACTTTATCACAATATTCTAATTTTCTGAGACAGTCCAGTATATATATATATATATATATATATATATATATATATATATATATATATATATATATATATATATATATATATATATATATATATATATATATATATATATATTCCTCGATCCATTATCCATATCATATATTGCTGCGAGTGGGGGCTGGCAAAGCGTACTTTCATCGAACCTGGCAGCCCTTACTTTGCCGTGACCTGCACTTGTGGGGCCGTGATTCATTATCCCCAATCCCAATTAGCTGCGAGCGGAGAACGGCAGAAAACACTTTTTTTAAGGAGTACTGTTCTCTTCTGCCTAAAATGAAATTCACAGGTGTGGACACAATCTGTTATCCCCTGGTTGACTACTGCTTAGAGCTGACAGAGCGTATTTTTTGTTTTTGTTTTTTTTTAATCAGACTGCTAAAGCATGTTAATATGGCTGGTTTAAATGAACTGCACTGTTTTGGCCGCAATACATTATTCATAATCCCATTCGTCTGTGATTGGGACCAGTACAAAACACTTTTGTCAGGTGCCTATAATAAAATACACATTTGTTATAGCGATCCATTATACCCTGTCGTTTATTCCTGAAAGCAAGGGCTGGCAGAGCGTTTTTTTGGGGATTAGGCCACTAAGCCTATCAATGTGGCCACCCTTAAATGAAATGCACTGTTTTGGCCATGATCCATTATGGCCGGTTGACTATTGCTTCATGCAGGGGCTGGGAAAGAACAACTTGTGTCAGCACAGCTGCTCCCTTTTCCATTCTTTGAAATCTACAGCGCACATTCAGCCATGATCCATTATCCTCGGTTGACTCTTGCAGGGAGCAGGGGCCGGCAGAGTTTATAAAGTAAATATCTACATAACAATGTATTAAATCTTACTAGGCAAGATTTTTTATTAAAAAAATAAAAAGATCTCAGTGTTTTCCCTTTTGATAGCCGCTATCAGAGTAGTATCAACATGTTGATTATAGAAGTGTCCCCTTATATATCGACCATATCTGAGAGGACAAGCACTGCCTTTCTTATGCATCGGACACGATGACCTCACTAATAAAGTCATAAAACAGAGTTACGGCCTTTCCGACAGTCTCAACTAAAATTGTAAATTTTCAAGCTTCGTAAAGATAAGATTAATGACATCCTCTTCTGTATTGGATTGATTGCATCGTGCAGGTGCATTTAATAAAAGAGGGAAAGCTAGTGTATAAAATGTGAACAGGCCCGACCAAGAGCAAGGACTCAGCCTGTATGCTTGTGCATGTTTATGTGTGAGGGCAAGAGAGTTTTGGCCGCTAAGCCCCGGCCATCTGTGTGTGCTGGTAAAGGGGGGTTGCCATCGCATATAAGCGAGCAGGACGGCATCCAACAGTGTTTGTTTGCATCGGTGCATGTGGCGGTGAAAGGGGATGAGGGTGCGTCTATGAGGCGGCCAAGGAGGCACAGATATTAATCACACAGAGGACCGTGGCTGTACGCCTCCGGGTGTAGATGGATGGTGTGCGAGTACAGTGATGTCATCCTGACAAATGGGGCGGCCATGTTGGCCTGGGCTCGCATGTCGCCTCTCATTTCAATTAGCTGTCCACACGACGACAAACCCAACGCGCGATTTATACAATAATCCCTCGCTGTACCACGGTTTTGCTTCTCAAATTTTCATCGTGCATTGTGTTCTGCATTCTGGCTGACTTGCACCTATTCTGCCTGTGTCTACCGTGACAATGCCGTTGTGGTTGGAGATGTACACATATGTAATACAACTTGACGAACCTACATGACGTATGCTCAAATATATTTTCATTTTTAAGTTTGTCTAAAAGATATCATGTCAACAAAACGTTCTAGACTCACAAAAGCACCAGTGGCCAGCCAAAAAGGAAGAAGAAGATGATTTCCATTGCCAACAAAGTTGGACTTCCCGCTCCACTAAACTTGGTCTTTGGCGCTCCCCTCGTGTCTCCCTGGTGCCTTTTCGAAAATATTTGATAATGGAAAAATATATGGTTTCTGCAGGACAAAGGAGCACACTCTTAAATGTTCCAATGAAAATAGATAGATATAGTACGTGCTTCCTTTTTGTAAGGCTTCTACATTTTTTGCGTCTGCAAACATATTTTTCTTTTCTTTTCTTTTTTTGTGTCCAATATGACTTTTTCTCTGGTTGAATATATCTTTTTTGGGTTGCCGACTAGAAGGTAAACAGCAGTTCTCCGTAACATTCACATAACACCGCTAACGTATTATGTGAAGTAGTAAAGTGTATCATGTCCATAATCAATACAATTGTGCAGAAAAACTGCAATGTTTTTTGGATGAATAATTTTTAAATACAGAATTTATTTGTAAATCAAAACATTTCTAGAGTACGGTACTCTCATTTGTGCAACACACACTTGAGTTTGTTCTTTGGTATTTAATATATAAATAAATAAAGGTTTCTACTTTGTGGGTTTTTCACATGACTTTTTGGGTAAATACCCTAGTGAAATACCACAGATTACTGTACACGAGAAGAGATGTGTACACTGCTACCTCAAACAACCTCTAGCTCACACGTTTTGTGACACATTCATCAGCCAGGGTTTTGTTTAGAGCCTTTTAATCAATAGAACTAAACCGCGACAGCACTTTTACTTTCTCTAACGTCTGCTGCTCTCAGATGACCCTTCCTATTGAAAAAGAAGAATGATTTTGAGTTGGAGCCAGCAAAACCAAGAGAAAATGTTCAGTCTGTCTATAGACTAACAATCAGGAACAATAGGAATTCGATAATGTGAACAGGAACACTGTACAAATAACCAACATCTGTACCCATAGCAGTGTTTTGCGTGTTACTAAAATGCAGTAATCAGTTACAGTTACTTCATTTAAAAGTTATCGGTTAAGCAAATACAACCAGTTATGTCCATATGAGTAGATCCCCTGATTTCAGTAATTTATTTCATAGTTATAAATTTGGTTTGGATGTAATTATATACAGTAAGGATAATAAATCCATGAGGAGAAAATTTGCATCCTCATGCTCTGTGCGCTGCCATAGCTGTATTTCCTAGTACTTTGAAGGTAAATAAACATGCCCATTCTTCATGGGTAATGCCTGTGGATTTAGGGTTGATATGACAATGAGAGTGATGCAGGATAATTCAGCAAGCGCAGAACCCTCTGATTCATGATCTTCATTTTATAAGTAGTGGAATAACGAAGTAATACACCACTAAGTAACAACAGAAGAGTTAAAAAGTTTTCTTGAAATTGTGTTACAGTGCTTGTTGTAATTGCGTTCCAGGAACAAGCTTTGTGGTAACGCGTTAGTCCTAACACGGACCAGCAGAAATATCTCGTATTTACCGTGGAATGTGGTGTAAAAATTTACACCGCCCAAGATTCCCAACTAAAGAAGTCAGACCTCGTCCCTGGCCACTTGCGAAAATCTTGACAATTGACACTATCAAATAACACAGCCAAGCCTGAATCCGCAGCGTCACCTACAAGGGATAGTTGTGCTGTCATCCCAGAAGTCTACAGCAACTAAGTAAGGTGCTGAACCTCATTTCAAATCTCCAACTCTTTCCTCTGAACTTTAACACCGGTCGGCTTAAAGGCACGTTAGACTTTCCTCTTTGGAGTCAGTGCCAAAGTAGCACTCAATCAAAAGCGGAATTTTACAGAATTCGTGCTGATTCTCTCCAAATGACTACGGTGACCCTCTTCACTCTAGAAGGGGATCAATTTAGAAGGAAGCAGCGCTGGCTTGGCAAATTGAAGGCTGAACTTTGCAAAGTCAGGGAAGACTGGGGCTTTTGCCTCCATGGATTTGGTCAGGTTTCCTTGGGGCTTAAGCTCCACTTGCAACAGAGATGGAGTGCTTGGTATCTCATTGTTTTTCTGTGAATCCATTAAGTGGTTAATACTGGAGCCACTGGCTTTAAGATGAGGTGGTGGAGGGTGTTCCTAATAGGTTCTACTCTATCTTGAATATAAAACCATAAGGATGTGTATAATATAATCACGTGGGCTGCCAATAAGGCTTTTGAAAACATATTTTTTAACTACGAATTTAATAATTTCACGCAAGCTATATTAATTCCTATTATGCACAGAAACCTAACGGAACGTTTACAAAAGTACGAAGAGCAATAAATGTTTAGGTGGGCATATTTTAAACAGGTGCGTTTTATGCACTGGATTTTTTAAGGTCAATCTTGACAAAGAACCCAATACTCTGGATTATCAGGTGCACCTATGAGCTTGTTTTTCAGAAATACGGTTGATAAACTTGTAAATGCATAGTAACAATTAAATTATACCGCAAACAGTAACTGCTCTGCCTTTGAGAGCCCTCTTGTGGTGAACGGTTTCTAAAAGGAAAACGAAAGATAATTCACCGGCAGCTCAGGTCGCAACTTTGCAAATCCTCTTTTGTTTTTTCTTCGGACCATAATCGTCCGTAAGTAAAAAAAGGTATTGTGATTACTCGAATGAAGATTTTTGTTTATGGTAACGTTTGGTACAAATTACGTACTCGTTTTAACTTGAGTTAGCATGCCCTATCTTAGCTTTCTTCCCATACAGATACAGTTTAAGCTAACAGGACATTTTTGTTTTTAGTTTAACAGCAGACATTTAAGGATAATGGTTGAGTAATGGACCGAGGACAGCAGAGTAACCGTTTACACATGAATTAGTCAATTTAAGTGATGGAACTAGCTGTCTTAACGTTAATCTATGTTCTATGAAGAACATTATTCAAATTTAAAAGTTTTCATCTATTTTTTATGCAACCGTAGCTCTTACTGTAGTTTTAATTCCTTGCGCCTTATATGTATATAAAAAAAAATATATATATATATATATATATATATATATATATATATATATATATATATATATATATATATATATATATATATATATATATATATATCGCAAAAGATTTTTGGGCATGTCTCTTAAAATTAAGTGTGCCTTATAGTGCCAAAAATACGGTACTCATACAAAGGCATGAAATAAAAACATCTACCATGATGCCACCAGTATCGATTGCTATTCTATCACCAGGCAGTGCCGTATCTTATTTCTTTCTGTTACGTTGAATTTCTCTCAGAGGATATGCGGCTCACTGGGAATTCTTAGCAGCCAAAGAAATCTTTG
The DNA here is from genome assembly GCF_059441175.1 of Urocampus carinirostris. Taxonomy (NCBI): domain Eukaryota; kingdom Metazoa; phylum Chordata; class Actinopteri; order Syngnathiformes; family Syngnathidae; genus Urocampus; species Urocampus carinirostris. Next base: position 27,383,774 of record NC_142357.1, read on the forward strand.
ATATGGCGATTATGTGGAAAAACTCTGCTGTACAAAGTAAAACCTCAAGTTGTGATCACGTCTCGAACGGATATAACTCGAACGAAGCTGGTGTGCCTGGCTAGCAAGGCCTCCTATATTCCTTTGTTGTTGAATCGGCGTTGTTCCCGCAGCCCGAGTAGAGGGTAGACATGAAAAATGAATGAAAGGCCTTTGAAATTGCGCAAACGATTACCATAATACTTTTACAGGAGAGGTAGCCCGACTGTTGCGTCTTGGCGCCTGCGACACGATGCACACGCACCCTTGTAGCAGGTCTTACAAAAGATGTCATTATTTTTTTTTTTACCTTTTTTTTCATCGCCCCACAATTGATAGTGGAGTCCTGTTTCCAAGAGAGGTCTCGATGTTCAAACAGCTTGGAATTATTCCTTTTTCATTTCTCTGCGTCACTCTCCCTTTTAATCTAGCCACATAAAGTGCGGTTCCAACAACAACAACAATAAAAAGGTTAGATCTTGCTTTCTGTTTCATCTCGGCTTGCCGCGGTCCCCAGAGATGTCGGTTGCCTGCCCGTGTCCTCGGCGTTCTGCGACGGGAGATTGTGCCAGGCCTGTGTTTGTTTGTCTTTCCTCCATCTCATCATCGCCCTGAAATGTGACTGACACCTAGGCAGTGTGGCTCGGCACTTATATAAACCTTTAGATAAAACGTTGCCATAGTTATTTGCCGTACACCCAATAGGATGGCCTGAATGAACCTACAGATTACTAAAGAGACAAAAGGATTAACATTTCAAGCCTATCTCCAGTTCTTACTTTTCCCTTAACCCCTTAACATTCCTGTAAAATTTGCCTAAAATCCCGATCTACGACGCACCCAAAGTAAATTGAATGCTGTTATTGAACTATGTGGAGAGTATGGACGATTTTGGTCAAGGCATGACTGAATGTTTGTCCCAAACCAAAATCACCACTGCAAGTGCAGCTAACATTGAGTGATGTGAGTTAGAACACATATAAATAGAACGTTTTTATTCTAGCCATTTTTTTTAAATTTAATGTCTGCAAATGAGTGTAGCATGGGCATCTTAGCTGGAAAACAGGTGAGACAGTAGCTTGAATCCTTACCCAGTACCTTGTGAAATTTGATCACAATCTGAAAATCTAAACGTTGGATTTTACACATTTATCTGATGGTAGGTCTAGGCGTTTTGAAACGTGGCCATTTTGAGACGACCAGTTCACAGCCCATAAAACTTTGCATACGTATATTTTACTTTGACCATTTTTTATTACATTGTGATAGAGTTGTAAATGTTTGATATCTCTTTCCAGAAGTTAATCAATGATTGTGCACGCGTGAAAAAGGTACTTCAAAATACATCACTAGTGGCATTACACACACTTGATTTAGGTTCTCATTTGAATAAAATAGGGATCTTTTCATATTGATGTATTCATAATTTCATTGGCTAACCAATCTGTCAATTATTAGTTGTATCAGTCACTATTGGCCAAAGTTATTCTGAGATAAAGGAGGCAGGTCATTTCTACCAGTACAGGACAGTGTAAGCTAATGTGGGTTGTGGATCATAAAACAATGTCTGCAATTGACCCAAAAATATGTCAAGCACAAGTTAAGTCGCTAACGGCCTAAAGAAAATAATTTTGAGAGTCTATTTATTTGTAAAACTTAAACAGACGGTTAGTAACAAGGAACATTCATTGATGCAGATATTTCCTTACCTGTCTGCATTATCATGTGTTTTAGGGTAGAAATTTTACAGGGTTGATTTACAGGACTTTCGTGGATGTAAGAAGGCCTTGGTTGTGTACTATTATCGAATTTGATGGCTGCAAGATGACGTCTTTGGTGAGCTACCCTGGCGTTAAAGTTTTTGAGTATCTTGTTAGAGACGGATCGTGATTTTTCTGTGATGAGTACATATTGAAATGGGCAGCGTATCATGAATTCCAAGAGTTTAAGCTTTACCATGATAGGTGGCGTGAGGTATTCCAGTGACATTTTACATATTCATACTTGCTTCTCAGCTGGAACATTAAGGGGTTAAGTGCCTGGGTCTTTAAGGCACTTCAGAGGACGCAACCAAAGACTAAAGCCCTGGACCAAAAGACATAATATCTTTAACCTCCGTTTTGCTGATAATGTTTGGGTACTGGATGGAGTGCAGGAATTCGGAGAGCTGGTAAATCGCCTGGACTAGGCATTAACCCAGTATGGGATTGAAATCAGCATAGATAAAAAGTAATGACCAACGATCCCTAAGGTATATCATCACAAATGTCACCATCAACCACCAAGTGCTTGAACCTGTCATTTAATTTAAATATATTTAAGCTCTCATATCAAAAGAAAGGTCAGAACCAGAAATCGTGGCCATGATAGTTCAAACCACAAGCGCTCTTGCCTGACTTAAACCCAGCTAGAAGAACAAGAACATAGCTGTGAAATCAGAGATCACACTCTTGCAAGTGTTGGTTACTTCCAACTTCCTCTGCGTTTGGGAGACATAGCCTCTCACAGAAAAGCTATAAAGGAAATTCCATACCATAAAGATCCGATGCAACAGGAAAACCTTTAGGCATCAGCTACATCGCTCGTGTGACAAACAAAACAGTTCGCAACACCATCAGAAGGCAGATTGGACCCTAGGAAGAACTGTTGTCAACTGTGCGCAGACGAAAACTTAATCGTATGCTACACGATCATCAGGACTGGCCAAGTTCATTCTCAAGGGCACAGTTTAAGGGGGCAGGAGGAAAGGAAGACAGAAAAAGAGCTGGGCTGACTACATCAAGGAATAGAATGGTGCCAACTTTGACCCCCCAAAAAAAGCTCAGGAAAAGTCAGGAGCAGATGGTCTTGGCCCTAAGACAAGTGGTTACCATTATCTGCTATCAAAAGAAAAAAAGGCCAGTTGAAGCACACAGCAGGATATTCAAAGTGTGGGACTCAGCAGTGGAAGGTCAGTCCTTCCGGACAATTATTGCTTCCAAAATTGCAGAATCTGTTTCAGGATATTGGCGGCAAAACAAGTCAAGATAAGCCTGTAGCCATGGTGATATAATGACTGATGACTATGCTAACTTAAAAATGTGTTTCAGGTGAGAAGACATATTTTTGGACGCATTGTTAAAATTAATTCATTATTAATATTTTAATGGACAAAATACACAAACAACAAAGAAGTGATAAACCAGAGGTCACCAACCCTTTTTGAAGCTGAGCTATTTTTTTCACTGATTAGTGTGAAGGGCTACCAGTTTGCCTAGTATAGGGGGTGCCAATTGTTTTACATTTATAAATAGCAGACTCATTTTAGACTTTTCAAATAATTAACTGTGTTTTAAAGCTACTGATCATGTCCATGATTTCTCATGCCAGAATGAATACATCACTTTTAATTTGATATGTATAGTGACAAAAATTGACACATTTGACCAACATAGTGTCCTTTCTCCAGCTTTCGACAAGACACTTCACACACGCATATAGCCTGTGGTGTTTTTTACGCTGGTGTAAAGCTTCTGCGAATGTTTAGTGATGGTCTGAGGGCCCGTATTCACACATTGGCAATAATTCCTCCCTAACTGACGACAACCTCAAAATACTCTGTCCACAACAGGCTAGTAAAACCTTATTGAATATACCTTTGGCCAAACAACATCACAAAAACATCTGTCAATTCTTGGGAATGAGACATCTGCCGTTAGATAGTGCAGTCCAAGAAAAACATTACATCAGTACAGATAATATTTACTAGATGCTCTGATGAGAATGTTTTGTACAATCCATACAAAATTAATTTGTTCCTGGAAGAAGTTCATATCGAGAATTGCTCGTATCTCGGATTAAGTTTCCCTAAAATAAATAACCCAAAACCAGTTAACTGTTTTGTGCCCACCAAAATTATCCAAGTTAACCAATATCGTAGGTGACCCCACCCCCCATCTCACAGCCTCTTCAACCTGCTACTGTCAGGGAAAAGACTGCAGTTGCTCAGAGCCACTACCAGCAGGCTCAAGGACAGCTTCCTCCATCAAGCTGTCAGGACTCTGAGTTATATGCCTGTCCTACCTGCTCCCCATCCCTCTGCCTTTTTTTCATAAATAAATGCAAAGCTGCTCTATTTAGATTCCCACTGTACCATTTATTTTGCAGTTTTACTTTCATATTTTTATATGTGTATTTTTTCTTGCTGCTATTTTTTATTTATATTTTGCCTTATTTATTGTATGTCTGCAAGTGAAGAAGAGAAAGTAATTTCCTATTTGCTGAATGTTGTGCATATAGCATATACAATAAATTTGAAGTTAAAGTTGAAGTTTCGTTCGACTGCACGACTATTCTCTTTAAATGCTTATGCATTACCGATCTACTGCATCGATATGGAAGGTCTGCTTTGCAAATTGTAGAAGTAGTCTTTTCATTGACCATATACGATTGCTTAAAAGTTTTGGTAGGGGTCAAGCATGGAATTAATTGTCGATTTTTGTAGACCGATCATTGCAGCCCTGTGACTCAAAAGGTGAATTCACACAGTTTCCGTAAGGAGGCTAAAGTGGGAGCCTCAACATGTCTTCCAATGGCCTACTACGTGTTATGCTCTATTACGTCATTCCCTTCTGTGGTTTACGTTCCGAAAACTGCCTGATCTCAAAGGAGCTCATCCATGCCCCTTCACCCACCCCTTTCCCTGATAAATTAATAAAAGAAGGAGCAGCTCTTGCGGGTAATTTGATTAAATAAGACATCCTCCCACTTCAGAGCACCTGCTGACAAAGCAGAATACAAGCGCTACATTGTTGGAAGAAATTGTCGCCGCGCTCGATACATAACCACTCACTTGCGTACCTCTCCTCCTCAGACTTCCCCAAGAACCAGAATAAGAAATATATACGCCTGACTGCGGGTTTGTCAGTCACCTTATGATGCAAAAGTACACCAGATGCATCTTCCCTTAATTGAATATTGTTTGCCTTACTTGACAGCAGATGTTAATGGCTTCGTATGGCGTATAAGCCGACGGGCAATGCCACTACTTTACAACAGGCGCAGTGTAAACATCGACACGAGCAGAGGCATCTGTTATACACGCAGGACAAAAATGAGTGTAACCAATTTCCGACAAACGTGCTCAGGGAATTGGATTAGCATTTGAGGGAAAAGAATACGGGATCACGAAGGAAAAAAACGCTAAATTCTCACTTTTTGACATTCAGAGGTCATTATATTCCAAAAAACCTAATTTCCTATCAAATAAAACTGTGTTGCAGTTTTGTTAGCAAAACATGCACAACATCCATCCATTATCTACGTCGCTTATCCCCAGTAGGGTCCTGGGGGTGTTGGAGCCCCTCCCAGCTATCTTAGGGCAGTGGTCAGGGGACAGCCTGAAATGGTTGCCAGCCAGTCGGAGGGCACACAAATACTTTGGAATGTGGGAGGAAACTGAAGTGCCCGGAGGAAACCACGGGGAGGACATGCAAATTCCACACAGGAAGGCTGGTAGATGGATTTTAACCCATGACTTCAGAACTGTGCCGCAGACGTCCTAACCACTCACCTGCTGTGCCGGCATACATGCACAACATGTCAAATGCAAATTTCACAAAGGTGTTTTTCTTTCCTATGTTTCCAGTGATTGCGGTAAGCTTTGTGTCTGGTGGGGCACAATCAGATATCCAGATGAATGAAACTACTGAGTTTTTAAGTGTGTAATATGCTTTTCTTTTCAAAGTTGGGGTGCACGATATACACAAGGTTTTATCGTATCACAGACCGTAGTCACAAAACAACAGGCATCGAACCCTGGTCGCGGCGGCAAGAGGGCCGGTAATGCGTGAGTGCGTACGCTAGGGTGCGATGCTGAGCGGCGTGCGGGTGTAGATCGCTCTTTTCGGGACCAACCGTTATCGCGTGCGGACGTGCTTCATTTTGCTTTTGCTTTTGATATAGGTGTACGAAGTGTTTTAGCCCCTAATTGTGCCTCCGAAGAAAGTCAGTGCAAGCAGCAAAGTTGCTACAGGTGAAAAAAGAAAAGTAGTGCGTACAACTATTGCATTTAAGAAAGAAATAATAGCAAAATATGAAGGAGGTGTGCGAGTGTCTGATCTTGCTAGGAAATACCCGACAGTCCACCTGCGCCTTCTGCTGACCACCACAAAGGTAAGAAATCGTATTCATAATTCTTTTCTTTATCCTTTTTTTAATTTTTACACGTTCATGTTAGCGTAATCTTTCTTACGGAAGATTACACTAACGTGAACGTACGATTAGTCCGAGTTAGCTTTATGTTTACGTTAAACATTCAAGGTTAACATCCAGGGTGTTGGAACAGAGCCCAACATTCGGGGTGTTGGAACGGAGCCCCCTTTCCAATGATTCGCTCACCACTTGTTGTGGAGACCCGGGTGCTAAATGACTTGTAAACGACCTGATTTTTTCATTTTTACAAGTTCATGTTAGTGTAATCTTTCGTACGGAAGAGTACGATAACGCGAACGTACGATTAGCCTGGGTTAGCTTTATGTTTACGTTAAACATTCAAGGTAAACATTTAGGGTGTTGGAAGGGATTAAAACGATTTACATTAATTTTAATGGGAAAAACGATTTCGGTGATCAAACAAATCGGTTTTCGAACAGGGTTCTGGAACGGATTTATGGTCGAGAACCGAGGTTCCACTGTACTTGATTTCTGTGGGCATATGTCAAGTGTCGTGGCTTGTTTCAATTTCAGTTGTCGTTGTGTATTTTCACGTCTAACTATATTACGGGGTTCTATTAGCGCCCAAGTTCTGTTTATATATAAAATGATGTTCCGCGAGTGCTGACATTCTGCCCTTATGTAGTTTCACAATGTCATATGGCGTACGTAAGTGTCACGTGTGGGCATATATCTGTTTTATACGTGCATTTGTGATGTGAGCTAAGGGGTTCCATTAGTACCCAATGTTTCTTTAAGTATGATATGACATTCCAGTAGTACCAAAAATCTGCAGATGTGTAGTTTGACAGTGCCACGCGGTCTCTTTTAGTATTGCGAGTCGTTGTCATTAAACTAAATAAAGGCAGATATTTGGCACTAATGGAAAGTCATTTTATATATAGATATAATTTTTGGCACTAATGGAACCCCATAATTGACCGGTAAAGGTTGTAATGAGGACAAGCGGTATAGAAAATCATGCTTGGCTTGGGCCCATTTTTCATAAAAGCTAGGTTTTATTCCTTGATTGATTTGATAAATGGGTTATGTCATGGAGTCAATCCTACGGGTGCACCTTCACTTACGCTCAAGTACTCAACTGCTCTTGGCAGCTTTAATACGCTCGATAAGGGAAGGAAAATAATGCTCAGAACTTTTAACAGTCGATTCTTTTGAATCTAAAAAACAAGCAGCAAATGGTCTATGATATTTACCTAGAATCTCTGGTTGGTGTAGCTGAAGTTAGATTCTATAATTTGCCTAATTAACACAAATCTCGGAATAACTGCAGTTTTGCTTACAAATACTGACTTAAGTTTCAAATATTTATTAAATAAATACTAATGCACTTTCAAATTTTTTGGTGAGGAGAGAACACACAAAAAACAGTGTGAAGACATGAACAATCACTGATATTCAAAAAAATGGGAATTTAAAAAATTGCTTTCAAGATGTTAGGGTACTTCGGATACAAATGTTAGCATACCATAATACGGATTTAGTACAGGTCCCTCCTGCATTTTTTTCCCAACTTTTTTTTTCATTTGAAAAATTGTAATGTACATGTTGCCTAGTTAATACCGTCACTTTTCTATCCTTTCTTGCTATTGATTTGTTATTGAAATACTTAGAAGCAACACTGCAATCAGTGTAGTACAACGAGTAGCTATCTAAAAAATGTAGTGCTAGCGAGCTGCTATGTACTTGCTATCATAGTACCGACTCGATCTCAATTACAGCAAATTATTTTGGACATATTTCACCTTACGTAGTTCATAGATTTACTGCTAACTGTGTCTTAAAGGTACTGTCTGGAATTTGGAAATTTACTCTCGCTGACGCCATCTCCTGGCTTAAATCATTATTGCAGCCTCTGTCAAGCCCCTTTTGTAGCGTGTGCAAGTACATGCATTTTTTATGCTCAAATTAACTCTTCTTTATTCATCTTTTTGAGGACTTGGGTTGGCGTTTGGACTGTACTTGAAATAGACTCCATTTTCATGATACACAAAAAAAAAAAGAACGCAGGAAGGAGCATGAGATTGATCTTCCTTCACCCTCTCCCTTTACTATTTCCTATTGCCCGTCCGGAACAGTGTTGCTTGAAGTAAGATTAAAGTAAATAAGCGTGGTAAAAAATATTCAAAAGGCTCTTTGAACTCACACTGCTAACACAAACTTAATAGAAAAAAAAAATCAACTTTCCACTTTTGAAGGACACCTCAAATGACACACTTCACCTTTAATGTTCTTCACTAACTGTGTGTGAATGTGAATGCTTAAGTCACGTCTAGACTGTGATCATATCGATGCACTGATTAAAAAAAATTAATAGAATCAAAATACAGGAAAATGTATTCTATTCTGTCCTCAACAAGATGTTTTAGGTAGACCAACCTGCACATTTTATTGGCAGGGAAACTACCCATAATGAAAGTGGATTCTGTTGGTTTAAGATTGTGACTCTGCTCACCAAGGTGACAATCTTTCTTGTTAGCGCTTTAGCCCTGGAAGGCAGTTTGCCCGAGGCACAAAGCACCGGATTACCAACACAACCATACTGCCAATAAGGTGAGGAGAAAATCCACCTTTTAATAGAAGGAAGGATTCACAATCTTATTAAGAGGACATCTTGTAGTCAGTCGCCGGGCCCTCGGGCGCTACGATAGCATCAGCCGCCAACAGCTAGAAGGTGTAGAGCAACAACAACAAAAGAGCCAATTCCGCCGATCGAATCGTCTCGTGTTCCTCTGTGTACATGCCTCGTCTTTCACTCGAGTGCTCGTTCCACGGATAATGTACTCTAATGTCTACAAATTATCGCTCCAAGACTCACTGACGTATGTTATTGACGATGTCTCTTTTATCTAACAGTTGTTGCCCATTTTGCAATTGCTCAATGTTGAAAGTGGTAATTTACTGCTTCCATAGTCTGGCTCAGGATTGATACCAAATATCCCGGTATAGCCCTCCCTTAAATGATAGCGGATCCAGGCAGTGTAGATCTGCTCACACACATAGAAAAAACTCTGCAATGCTTTTAAATGTTCTTGAGTCTTGTCCACCGTTCTGTCCTCTGAACTGGCACAAGGAGTAACTGTGAGTGGCGGCTCCCTGCTCTAATTATATGAGCAGGAGCATTAGTCCCGCTAGTGTGCAGTTTTCATAATTACTTAGGCAATTTATTCATTATTTCACTTAACAAGGTTGCTCAGTGGCCAAACATTGGGAGGTCCAATTTAGGAACATGGCCAAGAAGATATCGGATAGCGAGACCTTTTTGCAGCAGTCGTCCAGAACCCTTACAAAGCGTGAAATTTGATGCTTATGGTTAATTATAAAGGACTGTATCCCGTCTTTACAAATGTATGCGGTAGGCAAACAAAAAACAAATCCCTCGGTGTGTCGTTTAATAGGTTCAAATTGAATCGGTAGTACAACCGTCCTAAGCTGCTTAATTTAGCCAAACTGGCTCCAGAGGAAGCTAGCGTTTTACAATATGGCAGCAAATGGGCATTAGAGTGTCGCTGCCAACAACAACTGGCACAGGACATGGATTTGTTCACACCTTTACAGCACGTAATTGGACGTTTTCATCGCTTTCTATCCTGATACAATGATTGGCATTGCTTTAATAGAGTGGCCTCCATTACAATGTTGGGATTTTAAATACTGCATGACAAACGTCATCCAAGTGTAACTAATTCACAACCAGCTTTGTAAAAAAGAGATCGTTGACGTCTTTAGCCGTCGATGGCAGTGAACGGTTTAAAAGGAAACATCAATAGGATGTATGGAACTATTAATACATCCATAATAAAATTTGAGTTAGGATCTGGCTTACCATTTCCGCTTAGAGGGTGAAAAGCTGAGGGGAGTGGCTGCAGCGTACCCACCTGCACTTCATTATTTCAGCTTCGTACTTATTATCATTGCAATTGTCATGTCACGTTTTAATTTTTAGGTTTTTTTTGTTTTTGTTTTTTTTCTTTAGATACGTTTAATTGTTTTTGTTTATTTGTTACTTTAAACATCATTTGTTTTTTGAAACCTGCCTCGGTTCCTGGTTCCCAGCGAATTGGGACCAACAAGAAATGTCACAAAATAAACATAACTAGCATAAACTTAGGGCGTAGCGTGTTCCAACAAATACATTAAATGCACTTTACAATTAGAGCAAAATTGTATTTTAGGTCCCGGTTTCAAGCACTTCATTTGTTATTTAGGTTTAAAGTATTACTGTAGTTTTTTTAGGGTTTATTAGTATTTATGAAGTCCGATTTTTATTGAAGTTCTGCAGTTTTTTGTATTGTGTTACTGTAGTTTTATTTTTGTACTTTTTATGTAGCATTTCATAATTAGTATTGTTTCAGTATTTCTGTAGTATTTTGGTTGTATTTCTTAAGTATTTTTTTTGCCGTATATCTCCAGTATTTTCGTAGTAGTTTTGTATTATTACAGTAGGATCTTGAAGGATCTTTGTAGTATTATTGTAGAATTATTTTTGTTAGTTTTCTGTTGTAGTTTGTAATATTTCCATAAAAGAATGTTTGTTGTATATCTGTAGTATTTCCATAGTATGTTTGTAGTACAATGTTACTGTAGTTTTATTTTTGTAGTATTTTTGTAATATTTCGGTAGGAACATTTTTGTAGTATCGCTATAGGTGTACTTTGCAGTATTTCTGTTGTAAACCTCTTGTAGTAGTATTTTGTAGTATTATTTCTCTCGTAGTTTATTTGGTATTTTAGTGGAAGAATAATTGATGTATTTTTAAAGCAGTACTTTAGTAGTATTTTTGTAGTTTTAGTCATATTTCCACGGTAGTATTTATCATATTCCTTTAGTATTTTTGCAATATTACTTTAGTTGTCTTTTTGTAGTATTTTGGAGTAAATACTTCTGCAGTGTTTTTTGTAAAATATAATTCCTGTAGTAGTATTTTTGCAGTAATTCTAAACTATTTTTTTTTTATTTTCAGAATGAAAGCAAAATTATTTATGAGGTCCCTGTTTTCAATCAGAAATTTTGATACTTAGTTTTGTAGTTATTGTGTAGTGTTTTTGTTGTTTTTCTGTAGAAGTTTTTTTGAGTGGACACACAAAGTGACCATGGGGATGATGTTGGCACCCAAAAAGTTATCCACTTTTGGGGGCCCCCTGGTAGTCGTGGGGCGCTAAGCAGCCGCTTAGCTCACTTATGCCTTGGGCCGACTCTGTTGGCGACCCAAAAGTGGGTTGCGGGCCTTTGCCCTAACAAAATAATGCTGAATGATAAAAACAACACAACTTTCCTTTAGAGTTCTTACTTTGACACTACACACAGTACTGTTATTTTTTTTTTCTTTTTAATTGACTTATTTAAAAAAAAAAAAGAGAGAGGTAACCTAAACATATACTAAATAATGAAATTGCTCTACATATGTTTATAAAGATAAAAATAAATAACGTTTGTATGATAGCTAGCTCATGTATTTTTGTTTGTTATTTAAAATAATATTTTTTTCACTATGGATGAGGTTTATTCACCGATAGGAGACAAAAAATAATACACAATGTCCTTTTAGGAGTGAGGAGCCACTGATTATTTCATTACCCTATATATGATGTTTAACATTGTTAGCGTTAAGCAAATAGATCATTTTTTCAATATCTTAAGTTTGAAAAGTATACTCATACACCATGTGCTGGTTTCTTTTTGTGTGCTAATACCGCAGCATTATCGTCGCATTCTGGCCCACTCATATCACAAGCTTTACCCTACTTATTTTGTATACAGGGAAAAGATGTAGGATCACATGATTGAACAAGATGTGTTTTGATGCTACCTTGACGCTGCTTACAGAGGCTAGAGATTGCTCATATGCATTAACGGGCAAGATCCCTGACAAGACAGCCGCTTTGACTCATCCTCTTTTGCCCTTTCAATCTTCATACGACAAAAACATAACGAGAGACATCAGTCTCATGATTACTCCTCTCATATTTATCCTCCACGCGTTTTTTCCGGTAAAATCAGAAAAAATAAATACATGCAATTTCAAATCTGAAATCCGGACCCCACCGACATGTGGAAATTCAATCTGAAAGCCATGTGCCATTTTGTCCCCGGCGTCGAGCGTTTTGTGCATTTAGGCTGCTGAATAGGAAGCGGGTTTTGTTGCTGTACGGCTACGGAAAGAGCTTGCGGAAATACGCTAACGATCGAAAACATGGGGGATCGAAAAGGAACGAGGTTGAAATTAATCAGAACGAATCAATGCAATAAATATTTGTTCAGTTCCGATGCAATAGCTGTCTCACGCAGCGAATGTTTACCATACAAAACGCGTCGTGTTTTGACAAAGACTGAAATTGGAACTGTCTCATAACAAAGCATATCAAAGTAGGTCGTGCTGCTGTACTTATTAACGTGCATCCAATTATGCTTACTTATTTAAATGCTTGTCACTTTTCTGTTGGCCTTAAGAATTGCTGTTGGCACAACAGCAAAGGCTTTAAAAGGATCTATTATGTTAAAACGAGGGAGCTACCAAAATGTAAGACTGCTCTTCCTGAACTTCAGCTCTGTGTTCAACACTATAATGTTCAACAGGCTAAGAGACAGCTTATTCCATAGGACCATCACAACCCTAAATGGGGCACAAAACTGTGAAAACATATCTTATGACTTGTTTTGGGTTTTTTAATTTATTTTCTTTCCATGCATGTTTTTTCATGAAATAGTGAGCATAAATACCTTGTGATTTATTTAAGGGATTTTGTTGGTGTTGAATGTTGTTGCGCTTCTTTTCATTGCACTATTGTTATGATGCACTAAAGTTCTCCATTCACGAGCATTGCACTAGTATTATAATTTAAGCCAGTCTCTAAGCACTACATTGTTTTTCTGCCTTTTATCCTGATAGTCTTTTCTCTTTTTTCTCTTTAAAGTCTTCAATACATGTTTTCCCTGGAGTGCCTCGTTGCATACAATGTTTACTATGTTGTTACCAATTATATTAAGTGCTAATCAATTAAATTAAATTGAATTCAGGTCAACTGAAATATTATAAGAACAAATTTAAAAATTAAAAAAATAAATAAAATAAAATAAATCCGTCAAAGCGGAACACCCAAACTGGACTACGTTAGTTTCTATAAGAAGCAAGCCTTATACAGTGGAACCTCAGTTCTCGACCATAATCCGTTCTCGAACAGGGTTCTTGAACGGATTTGTTTAATCACCGAAATCATTTTTCCCATTAAAAATAATGTAAATTGTTTTAATCCGTTCCAACACCCTGAATGTTTACATGAATGTTTAACGTAAACATGAAGCTAACCCAGGCTAATCTACGTTCGCGTTATCGTAATCTTGCGTACGAAAGATTACGCTAACATGAACGTGTAAAAATAAAAAAATCAGGTCGTTTACAAGTCATTTAGCACCCGGGTCTCTACAACAAGTGGCTAGCGCTTCATTGGAAAGGGGGCTCCGTTCCAACACCCTGAATTTTGGGCTCAGTTACAACGACCCTGAATGTTTACCTGAATGTTCAACTTAATCATAAAGCTAACCCAGGCTAATTGTACGTTTGAGTTATTGTAATCTTCCGTACGAAAGATTACGCTAACATTACGTATAAAAATAAAAAAAAGGATAAAGAAAAGAGAGCAGCACGGCGGCGCAGTGGTTAGCGCATGTGCAGCACAGTTCAAGTCATGGGAACCTCCTGCGTGGGTTCAAACCCAGCTCCAGACTTCTCAGCAGAGTTTGTATGTTCTCCCCGTGCTTGCCTGGGTTTCCTCCGGGCACTCCGGCTTCCCACATTCCAAAAACATGCATTTCAGGTGAATTGGCCAGTCCAAATTGTCCCTAGGTGTGAAGTTGGCAGGGAAAGTGAGTGAGTTGTCTGTCCCCGTGTGCCCTGCGATTGGCTGGCAACCAGTTCAGGGTGTCCCCTGCCCACTGCCCGATGATTGCTGCGATGGGCTCCAGCACCCCCCGCGACCCTACTGAGGATAAGCGGTGCACCTGACGAGATGAGAGATGAGATAAAGAAAAGAATTATGAATAGGATTTCTTACCTTTGTGGTGGTCAGCAAAAGGCGCAGGCAAGATCAGACACTCGCACACCTCTTTCATATTTGGCTATTATGTCTTTCTTCAAGGCAATAGTTCTACGAACAACTTTTCTTTTTTCACCTGTCCTGCTTGCACCGACCTTCTTCGGAGGCATAGTTAGGGGCTAAAACACTCCGTTCACCGATATAAAAAGCGAAAGCAAAAAGAGGTAAGTGCGGACGTGATAACAGTTGGTCACGAGGGGTGGGGGCGATCTACACCCGTACGCCGCTCAGCATCGCACCCTAGCGTACGCACTCACGCATTACCGGCGTCGAACTCCGAATTTTTGAACGAACAGGGAAGCAAGAATTTCTCAACATTTTTGGTCGAACTGAGAGGCGTTCGAAAACTGAGGTTCCACTCTACTCTGAAGCAACTCACTGTATGTGTGAAATTATTAACATAGTATTATCAAATTTTGCTTCACATGTTATTTTCGCACCAAACAAAATAGGGCGCTCCCGGTCTATGTTGATGGTTTCAACATCGGTTGTAATCTTTAAAGGCAATTGAGAAGGGCTTAAAGCGCAATCGTCTAACTCAGGGCCCGAGGGCAAATGTGGCCCGCCATTTCATATTATATGGCCTGAAAGAGCTTAAAAAAAATGGTGCTCATGGGCATCAGGTAGCTCCCTAAGAACATCTGAGTAGCCCACGGAAAGGTTCTCAAAATAGCTCAACACTGTTGGGTCATTGTGATGTTCTTGTAAATTTGACAGGATGTATTGGTAGTAGACTTAACTCTAATAATTACAACTCTGTTATAACATAATTACAACATAGTAAAAACATAAATTGTTATTTTATAATTGTATATCAAAATGGGGGTCCTTTGCGCTAATCAGTCACAAAAAGTTGTTTTCATTTTCAAAAATGCACTACATAATACAGTGGTTGTAGTAGTAGTATTACACGTGGCTCCTTTAAAATTGCACACAAAAAAAAATCACATCCTGAAGATTGCAAGCTGCAAGTAGTAGATAAATGAAGATGGAACTGGCAATTAAGTGGTAAGAAAAGAAAACTGAATTTGCATTGACATAAATGGTTTTGGGGGACCTCTCACTATGATATAATTATTGAAATTACTCCTGATGTTGTGTTCAAGGGACAGTGTGTTTTATTTAGCGCCTTCTATTGGTTAAAATACCGTATTCATTAAAAACCAATATTGTTTCAAATATTAGGTAAAAATACATAAACATTCAGATAAACCTTGGTATAAATTCTATTCTTCCTTGTGCTTTGTATCACTCAATTTTGGCTGCAATACACAGAGCACTAGTGATTAATAATCCATACTGTCCCTTTAACAAATCAGTAACCTTCTCAGTTGTTTTATGGAACATAAGCATAGCTTTCAGCATGTTGTTTCCTCATTTATATTTTAAATTTATTGTTATTCATATTTTGAATTACATGTCTGGACCTTGTGAAGATGACCAATTTGGAAAATGAATGAATGAATGGATGAATTAATTAATGAATTAACGAATATCTGTTCTTTATGTTGGAGTTTATCAAATACATTCCCCCCAAAATCCGACTTATATTCCAGTGCGACTTACAGTATATTTGTTTCTTGCTTTTCATTATGCATTTAATGGCTGGTCAGATTTGTACACCAGAGCATCTTATAGCCCAGACACTACGGTATTGAGGCTCTTTAACTCCACCCGGGGAAGTAAAAGCCCACATTAAACCCCGCCCCCACATTTGCATATTCCCCTATTTTATTATAGTGTAACAGTATTTAAATGCTCTTTATCAACACGTTATATTGGGTATTTCCGTATTCTATTTCTTTTATTTCATTATTTTATTTTCTAACACAAGGCTACTGCTGGAAGTGTGAATTTCGAATACGTATCTATCTATCTATCTATCTATCTATCTATCTATCTATCTATCTATCTATCTATCTATCTATCTATCTATCTATCTATCTATCTATCTATCTATCTATCTATCTATCTATCTATCTATCTATCTATCTATCTATCTATCTATCTATCTATCTATCTATCTATCTATCTATCTATCTATCTATCTATCTATCTATCTATCTATCTATCTATCTATCTATATATCTATCTATCTATCTATCTATCTATCTATCTTTCTTTACCTCTTCTAGTAATAATACAAAATTGTAATATAATTTTCCACGTAGGGATACATACTTAGTTTCTATGAAGGTTGACAATCATGCCCGAAGGTGCCGAACTACCTCTTCAAATTCTACTCCATCAACGTTTTCGCCATATTCCAATCCAGAAATATTTTTAGACTATGGCCATCACTCACTGACCGACTGTATTTGAACTGCTGCAATGAAGTTCTGTCTGAAGTTCCCAGCAAAGCTCTGGACAAGCTCCAGTAGTGGAGACAACAACCTTGCCAGGGCTGTCATCCACTCAAAAGCGTGGCAGTCCCCCAACTCTACACTGAAGCACCTTTTCTGGCTTCTGGTCAAATCTTGCATCATGTATACACTTGTCCTATTCGTCACTCCAGCGCTTGGACACACTGTAAGCGACTGACCTCTCTACAATCCTCTGCCTTGAACTGCTGACTTCAAGTGACACAGTTGTCTGTGCTGCAGATTAATCTTGATCATTGTTTCAGCAATCTTAAGCATAGCGTAAGTATATTTGTGACTTCCTAGGTTGAATTGGTTAGAGCCCCTTTTGCTGGTGGTCTTTATTAGGACTGTTAGCAAATGTCAGGAGTGGCAAAACATTTTGAATCACGGGCTGCAAGCAGTTACCAGCTCGGTAGCCTAGATGGTAGGGCACCCGCTCCGAGACTGGTTCAAGCCTCCTAGTCACCTAATGACTCCCAACACAGCAATTGGGTCTAAAATGGCGGCGCCCTGTCTGGCTGCGGCTGCATCGGCTCGCTACAGTTTAACTGTACGGGTCAGGTGTATCGACATTTTGTTCTGTGTGCATGGTTACAAAGAATGACAATAAAAGTAAATTCTATTCTATTAAAAAAATGGCCTGGGGGGGGGGGAAAATTAATGGATTAGATTATTTTTAATTAAAGAGTCTTGATCCCATACCTGATCCGATAGGTATCCATGAATATATACATACAAATATGTACAATAAATGTACATCCATCCATCCATTATCTGCACCGCTTATCCTCAGTGGGGTCGCGGGGGTGCTGGAGCCCATCCCAGCCATCCCCGGGCAGTGGGCAGGGGACACCTTGAACTGGTTGCCAGCCAGTCGTAAGGCACTCAGGGACAGACAACCATTCATACGAACAATCATACCTAGGGACAATTTGGACTGGACAATTGCATGTTTTTGAGATGTGGGAGGAAACCAGAGTGCCCAGAGGAAACCCAAGCAAGCACAGAAAGAACATGCAAACTCCACACAGGAGGTTCGATCTCATGACCTCAGAACTGTGCCGCACAAGCGCTGACCAGTGCGTCGCTGTGCTGCCCCTAATAAATGTACATGTTATATTTAATTTTATATACGCCTGTTAATAAACCAGAGGTGGGTACACTTTTTAAATCACGGGCCAAAATGGTTTAAAACTTATGGCAAAAATTGTTTGATTTAATTATTTTTGTCTCCCAGGACAGAGTTTCAAATCTGATACCTCGGTGATACATTAGAAAAAAAGGATAATTTAGGCCTATCCAATTTTTCTCATACACATTTAAGAATTGATGAAGTGTACACGCAGGCATCCCCATGTACCCTATGGTTTATTTCATTTATCTAGTTTTTTTGTTTATACATTGATCAATTTATCTGTCTGGAAACAGTCAGAATGAAAGAAAAATTATAAATGATAAGACTTTGTAAGCATTCAATCTTATAACATGCAAAAAATAACTGACAATGCAAAAGTGTTTTTTTGCATGATAATTGATAGCTACCCAGATAAATAAAATGAATGTTAGAAAACAAAAGGAAAAAAAAACAAACAAAAAAAAACACACCAAGTGATGCTATGGGCAGAGGTAGCACTAAAACAATTGCATGAGGAAGAACTAGCTTCTACTTTAGGACCAATTTTAAATCAATTTGAGTATGATGTACTGAGATAGTATTATGGGTATTTTCGTATGTTTTGTCTTGTTTCCTTGCTTGGGTGGTATGAAAGGCAGAACCTAGCTTCTACTTTTGGACCAATGTTAAATCCATCCAACCTAAGATTGTACCACCTAGTGCTGAGGTAACATGGGTATTTTGGCATTTTATTTCCCTTGCTAGGACAAAAATGAAATGAGAAACCTGGCATCTACTTTTGGACCAATTACAAATAAAAACGAGTAAGTCATACTAGCTAGCACTATGAGAAGCAGAAGCTTGCTTACACGTTTGGAATAATTTCAAATCCATCCATGCAGCTATTATGAGCTAATAAAGGTATTTTTGTATTTTCTCATTCCTTGTTCGAGCAGCATGATATGAGGAACTTTTACTTCAGGACCAATTTTGAATCAGTTCGATTAAGTCGTACCAGATAGCTCTAAGTTAATGTTGATATGTTCGATTTTATATTCCATGCTAGGGCTGCATGAGAAGCTTCTGCTTTTGGACTCATTTTATATAAATCCTGGTCATACTTGCTCGCACTTAGCTAATATTGTTTTCCTTACAAGGGCATCGTGAGGGTCAGAACTTGGACTTTTTTGGGACCAATTTTAAAAGCCACGCTAAGCTAACAGAGGTATTTTTCTATCTTGTTTTTTACTTCTTGTGAAGCATACAATAAAAAAAACAGGAACAATTCAGTAATGAATGATTGATGCATATTGGTTAATTATTATCAAGCGAAAAGAGAGACAGTACAAGCTACACAAATAATAAACTCTTAACCAGGTAACACATTTGTAATTGTTGTGTGGTGCCCTCTACAAACAAACGGACTCTTTCCAAGCGGACCCCATCACAAAAGCACATCAGTAGCACAAGGACACCGAGGTATGATACCTGAATTGGTGCGAGAGCCCTCCCCTGAGCTGAGCACTCCAAATGTCACAGCCACGTTTTATGTGGCTGAACAGAGAAGCTCAGCTAGCATGCGCAAGTACACACACACACACACACACGCGCGCTAACACCCTGAGACTATTTGTTCAGTCGCCCTCTTGAACGCTTTCTCCTCGCATCACAGGCCAAATCCAAGGCGAGATGGACTGTTTATACTTGTTCAACCTTTCTCCTTCCTGGACAATCTAATAACATCACACGGTTGTGATGCAGAGGGGTCACCTACGGTTCAAGGTCATCGCCTCCTGGATGTGAAGTTAAAGGTATTCCCAAACAATTTTATTTTATTCAATCAGGCACAGATCGTTTAGTGTTATTCCTGACAAGTATGCAAATGTGTTGCAAAATATTCCAAGCCCCGGGTGACTCTGGCTTGTTTGCTGTAGAGCTGTGACGTCATTGAATGAACACAACACTTTCAAAATGGCCAATCCCATTTGCACGATATGTGACGTCACCTCCAAAGCAGACAGCCATCACTCTGTTCTGCTTGACGGTTGGTCTAATTTTGACCGGCAAATTCCCTGTTAGGATCAGGGCAGCCGAGGGCTTTCCTGTATTGTTTTCTCCTGAGTGGCCTCATTGCCAGACAGCCTGGCTTTGCCGTGTCCCATTGTTTATTCCCGGCCGGCTTCACGTGTATCACCATAGGCATTGCCCCTGTTCATTGTTGCTTCCAGGTTAACCTGGCTGCTCAACGCACCTAGCCTGGCGTTTGCTCCGGTTTTGCAGGGTTCCTTGGTTTGTTTATTCCTGGCCAGCTTTGTGTTTGTCGCCAAAGCCATTGCCACTTTCTGCTGTTGGCTCTGTGTTAGCCAGGCTGCTAACTGCGTGTTTTTGGTCGGCCAGTGTTGCGTTTTTCTGATGAGTCTGAGGCCGCGGCCGGCTTTCCTTAATCGGTCCCGGTAAGCCTTTGTAAGATCTCAGTGTGTTAATTTTTGAAAGGCATTCTCTTTTAGGCTGCCTGCCCTTTGTTGTGCTATTGCTGTATCCACCTGTGACACAATGCTTTATGTCACATAATGTCAGACGGACCCAAACGCAGGACACAAGGAGTCAAAAGGCACGGTTGATATAAAACCCAAATAGTGGATGTTTATTTTATAACGATATGATAATCATCGCTGATTCGGAAAAGCAGGACCGGGACGGTCGAGAAGGGGAATAATGGGTAAGACACTCTAGGAGGTTGTTGCGCCAAACCATGACAGCTCAAAACCTTGGTAACATGTAAAACAATATGGACTGGCTTACTAGGGTGCTGGTGTTCCTCAGATGACATGCTGTCTTCAAAATGCATTGTCTCTAAAAATAAGTGGAATATACTTATGCAATATGTATAATATGTATGCAAAACCATGAACTATTTCCTCACATTTTGCATGTTTAAGAATTTGGGATTAGCTTCAAATTGTCACTTGCAAGGGAGGTAGTCGTAATCGCACCGAGAGCGATCCGATCAAGGATGTACAACGTGTTTCTAATTGAAAAAGACAGTCTTTGCCTTCTTTTTAAAGGCAGTAAATGTTCTGCTAATTATTAGCGAGTCTGGGGAAAAGTTTTTCTTTTTTTGTGGCTCATCATAAGATCAATGCTGACGCAGACAAAAAAAAAAGTAGTAGAAGAAAAGCCACCTAGACACTTTGGAGACGATGAATTTAACGCTTATCGAGTCTCATCTTATCACGGGGACGAGTATGATTTGAAACGAGCTTCACGAGTTCTGCGACCGTATCGCCGTGGCCTTTGAAACGATAATCTTTGCCATTTCTGGAGGAACGAGTCACGGGCTAATTGTTAAGAATTGAGTTATCGAGCGCCTTGCCCTTGCTGAGCTCCTCAAGGACTTGCTAGGAGGAGCACAAATAGCTCACAAACAGCATTTGAATTCCGCCGGAGTGAGACGCCAGGCCATAATATTGTTCGGATAATTGCAGCTCACGGGCCATCAAATATCATGCCGGTTTGTTCAATTGATTTGGACAGGAGATAGGAGGGTGAAACAACAAAGAAAAACGACAATTTACAATCTTACCATTTACGATCGGCATCGGCTCTCCTTTGCTCAGTTTTAATGATGGTAAATTGTGCAAAGCTCAAGTGTTTTGCCTTTACAATACATGAAGTATGATACTACTTACATTTACTCTTGACGCTCAATCAAAATGAAACAATACCAGAGCAAATACAAATTTAAGCTCACTGACAAAAAACAAAAATGGAACACAAACATGGTTATGATTAAACATAAGCTCGACCAGGGGGTCAGCAACCCAACATTTTAATATAACCAGAATAGACTATTACAATTTATAATAACCATAAATGTCTGGAGCCGCAAAAAGTAAAAGCCTTATATAAGCCTTTTGATAATCAAAACAAAGGGAATATACACATTCAAGTTACTCATTTAATATCATTTCTAAACATTTTTGCAGAATTGAATTGTTTAGTGTTTGTCCTACTTATAGATGTCTATATGTACAGTCGCGCCAAAACCAACGCTGACACGGACGGCCTGGTCAAGATCCTCAGCCACAAGGAGACTGACCGGATGCTGGGCGCGCATATCGTTGGAACCGGAGCGGGCGAGATGATCAACGAAGCCGCCCTCGCCATGGAGTACGGCGCCTCCTGCGAGGACATCGCCAGAGTTTGCCACGCCCATCCGACTGTGTCGGAGGCGTTCCGAGAAGCCAACCTTGCCGCCTCCTTTGGCAAGGCCATCAATTTCTAAAGCGCTTCAGCGTGGATATGGTCTATGCACCTGGAAGTTGCCGGAAAGTGCGGCAACTTACACCAGAAAAGCACCTGTTTTCTTCTACTACCCTACTTTCTATCGTACATATTTACATATTCAATAGAACAATCGAGAAGGCGGGAATGCGGGTCAGATGTATCGACATTTCGTTCTGTGTACACGTGTACACGAATGACAATAAAGTAAATCTGAATCTGAATCTGAAAATAGATAGATATATATAGAGGGGGCGGCAGTAGCTCAGGAGGTAGAGCGCTCGTCTTGGGATCAAGGGATCCCAGTTCGAATCCCGGCTCGTCCGTGTTACATGTCGAAGTGTCCTTGGGTAAGACACTGAACCCCTAATATCCCCAATAAGCAGGTTAGCGTCTTACATGGCTGCAATACAAGCCACTATTGGGAAAGGTGGAGCACATTGTAAAGCGCTTTGGGAAGTCATTGACTTGAAAAGCGCTATATAAATGCAGATAATTTCATTTCATAGATATAGATAGATACATATATAAGATACATGATATATATATATATATATATATATATATATATATATATATATATATATATATATATATATATATATATATATATATATATATATATATATATATATATATATATCCCTCACTCTTTTTTTTTCCATTAACAAACATTTTAGAAAAAGGCTCCAAGAGCCACAAGGGTGGCACTTAAGAGACGCATTGGCCCGAGAGCCTCAGGTTGCTGACACCCAGCCATTGGGATTTGGTGCGAAGATGGCTGTATTCAGAAGAAATAGTCCTATTTTTTATATAACTACCACTAATTAACAGTCAAATAGGTAGATAGCTGTTATATTAAGCACATATTATTTTTACTTTTTCTTGAAGTGAAACTGAGCAATTTGTGACCACTAGATGTTGCTCTCTAATGTAGTGCAAATAAAAACGAGTGCTTCCAAGCACAAGGGCGATTACAAACTACAGAGACACAAATTGACCAAATCGCACCAACAATTTATAAAAATGCTTGTTTATGCAATAGTTCATGTATTTTTGCTTACACTTCAAATGTATGTTGCTATTGCTTTTAAAGAATTACGTTGGATGCTCTAAACAATAAGCAAATACTATTTTAAAGAACAATTTTCTAGTCAAAATAAAAAAACAACAAAAGAACCAAAAATCTGTATCAAAAAATCTTACAAAAAGTAAAAGAAAAAAAGCTCTCAGCGTAATGCACATTGCATTTTCGTGAAATTCAAAACAAATACATTGTAAAAAAGGTAGTTAGTACATATTTTTATGTGTACATTATGTTTTTCAGTTTTCATTTCGAGAGATAAGAAATTACAGAGAAACATCAACTTCGAACTCTTCCCTCGAATTGTGTTTAAAAAAAAAAATTAAATTGACTACTACCTGAAATTGAATTCAGTTTGAAATTAATCGACTTTTTAGTCAATACGAGTGGTATTTATCGAAAATTGGTTATTGGCACTGATAATCGTCCTGAGTGAAAAAGGTCTATCTCTAGCTTTAGTGAAAAATTAACAACTGACTAAATTATGCCTGAGTTTTAGAATTTTCTCCCACAGTTAATTCAGTGTTAAAAAATGGTCTCCTAGCAGAATAACAAATAAATTCCAGTTTCAAAAATGCGTCAATATTTTCACCCACACAATCTTTGTGATTACAATGGGACAGAATGTCCACCCAATTGTGTGATGAGACCAACTCGAACTGAAATTTGTTTTTGTTTTACTGAGAATACAATGACCACTTACAACAACAATCTGTAAAGTGGTAACAGACATTCACCAAGGTCAAAAAAATGTTGTATAGTTTTTCCAACCAATCTGTTAGGCAACTGGCTACTTCCTTGTTAATGGAGGATGATGAATAGATGGATGGTCCTGTTAAGAGTCTGGGGGCGGTTGCTAGAATGACTCAAATGGTGAAAATATATTCAGTTTTCAAATCCAAACCATATTTCCTGTCAGTTTTTCATAGACTTATGGCAGTGTTTTGGGTAGAATCATGCCAACAACATGTGGTGCTCCACGGATAGGAGACCAGGGCAATGTTTTTTAAAAAAAAACAGAATGCTGGTTGACATGCAAAATATAAACTCTTAATGTATTTGAATTTTCGAAACTATATATTTTTAGAACAATATGTTAGACCTACAATCATACTCCGTGAACAAATATTCGAAGGGAAAAACTGAATAGCCATTGCCATTTTTTTTTCTCTCTACAGTTTGTATAGCTTCCATGTAAATGAAAAAAAACAAATCAATACACTACTGCTGAAGAGTAAACAAACTGACTCTCGCATTTAAGATTGGCAACCAACACAAACATGTGTTATAAGGGAGTCCAAGATTCAGTGTATGCACAATTAAGCCATCAAGGAGTAATACAGATATTACAACATTAAACTATGGGCAACTACTATTTTGTCAGGTCCCATAGACTTGCAGAGTTATAGTTTCTTGGGGTATTGATGTAGGATATTGCTGTTTGAAAAATTCCGAAAATTCAAAAGAAAAAAGACAACAAACATCAGAGGATTATTTATCTAAATTATGTTTGCAAAACTCTGACTTAATTAGGATTCAAAACGTCATTTTTCTTAAATGTCGAAAAAGGTATTGTAAGCTAGTATGAAACCCAGTGTAAGCACAGTTAAGCCATGCCTGCCATCTAGGGTTGATACATGAATTACAACATAAAACTATGGTTAAACAATGGATCGTCAGCACCCATGGAATTGCATAGTCAAATTATTTTTATTCAAGTGAAGTATATTTGTTTTGAAGAAACAAATAGTCAAAATTTAAAAGAAAATATATAATAATCATCAGTGGGTTATTTATGTATATAGATATATAAATATTGTTACACTCAAGCTATATATGTCATCTAGTGGTAAAACTACAGTACTACTACTACCGTATTGTCGGAATAAATGGAATTTAATATTAAATATGTGAGGTATTTTTTAATACAATAAAAACATTCGAAAGAAAATACTTAATAATACATATTCATCTATCGTTTTTAGATGCTGGTTGCATAATTGTGGGTTTATTGGGATGTAATTAAAATGCGTTTTGTTTGGAAATAAATTGAACCTAATTCCCCCAAAAATATAATCAATGTTTTTTTTAGGAATTATTTTTCTATTTATTTATATTGATCGTGGTTACATCAGTGGGACTTGGGATTTAGCTCATAACTATCTGCAAATACCAACCACATTTGGATCAAATTGATGAACTTTTAGGATGCTCTATTATTTGACATAATATTACTGCAAAACTACTAACAGTGTTGTGCAAAACAGATATGATGAAACAGAGAAGTGCAATTCCACGTACTTGTGTGTAGAATTTGCACTTTTCTGTGTTTTTGTGCGGTGTGTGTAAGCTACAGTGTAAAAAAAAATCTGCTGCAAAAGTGATATTGCACGTCCAAAGCAAGCAAACGTCGGGATGATGCATTGGCTGCATAATCCAATCAGACAATTTGCCGGGCTCCGTTTTGACGTGGCGTGTTCGAAATAGAGAGGTTGACAGAGGAGAAGTGGGGGTGTCAAGCGCCTATTTGCTTTTCTGCCGCTACTGACCCAATCACGGCCCATCAGGGGAACCGTCGGATTACTTTTTAAAGGAGGCTGCTGACTGGGCACACTCCAGCACGGTTTTGGGGAGAGGGTGCTAGGGGGTGCGAGCGGCAGATGATCCTAATGAATATTGTTACGATAAAGATGTAATTGATTTGGCTGGAACGAAAACACGTTGGTATTATATTTATAAAGAATAAGTGCTACACGGAGTGAATGACTCTAAACAGGAGAAGATCAGTAATTACACTGAACTATAACAAATTGCCTTAAGCCAATATACGTTAAGGGACTATTTTGCATTACTGTGACTAAAAAAAATGCACATACTGAACCTTTTTACACAACAGAATACTTACAGAGACCTAGCTTGTTCATTTTGCAGTTCATTTATTGTTTATAAATATATTCCTAATGTTTTTGGAAGGTTTGTTTTGCTGTTGTTGTGCTTGTAGCAATTACTACATTATATATATATATATATATATATATATATATATATATATATATATATATATATATATATATATATATATATATATATATATATATATATATATATATATATATATATATATATATATATTGGAGTGATGCTTGCTGGCATCTGGAAGTGGAATCTTATGGCTGAGGAAGATGGCGAATGAGCTATCCATGGTGCTGAATCCAAGGCTAAGAATTGAGCCTGGCTAACCGTCTCACCTAGCAGACGATCAATGACTAAGTTGAACGCTGACACCGAGAACAACGCCTTTGAGGACAAAATGGCCAAAAATGCCCAGTTAAGACCTAGAATTTATTTTGGAGGGGTTCTTTTGGTTGAAGAAGAATATTGTGCAATGCTTCAGATGTTTATTGTCAGCCCTTTTTCTCTGTTTTCATTTTAATTAGATTGTCAGATTATGGATTTTAAAACAAAATAAATAATTATAACTTTCTTCCTGAGATGAAAACAGAGAAAACCTTGATTTGGTCACTTTTAGTCTCCGTAGTTTTTAATCTGCCTTGTGCTTGTAGCACTTGTTTTTGGTGCACTCCACACCACAACACAGTAACATCTAGTAGTCAAATCTTACAAAGTGTCGCTATAAGTTAACATTTCATTTAGTTATTCTTTGATATCCACAACCATTAGGGCTGATTTGCTTTTTGTAACCTAGGAGATTTGATAAAAAGAAAGCACAGGGGAGAACCTTTCGAACGGACTGGAGGTGTTTATGATAGAGTTCTCTCTTGTTCTCTTCATAAGTTCACAATGATTTGATGTATTCTCCCCTTATTTTGCTTGTTTACCGACCCGTAAACCTATCAGTATGTCTTTGATTAAACTGCCTCGTTATCCCTACAACTTTGCAAGTGCAAAGACTTAAGCCGAAACGACCGCCATGTTTTAATTTCATATTGAGTCTTCTGAAATGCTAAGTATCATAATTACCCGAACTAGGCGGTCGCCTCAGATGCGTGCTTTAATTTGCCGAGCGGAAACCCGATGACTCTCCTCGCATCCCTCCTTGATGTTTCTCAATCCTCGGCCTAGACAATACCCGCAGGACGGCATGAATAATAAAGACTTCAAATGACAGGCACGCAGCGGGGTTAATGATAAAGGTCAGCTTGCCAGCGTGCAGCCACCGAGTGGAAAGGACAAGTGGCATGGGGTCACAACTCACACGGGTACTTGGCCAATATATGAACCAGATGTTATGCTTTTTCTTCCATTTTAACAACGCAATTTACACATATTCACAGCCAGCCCGGTTCAATTTAATGCGCACAGTAATCCCTTGTTTTTCGCAAGGGTTGGTCCTGCAATAGGCATAACCTTTATTCATGTATTTATTAAATAATCATACAAATTGTAACCAAAGAACAAACACATTACAGATTTAAGCATATGTTTAACAATATGTGACCCAATTAACAACAATTCTGTTCTTTATTAACATTTTTTTTAACAAATAACTTGGGTAGTGTTGAATTCTATTTTGTTTAATAATCTTGCTACAATATTTCACTATTGATTGGTTATATGAAATATGATTGGTTGACTGAATTAGGCCCTTGTGCAGATAAAGCAGCCTTATATTCGGAACCTGTTTCGGACCAAAATCGTAACTTGTCCCAAAAATTGAATAATGTACTTATGTTATTAGTTTTTGGATATATTATCATTATATATTAGTTTATATATATATTGGAGTGATGCTTGCTGGCATCTGGAAGTGGAATCTTATGGCTGAGGAAGATGGCGAATGAGCTATCCATGGTGCTGAATCCAAGGCTAAGAATTGAGCCTGGCTAACCGTCTCACCTAGCAGACAAGTTTTCTTTGGCGATTAGTATTCAAAACAAATTTAAGTTTAATTCTAAACGTTTCAAAACTATCTTCTTTACTTCACATCATATTGTGTTCCCATTATTAGAACGTTATGGAAAACTGTGTTTACTTATCTTTAGCGAGGCGCAGAGTCCAACGTTTTCAGTTATAGTAAAAAAAAAATCCTCTGCCTTTGGGGTCAAGTCGCAGTTTGTCCAAAGCGATTTGTTGACATTATGGTTTTTAAAGATACTTTAAATTGAAAATGATTCTTGCTAGAGGTCAGATCGGGCCTTAAAATCCAACCTGACCCGGGCCCGCGGGTGTTAAGCCCGAACCAGCCTGTACCAGCACGAGTCAAAACACCTAAATTCATATTAGCGCCCTGGCCCAAAGAAATCCAGAGTTTTCATATTTTGTGAGGAATTGGGAGCAGGAGTGTTTTTGGCCAAAGTTCAGGTCAGGTTCGGGCCTAAGATCTTACCTTGAGTTTATGTACTATAGGTTCATCGAGCTGTTTTACAGCTTAGATCGCAACATTATTCACACACCTGTAGACACAGTCAGGAAAGAGGCAGGGCATCTATTTAACCAATCAGAATACAGGACATAATACAGGATGAAAATCCGCAAAGTATTTAAACCGGGACAAGTAAGCCGTGATACAGCGAGGGATCGCTGTATAGTCGTTAAAGGCCGCAAATGAGTTAAATGTGAAAAAAACACACACACAAAAACACTATAAAGCTGCATGATTTACGCTTGTGTAGCAGTACTGGAAAGAATAAGCGAGAGAGACAAGCGGCACTCCAGAGGCCTGGCATCACTTTGACAGGCAGCTCCTCAGAGAGAATGTCAGGCAGCACCTGAAGCCAAGCGGCTCCGACGAGACGTTCCAGATTTATCAACACATTTCACCACTATTATTCCAGTGAAAACGCCGCACGGCTACACCTGACACCCACGATATGTACCATTATCCCTTCAACCATTTTGGCCTGAAAGGAACTGTGTTTTTTATGTTTTTTTTTTCACCCTGAATAAAGTGTTAATCTCATTTAGGACAGACTCTTGATTAAGTCCCCGCCCCTTACTTTAAAAAAAGAAGAGCCTACTTAAAAAAATAATGGAAACCCAATATAATGAGCTCCGAATTATTCCTCATTCGTATCTTTCTTTTTGGCGATTCAATTAAATTCATACATTTAGAAAATGTGAATGTTAGGTCCTTTGTTCTTTGCAGTTTTAATTCCTTTGTTGAGTTTATGAACAGGACAGCCACAGATTTTAAACACAACCCACATTTTTGGAGCTTACAAAATTAGCTACACTTTGTAATGTATGTTTTGATGGACGAAGCCCTTCATTGGATGTTACTTCTTCCCAGATCAAACAGCCAAATTGTTTGGATGTAATCAAAATATGTTTGTTATTGTATCATTATTTTATTTCCAAATCTCTATGATTCTGATTCCGAATATGTATTGCCATTGCCAAAAAGACCAACAGAGCTTTGAAGCATACAATCATCCAATAATCGATATACATTGCAAAATCCACAGAATAAGTATCCAGATTAATGTAGACATTAAATGTGGACATGTTAGCATAAAAACTTAATGGCAGCTTAAGTCAATATCACTATCTGATTACACAATGGCCAAATCATGGGTGCATCATGTTATGTGAAACTAAAGAGAAACTGTTGCCCTTATGGCTTCTATAAAACAACTGTATTAAAATGAATAAATTGTGCCATACGTTTTTAGAGTCGGGTCAAGCCGGTAACCCAGGCGCCAAGTCCTATCTGGATGGTGGCATGTTTCACAAAGAGTCTGTTTAATAGAGCATTTACTTACAACTTACAACAGGGCAATTGAGCTCAAAAGAACAAAGGACCACAAGGAACTTTGCCTTCTTTGTTGAGGGTCTCCAATCCCAATCTCTTCAGTAACTAGTAATTCCCGATTCAAAAAAAGTACCTTTGCAAGAAAAACAGCCGTGCTGTTGGTTCTTCAACAGGCAAGGAAAGTTAGTTATCCCTAATAAAACACGTTAGAATAATTGAGAATTTAATCAAAGACACACTGACGGTTTACGGGTCGGTAAATGTTTATTTAAATATTCATTTCTACGAGCACATTTCCACAATAGCGAATAACTTAGAATAGAGTTTTCCTTACTCTAAAATTAAAGTGTACCAAAAAGTTGCATTACTGTATTTCCATATCCATTCATCCATCCATTATCTGCAAAGCTTATCTTCAGTAGGGTCGCGGGGGTGCTGGAACCCATCCCAGCTATCTTCGGGCATTGGACAAGGGGACACCCTGAACTGGTTGCCAGCCAGTTCCAGGGCACACAGAGACAGACAAAACACTCGCTCATGCACACCTAGGGACAATTTGCAAACTACACACAGGAAGGTTCGATCTCAAGACCTCAGAACTGTGCCGCACACACGCTAACCACTGCCCCACCATGCTGCCCCATATCCATATCAAACCTACCATATACTATCCATACAGTTCGCTTTCAGTTTATTCATGCAGCATTTTGTTCACACAGCTCTTGCAAAACCCACTAATTGGACCTAGTTAGCTGATTATAGGGTTGAGTCAAAAAAGATGGAGACAATAAACTATCCTTAATGCACTCTAAGCTATTTGGCCAGATACCCAAAACCCAAACTCCTGAAAAAAAGAAACACATTTAACTCTCTGATAAACAACATAAATCAAATTACTAATAAATGGCGAGGAACTGAGCAGCATGATTGCAAAAGCAAAATGTAATTTTTAGCAAATTAGAGAGATTATTCAAATGGCTAAAGGTGTTGCCCTTCATGCCCGCGAAGCAAATACACAAACAGCCATCACAAAGCTTTAGTCGACTCCGGCTCTATTGGAATGAGACGACGGCATTTTAATTTGTTTTTCGTGTTATTTGCAGGCAAACCGTGACGTTCTTTCAAAATGTTTAATTTTCGAATGTATTGTTGGATACCAAATGTATGCACGCCTCCCTTTCACTTCGGTGCTTTGTTTTACTGTAATTTGAATTCTATCCTTTCCTATATTGTTGTTCTCCTTCTCGGCGTTCTAAAAATATCAAATAATGAGGCTCTGAGCAGTCTAAAAATATTTGGGTCAAAAATAGGACTAACCAATTACGGAATACCCCGGGATACGGTGTTACCCCCTTAGGAAATTTTACTTTAACAATATTTATGTCTGCTATCGGTTGACGTTACATAAAATACTTGTCTGCTATTGTTTTGCATCACTGCATCGTGGAAATACAGATATGCTACTGGCTGAACTACATCCCACAATAAATTTCTATCCCTCCATTCAGTTCAGAATCGTGTGTGCTCCGTAAAGACTCGGTCAGTACAATACTGTACTATTTAATTACCATATTTATTCACTATGGGTCCAAGGCCTGCAGTGATGCTACAGAGAATAAAAAAAACATGATAACCATGGAAACAAATTGCGCTTACATAAAGTTGCACAGGATGTTGGGCAAAATATTGTATCGGTCAATTTTAACTCACATTTGGGTTGTGTTTGACCCATCTGTTCTTAGAGTGAGATATGAATATGCATTGTGAGTAAGAAGCAACTGCACAAGGAGGTGCAAATGTTTTGTTTGGGTTTCATTTTTGAGTTGTATTTGTCATTTTATTTTGAATTTAAACTGACTTCTGTGTTTTTTACATATTTAACCTCTTCAGGGTTGTGCTCAAGGTTATCTTCTGGATGGTTTTGACGGTGCGCCAGAAAACATTCTAGTCATCCGAGGCTAGGTGTCAACTTGTTGAACAAGTTGGAGTCATACGGGGCCAAATGATTGGTTATTACAGTTCCTTGGGGGGGAGAAGAAGGACATCATTGTCGATAAATTGTGTCATGGACCTCTTCTGCTGAGGAATGGTTCTGTATTTTGATAGGCTCCTTCATTTAACCTTCGAGCCTTTGAGAATTTCTGTCCAACTACTTATTCTCTCTTGTACTAAGGATGGACGTTTGGTGCGTTGCGGTGTTTTTTCTATTACGGCCATGATTTTTTTCTCTTTTAATCATTGAGGATCACTAGCTTTATTAAAATTCAAATTCCACAATCATGTCCGTTACCTTTTGGGGGATATTAAACCATCTACGTCAGATAAGGCTCTTGATGGTGGCTGTTATTACGTGTTTCTACTGGATTGCCGTGTCTAATCTCATTGTAAACAATGAACACTATGTAGTAATCAGTGACAATTTAGATAATCATATTCTACTCTATTATATTCTAATAAATTAAAACTACAATCACCAAAAGTATAAATAGGATGCATAATTTATGTTAATCTTTTTAAAACATATTTTTTCCAACCAGTGTTGTTTGTTTATTGATTTACACAAGGCACCTTTTTTTTAACTGTTTTTACTATTGATATCCTCTAGCACTAGAAGTACCACATCCAAGACGTTTGGTTTTCATACATAGAATGTCAAAAGCACAGTCAACTGACTTTATTAGTTTCACCATCAATCTGTATATTAAGCAAAATCTGGTTTGAATAACTCAGTAATAACCCTTTTCCATGACTATGTGAAGAAAATAATGTTAAATGGGAGCGTAACCAGCTCGTATTTTTGAAATATTTTTATAGTAATATTGAGAAATTTTTTTAATATTACTCAAGTATTTTTGTAGTCTGATTTGTGTAATAATTTGTAGTATTACTACAGTGTTTTTGTAGTATTTCCATTAGATATTTTTTGTAATTTATCAGTTGCATTTTTGTAGTACAGTATTACTATAATTGTTATTTTGTAGTATTTCTGTAGTAATCTTTCTATGGGAGTATTTTGCATAGTATAGTATAGTATAGTATAGTATAGTATAGTATAGTATAGTATAGTATAGTATAGTATAGTAAAGTATAGTATAGTTCTGTATAGTATAGTATAATTGTGTTGTATTTTTGTAGTATTTCAAAGTATTTCCATACCAGCATATTTGTAGTATTTCTTGAATTTCATATTCTATTAATTTAGTTGAATATTTGTATTTCTTTAGTCGTATTTTTGTATCGTAGTATTACTGTAGTAGTATTTTTGTAGTCTTTTTTTAAATATTTTTTCTTATCAGAATGAATAAGAAATAATATATTAGGTCATTGTTTTGAAGCAAATTTGATATTTAATTCCATAGTAATTTTAGTAGAAAACTTGTAGTATTATTGCTAAATGACTGATTAGTTTCACCATTGATCTGCAAATGAGGCAAAGTCAGGTCCGAATAACTCAGTAATGACACTTTGCATGCTAATGTAAGGAAAATAATGTTTGGTGGGGGACCATGCAGGATTTACAGAACAATGGTGACAAGATGGGCTGTTGAATTTTAAATAACACAACCTTTTGGCTGTCCGCTGGTTATTCTGGAGGGGTAAGACATTTCCTGGGACTTATAGTGCTAGTGCACTGGTTTTCAACTGGTCTGACTTCAGGACCCACTATTCCACCCAAATGACAAGCTGTGACCCAATTTGATTGTGAAATTTAAAATCACTTATAGTAGAATATACTTACCTTTTTTTAAAAAACAAGAACCGTATATACTCGCTAGAAGTAGTTTCACCATTGATCTGATCACCATCTTGGGCCCAGGCTGAAATGTGGCTTGAACCCGGCCCGAAATTCGAGGGGTCTAAAATTTTAATCGTAGGTGCATACCCACTGTGAGAGAGAATAACTAAAAGGAAAAATCCGGAAATCACATCGGATTGCGCTCTTCATTCTTTTTCCTCCAAACACGCTTAGTGGGATTATGACCACAAAGTTCTGCTTTGGTCTCAACTGACCACAAAACTCTTACCCCTGACTCCTCTGTATCATCCAAATGGTCGTATGCAAACTTAAGAAGGGCGTTGACATGTGCTGGTTTGAGCAGGGGAATCTTTCGTAACATGCATGCTTTTAAATCATGACATCTTAGTGTATTACCTACAGCAACCTTGGAAACGGTGGACCCAGCTTTTTTCAGGTCATTGACCAACTCCTGTCATGTATTTCTGGGCAGATTCCTTATTTCTGTTAGAATCATTGAGACCTTACGAGGTGATATCTTAGATGGGGCTCCACTCCGATTGAGATTGACCGTCATGTTTACCTTCTTCCATTTTCTAATGATTGCTCCAACAGTGGACCTTTTTTCACCAAGCTGCTTGGCAAATGCTCCGTTGTCTTTTCCAGTCTTGTCGATATGTACAATTTTGTCTCTGGGGTCTTTGGACTGCTCTTTAGTCAGCGCCATGTTAAAGTCTTACTGATTGTATGGGGTGGACAGGTGTCTATATGCAGCTAAGCATAAACCTTAAACAGCTCCATCTGATTCAGGATGACACATGGAGTGTTGGTGGACTTGTAATAGGTGGAATAACAGGTCTTTCAGGGTCAGAATTCTAGATGATACTCATTTGCAGCTGTATCACACAAATACATTGTTAAAAAAATCATATATTGTGATTTCTGGATTTTTCTTTTTAGTTTATCACTCTCCAGTGGACATGCACCTATGATAACAATTTCAGACCCCTCCATGATTTCTAAGTGGGAGAAATAGCAGTGTTCATATACTTATTTTCTTCACTGAAATACAATTAGCATGTAATGTATTCTTACTGTGCTGAGCGTCCTCCCTCATGGAAGAGTGCGGTGGTGAGACTAAGTTTTCTTAGCGCAAACTTCAATACCAAACAATAGAAATAGTGACAGTATTAGCAAGTTAACAGCATGTTAAGCGGTCCAGTAGTTTTGTTTTCCTTCCATGAGGTTTTTCTTTCATGTTTTTCCGCATCACGTCTGGTTCTGTGACCTGGTTTTCATCAGAAACAATGGCTGACAGGACTGTGGAATGTCCAATCTAGCTCCATCTTTGCTGAAGGATCGACAAGCTAATGCAATTAGTTTTTAAAAGTGTTTTTATGATGTATTTACATCCATATATTTTAATAGTTTGGGAAGATGTAAAGTTTAGATACTTTATTTTTGTGAACTTATCTGCACATGGTCTCAATGCATTGTGATATACCTTTGCAGTTTTCACCATCTGGAGATTAAATTAAAGCTGAGCTCACAGTCTTTCTTTGGTGGTTTAAAATGTTTTTTTTTTCCCTGTGGTACAGTTTATATATTGATTTCTTGCTCTCCTATGAAATGTTGTATAACATGTAACCTTATTTATTTATAAACATGAACCACAGAGCTAACGCTAAGAATACATTGAATGAGAAAAATACGTATAAAAAACATTAATACACAACGAATATTGTTATGTTTTTCCTTTACAAAAAAATGTTCTTTCATCTACACTTTTCCTCCTTATAGGAAAGGCAAATATGCAGTTTTGTCACCTCCAGGCAATTTTAATAAAATCTCACTCCTACTCGAGAGGTGTGATTAAAAGCATTGCGACCAGACATTGTTCACACATTTCTCCCGGCACCTTTCTACCTCCGACTGGCACAGCTGCACCCACTATAACAGCACGCCGTGCACTATTATTTGCCCGACTCGGTGACGCTGCCCACTTCAATCCATTATCCCCAAATGTCCACCTACGTTTGCAGAGCAATCTCCTTCGCTGCCACTTCAAGTGCCACTCGTTGCCAACCACGCCCCCGGGGTCATCTCTAATCCAACCTTCTTTTTTCTTCCTCCGCCATCCACTTTCACCACAGCGATACCGAGTCTTGATCATCACGGTTTTTATTCCAATCCCGCCCTCCTGCCTTGCTTCCAAGGAGTACTTCCCACATGTGAGGACGGCTAACCTTGGTGGTCAGCTGATGATTAATGGCATGTAAATGCATTTAGACTTGGGATCTAGTCCACGATGAACAGTAATGTTCGATGGGGTCCGTGTCTCATGAGGCACAGTCAAATAAATACAGATACTCCCTTACTTACGACCATTCGACTTACAAAAAACGGTAAATACGAACATTTCTTTTCGGGATGTCGAAAAATATCTGGACATCGTTGTAAGTTAGAGTTTGTATTGTGTGGACCTTTTTCCCTAGTACAGGACATTACTATAGAGCTTCTTTTCGCACTACCGGCGTGTGGTGGCGCTGTGAGAAGAAGAAATATGCTTCCTCTTCCTAGTTTGTGTGTAAACAATCTATCCTGTTTCTCCAGAACTTTGACATTTCTATCGTTTAATACCGCGTGCATCCGTTCAATATGGTTGGTGTAAAGTGTAAAGAAGAGGTGAGCCGTTTCGTCTGAAAAGAAAGTGGAATAAGAAAGTTTGATGCGGTTGAGAAAATGGTTGGATCGATTTTTTCGTCCACTTCCTATCACGGAGGAGGAAGTCGCCTAACTCTTAAAGCCCATCTTCCAAAAGTAAGTTAAACCTAACTTTATTTATTTTTCTAGAGCATATTATTTTATGAAATGTTTATTTTTTTACAAAACAATACAGGCTACTTATACAAGCCTTAACTATACTTATAAAAACATAAAACATACACAATAAAACCATTGAAGCAACTTATGAACAAATTAATCTTACGAACGACCGTAGGGCAGTGTCTGTACAAATACATTAACCTACATTGTTGTCATCGTTTGATTGGAAGAATATAGAAGCGAAAACAACTTGCTCATTTTAAAGATTATCTATTACCATTTTAATTGTTCAAAATAATCAATACAGTAAAAGAAACACTAGAACTTATTACTAACCGAAACTAACAGTACCTAAAATTATTTTAATGTTTTTTTTATATTACTTTACTTTCATTACACCAAATACAGACAAATTAAAACTACAACTTGTAATAAGCAGTATTATTATTATTATTTATTATTATTATAAAGATAACTCTTATTATTCTTGTTATTATGTATTACTGAGTTGTAGTCCGCTAGTGCTTTTTCAAAGACACACATATGAAAGCCACAAATGATGCAATGCCAAGTCAAGTCACATTTTTTTGTACAGCCCTTAATCAAAAAAATTTTCAAAGGACTGCACAGGCCACAATTACACAATGCCCTAATCTGAAACCAACATGCGTAAACTACAATGTGATACACCACATTTCAGAACAAAATAGATTTCTCTCAGTGATTTAGGATCCAGCACATACACGCCGCCTCCCGACATTGCCTGCAGAGCATGATGACAATGTACACTGAGAAACAACAGTGACCAGATGATGGAGGTGCTGTATCTGAGTCAGATCTTCCCCTTATACTGGTAAGTAGGGAAACCAGTACTATCTGTTTAATGTAGGGGAACAAACCACTACCAAACAAAACAAAATGGAATGGTGAGGGATTGGAGCCACCAGGCTGTACTTGCCTAAGAAACAAAACAGAAAGCGATGCGCATACGACTCTGGTGGTTAAAGGACCTGTGAACTGTGAGCATGGACAAAAAACGTTTTGTTGTCTTATCCTAATTTATAAATGAAGTCTATGTGCTTCTCCCTTTCAATAAAGCATCAATGGATGGGCATGCAAAGGTAAAATACTAAATTACTTGACTTGCTGTTAACTTGCTAATTGTAAAATTAATGATATTGTTCTGGCTGAGTTGTACTGCAAAATCAGATCCTTGGTCTCATTCTGCAGTGACGCAAGAGAATAGCGTGCCTCAGCCTGCACCGTGAAGACGAACCTGTATGAATTGATTAGTAGCTAGCTGGCTATTAATATCACTAATTTTAATGTTTGGGGCATAGGTGTGCGCTAATAAGAATTATTGATCTTGTCACAAACCAGGTCAGGAAACAGGAATGAGAACCCAATCGCGTAACGTTACTCACAATATATTGGGGAGAGGATGAATGCTCGCACACTCAATCCGGGGATCGATGGTCGCAGAAGTAAGGAGTGGACAAAAATCAAACAGATCGGGCCGAAAATAAAACAGGATCAAAACACAGGCAAATTCACAGGACTTTGCATATCACACAGAGTCTAGCAGGAGTTTTGCAGACACTCTTACACCAGGCAACTCGCGAGACCACTTTTAAATAGCCCGGCAGCAATCTGTCAACGCGTTTCAGCTGGAGTCAGTGGGCGGGGCCAATTGGGCACCGTGGCAACCGTGACAGAACCCGGGGGTGTAATTGGGCGCCATGGCAACCATGACATATCTCACTATTGCCCTCTGCCACGGGGCAAGAGAATCTTGTGCCTCACGATGCATCTGTAAATACTAAGCACGGTTATACTTTACATACAACGGTAATCATTTGATTTCAAACCATTTCCTGTACCTACAATCAGCTCTTCAACGGCAGAACATTTTAGTATTTCATAATCATTTCCTTCTTCGACTCGACTCGATCGTTGCTGTTACTGTTTTCCAATTTTTCCTGCCTCTTATCACTAACTTTCTCGACTAACTTTCTTATAGTGGGCAAAAAAAGGAAATAAAACAGACAACATTGAAATAAATTGAGATGTGATCCCTCTCAAACACACTTGGGACAGTAACGATTGACTGAACCGGAACAAAAGATCGAGCGAGGCATTTTTCACCTCCACTGTTCAGAAGTGTAATTGATCTTCAGTTTTTTTTTCTCCTTAGCGAAGTAAAAGTTCGCTACCCACTGAAAAAATGTCCACAACCTACTTTTGGGTCTCGACCCACTGCTCTAACACATGATGACATCAAGACATTAGTCATAACAAAAAAAAAAATGGTCTCTCCCTTCATAGGCTCACTTGTTAACTGCAGCGAGGACAAATTCCCCGTCGCCAGATACCTCAAGCAGCCTCTGTGAAGCCATCTGCCAATACAAATAACATGCTGACACGACTTCTAGTCCAAATAATAATAATAATCATTGTCGCTGTGTTTTGCAAGCGTCCCTCCGCAGAGATGATGCAAATGATGTTAGAAACATCCGCTAACAGGATATGAAGGTGAACAGATGGAGAGGAGGAGCGACATTTTTTTGCATCATGGGAAATCCGCCAGAAGTCTCGGCCAATAACAGCATAATTAAGGGATAATTCAGAACAAGCCAAAGTCGGCCCCCTCTATAAGCTTTATCGTAACGAAGCTAACCAATTAGTTTCATTAGGTTTCACGGATAAACTTCAGCACATCGCCTGCATACTAATTGCAGTTTTATCTATTGTTGCATGTTGTTGACGAATATAAAGACACACTGCTGAGGAATTGATTCATGTGTATGTGTATATTTATATATATATATATTTTTGTCAATATATATGTATGTGTATGGGTGTATATTTGTGAATATGTATATGTGTACAGACGCTCCCCTACTTACAGCTATTTGACTTATGAAAAACGGTAGATACAACAATTTTTTTTGGGATGTCGAAAAATTACTGTAAATTTGATTTTGTATTGTGTGCACCTTTGTTCGAATACAGGACAGTACTGTTGTGCTTATTTCCGCCACTACCGGCGTGTAACGCTGTGATAGGTCACCCAGCATCCACCCCAAAGAAGAAATCTGCTTTCTCTTTGTAGTTGGTGAGTAAATATTCTATACTGTATCTCCAGTGCGCTAAGAACCTTGACATTTTTATTGTTTAATATCTCGTGCATCCATTCAATATGGTTGGTGTAAAGTTCAAAGAAGAGGCGAGCCGTTTTTTCTGAAATTAAATTGGAATAAGAAAGCTTGATGCGGTTGATAAAATGGTTGGATCGCTTTTTTCATCCACTTCCTACCGCAAAGGAGGAAGTCGGCTAACCTTTGAAGCCCATCTTCCAAAAGTAAGTTAAACTTAACGTTATTCATCTTTATAGATCATATTAAATGTTAAATGGTATGCATGTATATATCACTTTTCAAGTCAATGAAGACTTGCCAAAGCGCTTTACAATGTGCTTCAATGTGCTTCACACCCATTCACACACACACTCACACACCAATAGGGAGTCAGCCATGCAAGGCGCCTACCTGCTTATTATTAATCACAAACACACACGCTTGATTGACGAACTAATGTTATGATAAGAGCTAATATATCAGTTTCTACCTGAACCTGCTTCCCTTAAAAAGTTTTTTAAGCCATCACTTTATCACAAACACTCTTTTCCACCACATACTTTTTAAGATATCATTATTATCAGCGGTCTTAACCTACAAGCGTGTTTACTGTTTACTCCGCTCCAGCATTATTCCTTCTCCTTCGATGGCTCTTTATTAAACGTTTATTTTTCAGTACAAAACAATACAGGTTACTTATACAATCTTTAAACATACATAAAATACAAATATAGCACTAAAAGCTCGTAAGTAGGGCAGCGTCTATTTAAAATAAATACTATGTATAAAATGTGGGTATGTGTATATTTAAATATGTGTATATGAATATGTATGCATATATCTATTTATTTGTGTGAAAGTATACATATGTGATTGTCTAAGTGTATTCACATGTAAGATTGTATACGTTTATATGCATGCATGTCTGTGTATATATGTACATATATTTATATTTGTTTTGTTTTTGTAAAGGGGTGAGAGCTAATAAGCTATGCTTCTTCTCATTCTATTCTGAACATGTCTTTTGTTTTCCATCACATATTTTTGTGGTTTATGTCGCTTCCTCATTTTTCTTTTTCCAATTTTTACTTGTTTTCATTACCCGAACATTTTTGACAATGATCAGGAAGCTTTGCTTTGCTTGTGATGCATATTCAGAGTTAAAAAAATGACAACAACAACTGTTATATCTTTCAAAATCAAGCACACAGCAGAGAACAGCAGAGTATGGACATGTATTTATTTTAGCTAAGGGGCCGGTCACACAGCCGTTTGCGGCTGAATCACGGCCGGAAATTTCTGCCAGTGAGGCGGACGCTATTGGACGCTTTGAGATCGCCATACAGACGAGATACAGCAGTGCTTAATACGCGGTTGGAAATTCGCGCGCGGGTGGCAGCGCGAAAAAGTTTTGCGCTGCTCAATTCTTTAGAGCGCGGGTACACATCCTTTAACGTGCGTATCGAGGCTGAACCACGGCCAGAGATTTCTGGCCGTGAAGCAGACGCTGTTGGGCGCTGTTGGACGCTTTGAGACCGCCATATAGACGAGATACAGCAGTGCTTTATTCGCGGTCGGAAATTCACACGCGGTTGGCCGCGCGAAAAAGTTTTGAGCTGCTCAAAACTTTGAGCAGGTGTTAACCCCGGGAGGCACACGAGGTAATGACGCGGAAATGACGCGGAACGACGTGCTCTGGCCGCGGCCAGGGCGTGGTTACACATGGGTAGGACGGGAAATTTCAGCGGGTAATCGTGGGTGGAGCATGGTAATAGCATGTTCTGCGCCTGTATCGTGGTGTTATTACGTGGAATTAGCGTGTTACGCGTGTGACGGTCAAACACATTTCTCCGCGTATATACAGCGCGATTTGCCGAGCACACGTCAGTTGTGCTCGAGACGTCAAGGGGTGGACATGGATCTCCGTCACCGTAGTGACCTCGTCTTAATCCATGTTTATTTCTTGACATTTCTTTTCATTTCATAACAAGATAATAAAATAAAAATGAAAAACTATTACAATAATAACATATTGGCTTCTTCGGTGCCATAGCTTGAAATCTTGATCTTCACGGGACTGTGTCTTGAGCGGTTATGATTTCTACAGCCCGGTGTTATGCCGAGAAATACATCCCTGCCGAGATTTGCATCCCCTCGCTACTACAACCACTTTTACCTCGTTTTATCTCACTTTTAGGGAATGTAATGGCGAACATATAACCAAAACCACTTCGTCTTGCATTTGTATGGAATGTAATACAACTTAAACCATTCCGTCTTTGTTTTTGTTGTGAACGTAATCGAACGGTAATGCACACCGTATATAAAATCCTCCCCCCCTCGCGTGAACGCGCATTCTGCTGCGCTTCCAACAAAAGCGATCGTATTCTATATGCGTAGGAGTCGGATTTGGGCACAACACCGGCTCGGGAGCTTTTATACCCGTGGTCCACACGAAAAATGACGCAGAAATGACGCGATGAGGAAGCGGAACAGTCGCCGGCGTCTGTTTTGCGGGCATACCATCGATGAACAGCGGGTTGGCCAATTTTGCGCATTTTCCATCGCGGGCAACCACGGGCAAAAAAAAAAACGCAAAATTTTAGCCGTGATTCAGCCGCAAACGGCTGTGTGACCGGCCCCTAAAACTGTTTTTCCTGAAGTTTTTTGAGCCAAGGTATACTTTTTGTCATTAGAAATTCTCGAGGCACACTGCCCATCGAAAGTGTTATGGCACCATTTTCACGTGTTTTTTTTCTTAAAGCTTATATTATCATGTTGTTGAATTGAAAATATAAGGTGTTTCTTATAATTTGTGGTCACTGGCTCAGGGGGTGATACAACTAATTCAGTGTTTTATGTTTGCTGTCTTTTAGGATTTTACTATATTTTAACCTGTTTTTCAAGGGTTAAGTTTATCTTTTTTTCCAGAAAAAAATAAAAATAATAATAATACCCAGCAAAGAAAGAAAAATTGCCACATTTACACATAATTTTGCTCATTTAAAGTATGATTTTTCCTATTTTACTTTATTGAAATAATACATATTTATTCTTGTGAAATAATAAAACATATTGAAATTATTCAAAAAGTATTAGTACTCTCTATTTACTATGCAACCTCTTTCTATAATAAAATAAGTAATCCGGGTAGCAATTCATGTGGTGGGTATTGGGTAAGTACAGCCTCTACAGGCCAAAATGTATGTGTTCTATTCCCTTGCCTTATTTCGATATGTTGTTAGCTTGTTTTTTCAAGTAAAATAAGTCATGTTTGTTTGAAAGCAAAAAAAACACAATTTAAAAGAGCAAAATTATATACTATGTAATGCAAATACCTATGAAAATGTAACTGTTAAAGTTGTACCACATTTTATCTTGTTTTTCAAGAAAATTTGCATAGTCTTAAAATGAGCCAAATTTATGTGCGAGCGGAACAATATTTTTTTTGCTATGTTCCAGTCTTTTTAGTAAAATTAATTATTAAAATCATCAAAATGATGTGCAAGAATTTCTCATGATAGGAAACATCTGTGAAGTAGAGACCTTTATCTAGTTTACCATTATTATACTGTGAAGTACTCTATCATGCATTAAAACCAAAGAACAAAATCAAAGTCCTGGATTCATGTTTTTTTTAATACATTTAAAATGTAATAAGTGGTGAAACTATTTAGCCAATCAGAATGCAGAACACAATGTGTGATGGAAATCCTGAAAAGCGTTATAGCAAAGGATTACTGTATCAAACAAGAAAATAAGTATTTCACTACAAACGACTGATATTGATGATTGTTAGTTGCTCGGCTAATCGCTGGAACAAAGCAACGATATAGAGCTAATGCATGTTATTTTTTTTCCCCCCTAAAAATATGAATAGGGAATTTCCTGCCCACCAGTAAGCCCCGGCACACTGCTTGAAAAAAATCGAGCTATATGATAATTACAAAAACATGGTCATAGTACAGACCCTCATGGGACTATATGTCACCCCATAGATGAACATAGCGCTATCATTGTAGCAAGGCACTATTACACTATTATAAAGATAATACCCTGGTATCAGGTCACTTAGTTATCTACACATAGGCACGTTACATATTTGACACTGGTCTTTTGCTGATGTCGAAAGCGGCAAGATTTACTGGCATTGACAAATTGACAGAATAGAAATGTTAGCCCTGGAATAGCTTGTACAAAAAGCCACACTACTCTCT
The DNA here is from genome assembly GCF_059441175.1 of Urocampus carinirostris. Taxonomy (NCBI): domain Eukaryota; kingdom Metazoa; phylum Chordata; class Actinopteri; order Syngnathiformes; family Syngnathidae; genus Urocampus; species Urocampus carinirostris. The sequence goes on from NC_142357.1 coordinate 27,427,571, forward strand.
CAATGACAAAGATACAATCAACGGGTGATTGCAGCAACCGGAAGCATGAACCAGACTGTGTTCTTGACTGATAAGTGTTTATGCACTTCAAGTTAATGTTTTATTATTAAGTTACAAATGCATACATTGGCTATGTTTATATGCAGGCAATGATCTAATTGGAAACACAATATTGCCAGTATTCTAATTATTTTAAGCCATGTAAACACGCACAATAATCCAATAAGAGCCTAGTCCGTCTGTGAGTTTTGCAATTGCAACGGTTGTGTTAGTCCTTTCATTTTCTAAATGCTGGTGCACGCATTCAAATAGTTCAGCTGTGCATGCACAGTTCCCCTGATCTGGGATATTTGTATTGCCTAAAACATTGTGGGACTTGTAGTACAGAGTCGAACAATACACAAAAAAGACTCATGTCTAAGTATTGTTTTATTTTTCTGACCCCAAAGCGAAACGATTGCATCTTTCATAGTCACAGTTGTATCCATCCAGGTATAGTAAAAGTCTATGGTTTTGGCCAGACTCGTACGAGCACTACTTGTAAACAGGCACAGTAAGGAAGCTCACTTTTGGAATGGAGGAAACAAGCCCGGTACTACACTGAATTTTGTGAGTGATGAAAAACAAATTATAATTATAATAATTTGTAATAATTTTTTTTAAATGTCAAAAGTTATATGTGGAAATGTTTATCCGTGTAATGCTAACTTTCAAATAAAAATACTCGTAAACCCCATTTATAAGGCGTTTGTCTCTAAGTATTCAAACAATTCATCCGGATCGCTCCAGAACTCCGTTTTCCCATCTGTTTATTGCCTGCATTGTAAAATAAATTATTGACATAAATTCAGACCATAAATCCAAATCAAAATAGCTAATGTTCAAATAGAAAAGGTTAAACAGTATACGTTTCTCTAAGTCATTCTAAGTTAAAACATTATTTAGTTATTTTGCAGAGATATGGGGAAATATAATAAAGGAAAATAATAATAATAATAATTTGCTGTTAATTTTGGATGGGGTTTTGCTTGTCATGATTATTGATGTGACTCAGCTGTGCCCGCTCATTTGGCGCCAACTGCCGCGGGTTCTGATTGGCTCCCTGTCAGTATTTGAACCCAGTCCTGTCTGTCCCCTTTTGTCAGTCCGTCTGTGAACCTCAGTGTATACTAAGCAAGCCTTTTTTGTCCTGACTCCCACCTGTCCCGTTTTTGCTACCGTCTGTCTATGACCCGTTTTGATCCTGACCACGTCTGCTCTCCCGTCCTGACTTACGACACGTTTTTGATCCCGACCACGTCTGCTCTCCTGTCCCGGCTATCGACCTGTTTTTCCGTCCTTGACACCGCCATCGCTCGCTACGGAAGATCCACTTCCGTGTTCCGATAACAAACCAAGTACGAGAGTGACTTGCTTCCCATGCCTACCGAACGCCGGATCGTGGGTGCAGCCTTTCCTCTTTCCTTTGATAAAACTTCTGAGAAACGTTACACAATTGGGTCCTGTTTTCGTTCTTGTCCTGACAGTGTTTTGATTTTAGATTAGTCTGCCATTCAAGATATATAGTAATAAGTTAGGCATTCAAACACGTCTACTTCGGCCTATGTATTGTATTATTGGATTGTGCAGATGACTGAGTGCAAATATTTAGTTTTGTTCATTTTTAATGACATTTATGTGCCGTGCCCTGTCAAACAATCCAAGTCTTTCAAAAATATTATCTGCACAGATTATCCTCAGTAGGGTCGCAGGCGTGCTGGAGCCCACCCCAGCTATCTTCCTTCGGGCAGTGGGCAGGGGACACCCTCAACTGGTTGCCAGCCAACCGCAGGGCACACAGGGACAATTTGCTTGCTTATTCACACCTAGGGACAATTTGGACCGGCCAATCAACCTAACATGTATGTTTATGGAATGTGGGAGGAAACGGGAGTGCTCGAAGGAAACCCACGCAAGCACAGGGAGAACATGCAAACTCCACACAGGAGGTTTGATCTCACGACCTCAGATCTGTGCCGCACACGGGCTAACCATTGTGCCGCCGTGCTGCCCCTTTCAAAAGTATATGGGTGGCATTTAAAATGGGTCGTGCCGAGAAAAAAACACATATTCCGAGTAGCCTTCCTGCACACAATCGTCCAAAGATGAATAATTAAGATACAAAGGACTAAAAGGTCTCGTCCAACCGCTGATTGCGGAATTAGCTGATTAAGATACGCGTCTGGATACTTTGATCTACGAGTGCGTCTCGGGAATCTTAGAAACGTGCGTTAGATTTGGATCTAGAGCAGTTTCCTTCATGTCTAATTAAAGGTGTTTTGCAAGATTGCACTTTTCAGCTTGACAGTAAAGATTTATCGATCACGTCCATTAAATAAGTGCTAACAAGCGCTCCCTTCCTACACATTAGCAGCGCCCCGACAAAGCACCCGTGGATGATCAATAATGTCAATCAGGGTTGATTTGAAAGGTGTAAATGCCGGAGCGTCTGTTTACCACAACCTGTACATGTTTTGCCTCCGGCAGGAAGGAGCACCTTCTTATTTACTTGAGGCTAAACCCCCTAAAGACTACAAATGAAGAGTCCTGCCATAAGGAAGGCTGCACTCTTCACCGAAGTTGAGTACAAAGTGGGGGAAATAGAAAGCTTTTGAGCAAAAATGTATCACAAAGATTTCTCTCAGGAGAAACAAAGAAGACTTACATTTGTCTCACATAGAATCTAATGGGAAAGAAAGCAAATCTTACAGATAATGTCCTTTAATAGAGTTCAGTAGGGGTTGGCATATTGGGAATTTTATTTTGGATCTGATTAAAGTAAGTGCATGGTAGTATCGATACCGATACTTTTTGCTTTAAAATGTCATGATCCTTAAATAATTGAAATATTGCCTTCTTGAGTTAGTTTATAGTTATGATACAAATTGCAACAATTTTAAGGCAGTAGAAGTGTTTCATATTTCTTATTGATACCTAAAATGCAAACATTAATGGTATAGAAAAATGAATAGAAATATTTCTATTATAATTTTTCAAGACCAAAAGCTAAGAGTTTTAAACCAAAAAAGCAGCAGTGTAACGAAAACACAAATACTGCATTACTATGTCAACTAGACCAGTGTTTTTCAACCAGTGTACCGGGGCACACTCTTGTGCCGTGAGACCTTGTCTAGTGTGCCGCTGGGATTTTCCCAATTTTATCTTTCCAAAAAATCGGGTCATTATTCAGTATTTTTGCTTTCTTCAGACAAGGAACTGTAATAGTCATCCATATAAGTAGATGGCAGTAGATTTTTATATTCTTTTTATAAACTAATTATCTGCTCATGAGGTAGCACAGTACATTTAATAACTTAATTTGTTGAACAAAGCAGTTTAAGATTGCACTGTAAAAAATAAAAACAAAGCACATCATTATTTTTTGTTTTAAGCGTTATTTTCTTATTCTAATTACCTGCTTATGATATAGTACACATTTAAAAATATTAATTAAAACATTCTAAATGCAAAAATGTTTTTTGACACGACATTTAATAAATATCTTAATAAATAAAATAATAAACAAAAAATAAAAACAACACAAAAAAATCCAAAGAACATTGTGGCACCAAAATAACTGTTTTTTTGTTGGTATTACTTTTTGACCATAATATACATTGTCATGATATTTGTACCCTTTTTGTTGGAAGGGCCGGATTAAAAAGCCTGGCGGCCCATATGTGGTCTGTGGCCCAAGGTTTTCCCACCCCTCGCTAAGAAGGTTAAAGTTTAGGGGTCAGGGTTAGTCATGGTGTTGACACGTATTCCAATTTGACTGTTGTGTTATGTACTTTAATTTTGTGGTTATATCCCCTAACCACTAGGGTCGTAGGGGCACCTCGTGGTGCGTCTTGGGCAAGTACAGTATGCCGGCACCCATCTCTCTCCAGCCCAAATTATGTCTCCACCGGATCTCGAACAAATATTTGTTTTATTTAACAGTGCATCGTAGGACATTCGCAGCATTCAAATTCACAAATTATAAGGCATTTTTCTATAGTAATATGAGCTTGAATTGTGATAAATTTTAGTTTTAGGGCAATTAAAGAACGTACAAAAAATCCTCAATACATATGAAAAATATTTGCTCTTTTGATTCTATTTCTTTCTTGGTGGCAGGTCAATCGTTTTGACTTATTGTCAGGGTTGGTTAGGGTTACTTTAACTGGATTACTTTCAATTACTTTTGAATTACTCCAATACCAAATATGCTAATAAAAGACAAAAGAAACTAAATATGATAGATAGATAGATAGATAGATAGATAGATAGATAGATAGATAGATAGATAGATAGATAGATAGATAGATAGATAGATAGATAGATAGATAGATAGATAGATAGATAGATAGATAGATAGATAGATAGATAGATAGATAGATAGATAGATAGATAGATAGATAGATAGATAGATAGATAGATAGATAGATAGATAGATAGATAGATAGATAGATAGATAGATAGATAGATAGATAGATAGATAGATAGATAGATAGATAGATAGATAGATAGATAGATAGATAGATAGATAGATAGATAGATAGATAGATAGATAGATAGATAGATAGATAGATAGATAGATAGATAGATAGATAGATAGATAGATAGATAGATAGATAGATAGATAGATAGATAGATAGATAGATAGATAGATAGATAGATAGATAGATAGATACTTTGTTCATCCCCGAAGGGAAATTCACATTTCCAGCAGCATCCTTGAGCTGAGAACAATCGAGAACAATCGAAAATAACACGGGAGCTGCTGGAGTGGCTGCCATTCAATTTGAATCATGTACAAACAAACAAACAATTGAATCATGTACAAACAAACAAACAAACACAATATTAATGTTTCAATAAGTGGAGTGTTAATAAAATGGGGGGAAAATAATTTCTGATACTGATATAACCAGGTAAAACTAATTTTAAGTTACCTGTCCAAATGAATGTTGTGCCATCTCACCTTTCCCACTCTCTCTCCTCTCACCTTTCCCACAAATGACTACATTTTGTGCAGGCTTGGGGAGTAACGGAATACATGGAACGGCAACAATGATGTGGGCAAGCTGTTTGGATTTATTTTCATTTTGTTTCTGTCACATTTTATGTTAGTTTTGCCGGAGATCAAAGAGATCAAAGCCAGGAGAGAAAGCTTACCACCGGTCGTGAGTCATAATTTTATTTAATCCAGTAAAAGTAACCCTACCCAACCCTGCTTATTGATTCGTAAGTAGCTCGTGTGCAGAAAAAAAGTGAGCAGCCGTGGTATAAGGGAAAACGGAAAAAAAAAAATCCTATGTCCTAAAGTAGTGCTATACCTTTTGGCATTTTAAAAGATGTTAACATTTTTAATGCATGTCCGTGTACTTTCCACTACATGAGCTCATTGACCTTTAGAAACAAAGTCAAGTCCATTCTACCTTCCCAACATTTAGAAGAAGCCCGAGTCAGCCACCTTTTTCCAGCATTCATCAGTTACAAGTGCTAAAAGTCGCGCAATCATTATGTCATACTGGAACGTGGGAAGCAATAACACATTAAAGGTTGAGGGAAGGTTCGTTTAATAGCTCGCAACAAAAGGTCATTTCACAAAAGTACAATAAAACCTGTCACAAGGTGCAAAATGTAGCCGCTGATGCAAAAGTTTCTGTCAGTGTAAAACACATTTTGGAATAGAACGATGAGAGTGTAGCCAAATAATTGAAAGGTAAATCAGCTTTGTAACGATAATAGCGATAATGGGTTCTTATTTAGTGTCACGCTCAAATATATCTTGGGATACTTTGTATGACAGAAAACGTATTTATGAGCAGGGGTAATAGGAAGTACTATTTCAGTTACAATTTTTCAACAAAATCGGGTGTACGTAAAAACTATTTATATTCGTGGCTCTATAATAGGGGTGGGCAATACTTTAGTATTGTTCCGATCAAAAAAACGTAAAATTCAGAAGGTAAGACGCGGCTGATTATAAGCTGCGCCCAGTACATTTGAAAGGAAAACACACTTTGCACATACATAAGCCGCACCAGACTATAAGCCGCATGTGCCCACATTTAAACGAATTATATTTACCATGAAAGACAGTACATAGAAAGATATTTGTAAATTCACGTTACCTTAACCCTTTAATGTTCGTCGGTGGGCCGCTGGACGATTGATAAACAAATACCTGTCTGTACGATGTCCCTAGTCACTGAAATATGTCATGCCACATATTGGAAAACAAACTCTTGGGATTCATTTCAAAATACACTTATCAGAGAAACATCATGATACTCGGAAACTATGAAGCCGAGGTAACTCACCAGTATGTCTTTAATTTCTTTGAATGTCCGCGATAATGGCTTTGTTACATCAAAGACAATCCATAGAATCCAACCATGTATATTATTTACTGTAAAACACACGATAATCCCGACAGAAATCAGCCTTAACACATTTCTGCTTCATTAGACGATGCTTTTTGGAATCCGTTCGTTTCGCCACATTATTTCCCTTTACAAAAAAAGACAGACTCATACCAATTTTTCAAATATGGTAGTTACTCCTACCCTTTCGATCTAAGCCTATTCCATGATGAGGGTTTGTTCATGCTAGTTTTATCCATGCACAAAGCACAAAGTTACATCAATCTTGCATCAACCCCCCCCCAAAATCATCAAAGTAACAGACAAGCCCTTTTGGCCTCTAAGCCATAGATTTTGTTCAGGAACAGTAACAAGTCAAGTCAAGTCAAGTCAAGTCATTTTTATTTGTATAGCCCTTAATCACAAAGAGTCTCATAGGGCTTCACAGGTTATTACACAGACTATTTTTGTCGGACTAGTATTACACCATCCCCTCATCTGGAACCAACATGAGGGCAAGGAAAAACTCAAAAACCTCAACATGTTTACATTTCTGGGTGCAATTTGCCACAGTTGCCTACCACTTTACCACCAAATGAGACCTAGCAGTGTCCTTTTCTGTTGTTAAAAAGACCACACCGTGCTGTGCTTATCGTTTGAGTCTGTCATATTTAGCTTCTGAAGAGGATGCAAACCCATTTGGCCCTCTTTTGCATCCTAGCAGGAAAGATGCAGCAGCAGGCCAGTTATGGAGGTGTTCGAAAAGAGTCAGTCACACAAACAGGCATAAACCTAGAAAGTGGCTGAGTGAGAGAAAGAACAACTGCGCTATCTACATATAGAAGCAGTGTTTTTTATGAAATTGGTGGAGAACTGAAGTATTGTTTCCAGGACATTGTGTTGATCCGATACAAGTACCTACTTAGTAGTGATGCTATCTATATTTGGATCGATCCATTCACCCTACTCTTTTCTACAATTTCAAGTTTGAGGAAAACAACATTAACAATGGCAGGCTATCGGTTGCCGGATTATTGTCGAGCATCTTATCGCAACACCAAGCAACAGCAGGTGGTGACTAAGAAGGAAATAAGCCATATTGTCCCTTTTCACAGCTGGATACTTTTTGATCTGTGCACAATTGAGGCTGAACCATTGGTGGTGGTTTGTTAAAGTAACACAGCGGCAAGAAAAAAAGTGAGTATAAAGTATAGTTCTTGTTTTTAATTATATGATAATCATACATCTGCTTTAAACGTAAAATAGCGTATACGGATCTTATTCCCCACCAATTTTCTATGAATTTAAAGGGAAAGTGCAACTGAAAAAACAGTGCTAAAAAGCACAAAATAGAACGCAAACTAGGAAGACTCAAAGGTAACAAAACGCAACATTTTACTTCTCATTTTCTTTGCCCAGGCTTTTTGGGTACCTGTAGCAGCAAGATGGCAGACACGGGTCCTTTGAGTGAGGCTCATCTTATGTTAAATACATGTTTTAGACCTACCAAAATTTAAAAATGCATGTTTATGAGGACATAATTTTGCTAATTATTTCAAACAATATTGGGTTTTTCGTAACAAAAAAAATGACAATGGGAGGCAATAAATAATACACTTTGTCATGATTACTGATGCGATTCACCTGTGCCCGCTCATTTGGCGCCAACCGCCGCGGGTTCTGACTAGCTCCCTGTCACTATAAGAACCATGTCCTGTCAATCCCCTGTTGTCAGTCCGTCTGCGAATCTCCGTGATACAAGGCAAGCCTTTTTTGACCCTGACTCTCGCCTGTCCCTTTTTTGTACCCGTTTATCTCCGGCTACGACCTTTTTTGATCCCGACCACATCTGCTCTCCTGTCCAGACTTATGACCTGTTTTTGATCCTGACCACATCTGCTCTCCCATTCTGGTTAACGACTCGCTTCCGACCATGACCACGTTTTTGTTCTCCTCTCCCGGCTACCGACCTGTGTTTCCGTCCCCAACAGCGCCATCGCTCGCCACAGAAGATCCACTTCCGTGTTCAGATCACAACCCGAGTACGAGGGAGAACACCGGATCGTGGGCGCAGCCCTTCCTCGTTCCTTCAATAAAATTTGTGGTAAACGTTACGCAAGTGGGTCATGTTTCCGTTCGGGTCCTAATACACTTTCCCTTTAATATAACACTTATGCCAATTGAAAGTGTGGTTTCAAGTTCAATACAGTGATGCCTCATTTATTGCAGTTGATCAAATATAAACCCATGATAGGCGAAATACGTGAAGTAGAAACCTTATTGTGTTTACAATTAGTAGACAATGATATACTTCATTATATACTGAAACCACACAACAAACCCTCTTTACAGGCTTAAGCATTTGAACAACAAATAAAAGGACTTTATAAACTAGTTTCTATTTAGTTATTTCTGCAAACACCTGCTGTACGGTCAAATAAGAATAAGCGACTGTTTAGCTAATCAGTATGCAGAACACCATGCACGATGCAAATCCATAAAGTAGAGAAACCGTGGAAAGTAAACTGTGTTACAGTGAGGGATTACTGTAATGTAGTTATTTTTCTTGTCTTGTCTATGTTGATTTTATTTTACTACCTCATGTTGGACGTTGGTGAGAGAAGTGGTACGTTATTCTTTTCAAGTTCAGAAAAATTACTAGATAGATAGATAGATAGATAGATAGATAGATAGATAGATAGATAGATAGATAGATAGATAGATAGATAGATAGATAGATAGATAGATAGATAGATAGATAGATAGATAGATAGATAGATAGATAGATAGATAGATAGATAGATAGATAGATAGATAGGTAGGTAGGTAGGTAGGTAGGTAGGTAGGTAGGTAGGTAGGTAGGTAGATAGATAGATAGATAGATAGATAGATAGATAGATAGATAGATAGATAGATAGATAGATAGATAGATAGATAGATAGATAGATAGATAGATAGATAGATAGATAGATAGATAGATAGATAGATAGATACTTTATTCATCCCCGTAGGGAAATTCACACTTCCAGGAGTATCCTTGTGTTGAAAATAAAACAATAATAAAGTTAAAGGAATATAATACATAAATACCCAATGTAACGTGTTGATATATAGTATTTAGATAGTGCTACATAAAATAAATACTGTAAGAAAAATATGGTAATATGCAAAGTGGGGGTGTGGTTTAATGTGGGCTTTTACTCCCCCGGGTGGAGTTAAAGAACCTCATGGCATGAGGAAGAAATTATCTCCTCAGGAAGAAATAATATTCAACTATATCTTCCAATGGAGGAGTCGGCCACACTTAACTGTGGAAATTTTGAAGTGTGGCCTCACTGAGATAAAAGATTGGATGTCACTCAACATCTTGCACATTAGCTTTGAAAAGACCAAAATGTTCATTATTGGTCCATCTAAATGCCGTGACTTGTTCTCAAAAACTGCTCTTAACATTGACAAATGTATTTTTCACCCCGAGTGAGTCAGTCAAAAATGTAGGTATCACATTTGAATCTAATCTGTCTTTTCAAACACATGTTAAGAATATTACCAGAACAGCTTTTTTTCCATCTTCGCAACATTGCTAAAATTCCCCCTATGCTGTCCCAGTCTGATGCGGGAATTAGAATTCATGCGTTTGTTACCTTTCGTCTCGATTACTGTAATGCACTACTCTTCGGTCTCCCCAAGTGCAAAATCAAGAGCCTGCAGCTGGTACAAAATCCTGCAGCGAGGCTTTTAAGCAAGACAAGAAAGTTTGATCAAATTACCCCGATTTTAGCTGACCTGCATTTGCTCCCTGTTAGCTTAGCATGTGATTTCACGGTTCTGTTGGTAGCATGCAAAATCATGCATGGACTTGCTCCTTCATAACTTTCAGATTTATGTCCCCCTATGTTCTGGTCCGGAGCCTTCGCTCTGAAAAGGCAGGTCTGCTAGTGATCCCAAGAGCCATGAAGAGATCTGCAGGTTCGAGAGCGTTCTCCATTGGGTCTCGATGTTGAGGAATGCTCTCCCCCCTGAGATTTCAATTGGAACTGTTTGAATCTAAGCTTAAAACACACTTTTATTCCATAGCTTATGAATGACCTATATTTCATGTTAACAATATCTGTGTATTATTTGTTATTGCAATATCCAATGTAGCCTGGTCATCAAGGTTTCCTCATTTTCCTCATGTTGAGGTTTTTAAGTTTTTCCTTGCCTTATTGCAGGTTTTAGATCATGGTATGGCGTAATAATAGTCTGTGGTTAGCAATAATATGTGGTTCGTGCATCCCCTTGAGACTCCTTGTGATTAAGAGCTATACAAATAAACATGACTTGAGTTGACATTTTGAGGACTTTTGGTCATTCCCAAACTCCCCCCCGATCTCGAATGAGGGGGGTCAGGAAGCCCTTATTTCAGCGCCTGTGTAAAATCAACCATCGCAAAAGACAAACGTTCGAAACTCAGGGTAACAATCCCCCTGCTGCTAGTGTTGTTAGATGTGCACAGATGAAAGTCTCCGCGCTCATCTTTACACATTTAATGAGCTTTGAATATTTATAGCCTAACCATCACCTGCCGAGGTTGTACAGTGTAAACGAACACGATCAGGGGGGCGCTATTTTTGTCTAAAGGGACAGTGTATAACCAAAAGCTAAGAGTTATAAAACAATAGTTGTATGGTATAGTGCGGTGGTCTCCCACCTTTTTTAAGCTGAGAGCTATTTTTTCTTACTAATTAGTGCAAAGCGCATCCAGTTTGAAAGGCTTTTCTAAAATAACTATATTGATGATAATAATCATGGAATTACTATGATGTTATTATGTTATTAGTTGTTGGATCTAGGGTCAAATAGACTTAGTTTACCACAAAAAAATACATAACTTCACTAGGAAATCACAATGACCCAGCACTGGTGAGCTTTTCTCAGAAGAGGTCCACGTGGACCGCAGCTGTCCTTCGGAGGAACTCGGGTGCCAGCGGGCACCACGTTGGAGACCCCTTGTGTAGTGCAACCCAAAATGAAGTCAACTCAAGTCAACTCAACTCTAAAGGCCCATCGTATGCCCAATAAATACAAATTTATCCACCTACCATTATTTTAAAAAGGCAGTGTTATATGATAGTTAGTATTTTTGCTTATCTTAAAACCAATATTGATGCTTCTTAGTGAATGGATTTTCTTTAAACCCTTGGGCAGAAGAAATACAAAGTGTCCCTTTAAGGCAGGGGGCGGGGTGATTTATTTTCAACCACTGGTTATGGAGCCGCATGCGGCACTATAGTGGCTCTCTGGTGCTTTTTTCAAAAATGTTTGATAATGGAAAAATATGGTTTTATAACGAGGAGTAATAGAACACAACCATTCTTAACATTCTCTAATGAAAATAGATGGATACAGTATGTGTTTCCGTTAGTAGAATAGAATAGAATAGAATAGAATATAGAATAGAATATAGAATAGAATATAGAATAGAATAGAATAGAATAGAATAGAATATACCTTTAATGTCATTGTTACAAAATGGGTTGAACATATTGTGACAACGAAATTGCTTTTATAAGGCTATACATTGTTTTCGGTTCCAGACATATTTTTATTTTTAATTTTGGTCCAATATGGATTATTTTTAAACCGTTTGGTGGCACTAATAAATACAAACTGTCCCTTTAAAAGAGTCAGGGGGGGGGGGTAATCTAATTGTAGCCAGTAGTTTTGGAGCCACAGGCGGCCCTGTAGTGGCTCCCTGGCGCTTTGATAATGGAAAAATATGGTTTTATTCGGGGGAGGAATAGGACACAACCATTCTTGACATTTTCCAAGAAAATAGATGGAAAAAGTATGTGTTTCAGTTTGTATAATTCTTATATAAGGCTTAACGCGGTTCCAAACATATTTTTATATTTAATTTTGGTCCAATATAGATATCTTAAACCCTTTGGCGGCACTAAGAAATACAAACTGCCCCTTTAAGGGAAGGGGCGTGGGGGATATAATTGCAACCAGTGGTTTTAGAGCCGCATGCAGCCCTGTAGTGACGCCCTGGGGCTTTTTAAAAAATATTTGATAATGGAAAAATATGGTTTTATTAGGAGGAGGATTAGGACACAACCATTGTTAACATTTTCCAATAAAAATAGATGGATACAGTTTGTGTTTCCGTTCATATAATGCTTGTATAAAACTTCACAATTTTTGCATTCCAGACATATTTTTACATTTAGTTTTGGTCCAATATGACTTTTTCAACATTTTGGGTTGCAGACCCTGCTTGAATGCTGTCCTCCATTACACTTGCCGGTATTTTGTTTTTATCGATCAGTAACTAAGGACTTCTGTGACAATATATTTGTTAAGTCAGCTCCATAGGATTCTTAGCTTTGCTGCTTGTGTCAATTATTTCCTCAAGCTGGACTCATTTCGTAGCTCTCGGCTTTTCAGCTTTAATCAATACGTTTCAGCGGTAAGGAAACATGTTCATTGGGCATAGTGAATGGTTGAACAAAAGGGAACTCCCGGGGCTGTTGTCTGCTTGACAGACGTTAATGCATTTTGTCTACCGGGAGAACTTTCAGAGTTCGTTTTCGGGTAAAGATTCCAAGCGGAGAGCCTCAAAAGACTGACGCTTGGAAAACATTGCTCGATTCCCTCGCTCTGCCGCATTAATAGGATAAATATGTTTTTACTCTCGCTTCATTAGGAGCAATTGGTCCAAGCGGCCCTAAAACAAAAACGAATAAATATCGTAATCAGAATCACTGCCAGACAGTAAAGAGCTTGCACTCTGCTTTTATTCAACTGGAGCAGGGGTGGTCAAACTACAGCCCACGGGCCACATGCAGCCCTTCAGGCCTTTTGATCTGGCCTGCCAGACGAAAATGGTGAAAAATATAATGACAATTTAGAAAATGGAAAATAATAATACTACAGAAAAAATGTTTATTGGTGCAAACTTTTCCCCATTGTCCCTTTGTCTGTCTACAACAAAAATACCAATACAGAAGAGAGAAAATTACTAGAGAAATACTACAAAAATACTAAAACAATAATACTTCAATACAAAAATACTACTACATACATTTCCCAACTGAAATACTGCAATATTACAAACCCACACGCTAATAAAATACTGCAAAAGAATATACTTAGTAATTAGTACAAAATAACTAAAAAAATACAAAAAAATACAGTAACACTATTATACAACAATACTGTTACAGAAACATTACGGGAAGTACCACAAAAATAATACTACAGAAATGTTACGACCAAAATATTATGAAAGTACACCTCCAGTAGTATTACAAAGACACAAAATTATGCAACAAAAATCCACTATCGACATACTACAGAAAGACCGCATAAATACTACGATGGAAATACTACAAAAGACTTCTTCAGAAATACTAAAAAATACTGCAAACATAAAACTACAGTAACACTACAAAAATCTGACTTCAAAAATACTAATGCAGCAATATTAAAAACTTGATATCAAATTTAGTGCTTAAAACGGGCACCTAATATATTATTTTGCTTTAATTGAGAACATTTTGAAACCAATTGGATGACACATATGTATTCCAAAATAAATATAAAGAAATATAACATGTAAATTCCACCATCTATATTCATTTAATTATAATTGCCTCTACTACGATTGATATCAACAAAAAACACTGTCATGATTGTTGATTCAGGGCACCTGTGACTGCCCAATCGGTGTCAACAGCCCTGAGCGCTGATTGGTTCAAAGACTCTTTTTAAACCCCCGGCTTCCGAGAGGAAGCGAACCTATGCTCCCAGCTAAGCAAGCTCCATACCGTCCGACGTTTTCCTGCCCTGTTTTCTCCTGCCTGATACCTGTTGCTGACCTGTTTCTGGACCCGTTTCTGCCCTGCTCTTCCATCCCAACCATCGACCTGTTTTGCCCTGTTTCCTGCCTGATACCTGTTGCAGACCTATTTTCTGGCCTCGATACCGCCTTGCTCTCCCGTCCCTGCTATCGACCAGTATCCCTGCTGCCTAAGATTATAGGAAGTGCCACTTCCGCGTTCCTGCCACCAGCTACCCGTGTCCGTCGATCATCGGATCGTGGAAACAAGCACTACGCTCTCTCTTTAGCAATAAAACTGAGTAAATGGATGCTACTGGGTCCTGTCTCCGTTTCTGGCTTGTGACAAACACTAGGCTGACAGATTAAGAAAAAAACTTTAGCATGATAGACTAAAATAAGACAATGCAGATCATGAGAAATGTGAAAGAAAGAGTCCAAATCTACCAGGAATAACAAACAAGAAAATTTTATGAGTGCAGTCTTACATTGGCTATCATCAAAAATGTTAGCTCTGCTCTGTGTTTCATGATTGAATATCTTGTGGGAACGTTGTTTTGTATCAGCAAGGGACTGCAGTGTTTCCTAAAGCTATTTTTTTTCTTCACACCCGTCATTTTGCTGTCAATTGCTATTGTTTAAGCTATTGTGACAACTAATGAGAAAACGATGAGTTTTTATCCCTTGTGTCTTGGCAGTAATCAATCAGCTTCAGATGTATCACTGGAAAGTGTGTGGGCTGCGTCTGGCCTCAGGAAAGAAACAAATGTGTCACTTCAAATGCGTTTATGTCAAAACCAAATTGCTTTTTGGCTGCCAATGGACTGACAATATACAGGGATCTTATCTAATACTCATTTTGCACCAATGGAATCTGTGCAAATCTATGTACAGTGGAACCTGCCAGTTCATTTTTTGAAAATAACCTGACAACAATCATGATATGTTCCATTCAAGGTAAAAGTTAACCTATACTGTGTGAGAGGACAAGAGTAAAAATCTCTGGGTGCGTACACCTTTTTCATGGCCTTTTAAAGCACAATGTTTCAATTCCTCCTTAACCATTAAAATAGAAAATGTAGTGTGAATCATGTATTTTGAAGATCCATAAATATATCTGCGATTTACATATGTGGTTATTAATGTTGCATTTGCATTTATCAAGCCATATACCGTAAATTCAGGACTATAAGCCGCTACTTTTTTTCCTAACTTTCAACCCTGCGGCTTATTCAGTGATGCGGCCAATTTATGTAATTTTTCTTACGGCCGCTAGCGGCGCTCGAGTGTTGCTACCATTAACTGCCCTGTCAAAGCTATATTATTATTATTAAAGCTTTGAAAACTATCTCGGTGTACCGTCTTTCTTTGTAAATATGTGTAACCCATGTATAATATGTATTTGCAACTGTACATTTTTGTAATGTATTTATTTGTATTTATTTTAGACACTTATTCTGATATGTTTTGCACGGGTGAACGAAAAATGAGGGGCGGAACAAACGCGGGGTGCCGAGTTTAAGTGGGGACCGCTAAAGGTGAGGGACGGACAAGGAAAAAAGAGGGGGTAAAAAGTTGGTTAAAGAAAAAGGAGTAAATGTGTTCATCTGATATATTTTTCCCACCCCTACCTTTGGAAATATACACTTTTTTCCTTGGATTACTTTCAACAGGACCCGGACTCTGCGGGTCTGCTTCAAACCTTAAGTGCCGTTCAATTTGCCGGCTGTGATTTTTGGACTGTGGACTTTAATGAAGGACATTTAGTTTCAATCGCGGGACTTGAAGTCGGGTTCGGATTATTCTTGTGTTTGTGTTACATGTTTAAATGTGGGCGCATGCGGCTTATATACAGGTGCGGCTTGTGTATGTACAAAATTGTTTTTCCTCTTAAAATGTGGTGGGTGCGGCTTATAATCAGGTGCGCTCTATAGTCCGGAATTTACGGTAATTTTAGATCGTGAGTAAATGGCCTATGTATTTGTTGATCTGAAAAATAAAATTTGAGACAAATTTCTAACCATGAACGTTTTGGGTAAGATGATTGTAATATGTATCTTTCATTTACAGTTTGCCACTCCAAAACGCTAGTTTTTTTTGTTTTGTTTTGCATAACTCATAAGAAAATTAATCCTTGCACTAATACGCATTTTGTTGTGCTCTGTTTGGCGCTTCGTTGAACAATGCCATACAAACTAATGTAAGCTTTTGTTAATTACAGGGGAAGAAGAAAGGCATTGGCAAAGCGAAGCCAACAGAAAGCAGCGTAAGCATCAGTTTTAAGCGGACCACTTGAGAAAAATGGCAAAAATCATAAGCATTTACAAGAACTTAATCCGGATTTCAAGTTTTCTCAATCCTTAAAATTACAACATAAAATTCAAGAATTCTCAAGTATTTCAAGCACCTGCACAAACCTTGAAATATACACAGAAGACTTTTTTACCAACAACCTTTCTGTGTATCCAACGGGCACAAGTAGTAATCAAGATGGGAATCACAACAAAATTCCTCCAGTTTCTCCATTTTGAATACAGAAGACCACTGAGATAGACGTCCCCTGTCATACAATTGTTTCACTTTACAATGTGGAATATTTTCCCACTATACAACATCAATAGCAATTATTTTGCGGTGTTTATGCTTGACGTCAGAATAAAGTATTTATCTATCTATATATCTATCAATATACGATGCTGGTCTGCTTTAGGTTTGAGTTATGGCATCATTAAGATTAGTATTTGCTGAGCTCCCTCCCACGATGCCTTGCTCTCATTTAGTTCATTATCTCAGAATCAAAAACATGAGAAAAAAATACAAAGAAGGCACTCAAATCGCTGCCCTTGCTAAGTTGCCTGCTTGTAACCAATCGAAGATCAGGACTATTATTAAGAATAAGGAGGAGATGAAACCAAGAGTATATTCAAGGGCATGACAGTCCTTGCAAGTAGAACCTTTTAGAATAGTTTCCTTTTGTATGTGTTGTCACTTTTTCCTACCCCTGTGCGTCTACCTGCTACTCTATTTAAACAGCTCCAGTCACATCACACTCAAAGTGAATAGAATCTCGTTTTGTTAATTTGTTTTACATCATAATTATGTAAAATTTAATTCAATCATTTGCATGTATAATACAAAATAATTAGTTCATATACATTCTATTTTGTTATCTTTTTTATCCGGGGTACCAGGTGTTTGCGTACCACCATATGTTTGTATTCCTCTACTGTACCAAACATACAGCCTTCTACAGGAAACTGAATACGTATAGTGGAACATTACTACGAATAGTACACCATTCCAAAAAAGCTAAAGGCTAAGCACCAGTTGTATTTGTTAAGCTAATCATGTAATCACTTTTGACAGATGACAACAGGGACGATTTAAACCGGGAAACGATTTATTGTTTCCAAATCATTTGCTACAAAATAAATTGGTCACTAAAACATATTTGATGTCATTTTGCATCACTGAACAGATTGTGTTCCACGCCAGGCTCACAGTGGCCGTCGTACTCATCCCTAAGGTATTTGGTAGGGTTGATGTCTGGGCTTTCACACCAGAACTCAATCAACCATGCCACTGCTAGCTTTGCTTTGCGCATTGGAGCATTCAGGCTGGGAAAAGAAATCGACATCTCTTAAACTGTTCCTGAAAAGTTGGATGCACGGAGTTGTATACTTCAGGATTCAAGGTGAACAAGGTAGCGAGGAACTATATAATTAAGTAATTGGATCAGATTGATTCTGTAGTATCATTGTTATGGCATCGAGCTAAACCACCAAAAAGGGGACGTGTGATTAAAAATTTAATTCCTTCTCAGGGGGGTAAAAACTGCAAAAGTACAATGCAATGCATTGAAACAAGCAGTCTGAAGTCGAAGTCAGAAGTTTGAACGTCGTGCGGTTGTGAAACCGCAAAGCACTGCGTTTTTTTCAAGGTTTTGTAGTGAGTGATGGAGTTTTGTTTTGGCCAACCACAATTGTTACTGTTCGAGTTTAAAAAGCCCGACCAATCAGAGGCAAGTTTTAATATTAGCACAAGCCAATAAACGCGATTCAAAGTTTGCAAGTACCACACTATGCCACACCCACCGTGTGAGGCCATTGAGTGTCATGGCGGACTCCGTAAACATAGTCCCAAAGTCAACAAACGAGAAGGAAACGAAGCTTGCACCGAAGAAGGGCGGTACATCATTTGTATGAACCTATTTTGGTTTTGACTAAGCGGATGTGGAACTGAAGAAAACGCCCGTTGCAGAATTTACTTTCGCGTAGTCGCTAGGTCCAGAGGAAACACAAGTAATTTGTCCCAACACCTTAAAAATGATCATGGCATGTAAAAAGGATTACAAGTAAAAGACGAAGAAGGTGCATCTACAAGTGAACTGAGGGGTAAACAAACCTCTATCAAAGCAGTATTTGCGCTCTTTATGCCGTATGAAAAATGTTCGCAAAGGCACAAAGAAATAACCAATGCTGTAACTCTAGCTAAAAATGTCTAATAGTGCCCAGCCCAAAACTGCATTATCGATTAGAGGTAACACTTTTTATTAATGCAAGTTAATAAGTGAAATGTTAGAATGAGAGTAATAAACAGATGTAGCAGTAGTGTTAATAAGCTAGCAGGAATGGTGGGTTGAAATAATACTTGATTACATTTCTTACACTGATGAGCATGCTCCAGTAGCTCATGGTACATTTTATATTAGAGTAATTGCAGACGTGTCATGTTTACAGCCTTAAAAGTATGTGGATTATTTTTAGTGTGCAATGTTTACCTTTTAATAGTGTGCACCATTTATTTTTGTTGTTTGCTTTGTTTGGTGTGGGTTACTTTAAGTTCGTACATTGTATATGCTGGAGAGTGGGCGTGAGTAAAACACTGGGGAGCCAAGGGGCCACCGGTCTGCAAAAGTTTGAGAACCATTGCTCTAGACCTTTTAACTAGAAGTTCAATTAAACACCAAATATTGATTTAGAATGCTTACATCCATTTGTAGTCTTGTTTTTATTTTAAACACAATAACTTGTTTATTAAAGAAAAAAGGTTGCTGGTGGGGGCATCTGAGATTCTATCTGGAACCTCATTGGAACTGTTTAAATCTAGGCTTAAAACACATTCTATGGTTATGAATGACCTATATTTCATGTTGCTGATGAACTTGAGTTGACTAGCCTTGTAGGCCACTATAACCAAACTTTACAAGCGGGCAACAGAGATACTATTGACCTAGGATCGATACTTCACTCCTCCCAAAACCTTCTCAAAGCTTTATGTAGACACGGTAGACGTTTTCTCATTCACCCAGCCACTCTTTGTGACTGACAGGCACACTTCTAGCACCTCCCCCTACCTGGCCTGCTTCTGCATCCTTCCTGACAGACAGAGGAGATAGCCAACTCTATATATATTTCTGTATCAAAATCTAAGAATTACGTTGGCAAACAGGAAGCACAGTGCGATGTGGACTAATTTTTATTACAGAAAAGGACAATACTCTGTGTAAATTGTCTGGTAGAGTGGTGTGCTCCTGTGGCAACACCAAAGATGAACACAAACACAGAAAAAAGTGCACTCTGCAGAGAAACAAGCTGCTACCAAAAATATAAAAGAGTTACTGTTTCTGAACAAACACTGTAAATCCGTTGTCATTATGGCAACAAATGAGAGACTTTTGAAACTGACATTTTTATTCAAATATTTATATTTATTTTTTATACTGTTAAAGTTTGCAATGCTGTTCTTAAATAAAAAAAGATTAAAGCATTTTTAGTGGCTAACAATTTTTGGGCAGTTTGTATCATAATTGTAAACCAACTCAAGGGGGGAGCCATTTCAAAGCAAAAAGTATTGGCATACTAGCGTGTATTTACTTAGATTGGATCAATGCCAGCATCCCCCGTATCGCCCACCCGTATCTAGAATAAAATCTAATTGATTACACAGTTGATTAAGTGTGTATCTCAAATTGTTTATCCATAGGAGAATTATCAACATGAGACTCTCTTGTGCAGTGTTATTTAAACCTTACTAATCACTTCCTCTCAGACTATGGACAATTTGTAACAAACATGATTCTTCAGGGACGGAGAAGGACAAATGAAAGTTACATAAAGCTTGTAAAGTGTAAGCTTTAGGCTCTTGAATATAGTCTAAACTTATTTTTATTGGTAATTGCCGCTTTCAAGGTCTGAATGACTTGATTAAGGACTTTGCCCCAAAAGAGAAAGAGTCTACAATCAGTGCGATCTGAGAATCAGTCATCTAAGGTCACAAACAATCACAGGTCTGGCCAAACTATTTTCAAAAGGGCTCACAGGGAGAGTTTCACCTTGAATTTTGGCAAGACGTTTGCATCTTGAATCGGTAAATAAGTAGGCATGTCCACACCTTCTACCACTCCGCTCTTCCAGCCTTAAACAATGGACTAGAAACGTGACACGCACCAGAGACCTAATGAGTAATTATATTTGCGTTGGGCAGTTATACAAGATACTCTTCTCATAAGGAGCCCTACTATATCTAAAGAGAGGTATGGTAACGCTGCGCACACAGACGCTGTCACACAGACTAGTTTACTGCAAAAGTACAAGTTCCACCCTAGGACAACTAAGCTTGTTTACCCTACTGGTGAAGGCATTGTCTTTGGAAATAGCCATTTGCATGCAGGCAATAATTGGAAACGCACCATTGCCAGTATTCCGGGCATACAAACCCAGGTAAATGCACACTGAAATCCCATTACGGTCTTAGTCCAACGGCGAGTATTCGGATTGCAAAGGTAGGGTCAGTCGTTTGATTTTCACATTACTTGCGTATTTATTTGCATTTGTGTAATCCAATTGCGAGTGCGCACATGCAGTCCCTCTACCAGGTTACTTTTTTTTGCTGTTAAACACTCAAATAAATGATGCGTACAAACTCTGCCTTTCTACTCAAAAAAGCTTCATATGTACTGCTTGATTCTGTCTGGGACATTTTCCTTTTATAAAATGCTACAGTCCATATTAAGTGGATGGAACAGTTTTCCATATATAGTCTAAATAGTCTGTAAGTTTTCTTTTGCCCAGCAATGAAGCTCACTTTTGGAGCATGGAGAAAACAAGCATGATAAACGTTAAATGCTAAAATATCTACTTGCCTTTGTAATCAAAATAATTGTAAACATCATGAATAATGTTATTCATTAGTCTCTTGGCATTGAAGTTATATACTATCTATACGTTGTTTTATTCCACTTACACTCAAAATATTTATCCTCAGTTTGATCCTCAGCTTTGAACGGAACTTTTTAAACGCCTGTGCTTTGGAATGTTTTCTTTGTTGATAACAATCATTTAATCACCTCGCCTGGGGGCAAGGGTGATGACCTATCACCTTCTCCCAATGCTTCGAAGGACGATTGAGATGATTGCATCAACACGGCGCGGACCAATCAGCCAGAGGCTTGGTCATGAGGCTGGACATTTGATCGCCATGTGTCACAAAAGAGCAGCCTCCGGAAACACTCAGAAGCCCCCGCTGCTTGCTCTCTTTCTACGCACACGATTGTAATTGGCGAGGAAGAAAGATGTGCTCAACTCTTCGATTCGGCTAATAAATTAATTTGTGGATTGTACTCGGCTCAATAACTTCTCCGACTTCTGAATATGCTCCAACTGTAAGGTATAAGGAGTCAGATTTCAGTTTAGAAAATGCTAAAACCTTACAGCATGTAAACTATTAATTGGGAATGCTCCAAAAATCTCACTTCACCACTAAAGACCAATTGAGTCCACAAAATCGCAGATGCTGTCTTTGTCCGCTTTCTGGTTTTTCTCATTTAATCTCCATTTACAAGACAACAAGGCCATGCAGTACGTGAAACTTGTCTCCATCTTCATCTAAGGAATTTGTTCTACCCTTTTTGGGAGGCCAACAGAACGAAGTCTTTCGTAGAAAGCCAAAACACAAGCCTTTCACTGGCTTCTATTTTTAGGAATCGGTCTACCAAACAGTATACACCATGATCAGATCCGTCTCTTTTCCAATGTTTTGTTCTGTTGCCCTCGGTGTTTCTTTGGGTTGTGCCACGTTCGGCTATGACTACTGGCAACCCACTGGACCAAATTATAGAAGAAATCCCAGAGACCTGAGTCCTTCCGAGAGAAATATATGTTTCTAATCTATGATCCATTTGTCCCAAATGAATCTCATAACTTTTTATGACTGTGATCTGGTTCGGGTTTACCAGAGATTTCCAGACACTGAAAACCCTAGCTCTGGGACCACTGATGACAACGCAAGTGTGTTTTACTGTGTTTTTTTATGGACTACTGTTCTATTTCACACATAAAAGGTTGGTTTATTGGGTGCTTGGAACAGGACAATGTCATCTAAATTTATATCAGTAGAAAGTTTGGTTTCTATAACAAATAATTCAGGTTAGGAGCTTGCTATCACAGGAGTAAATATGTAGTCGGTTGACATGAACACAAATCTAAAATTGAGGAGCAACATCTGTAGCTCGTCCTAATTTGGAGGCTTGGGAACTAAATGGAACTGGAGATCTCGATCTGCAAGATACAGTGAGAATAGCCTGGTCTATGAAGCATTTGTAAAGGTTTAAGGTCACGGATCCCTTAACCACACCAATGAGGACACAAGTCTGGACAGCTTTCTCCACTGTTGACTGTTCCTGGGCTGTTCTTGGGTCGTGACAAAGTGTGCAC
The DNA here is from genome assembly GCF_059441175.1 of Urocampus carinirostris. NCBI lineage: Eukaryota > Metazoa > Chordata > Actinopteri > Syngnathiformes > Syngnathidae > Urocampus > Urocampus carinirostris. The sequence continues at coordinate 27,450,502 of NC_142357.1, forward strand.
CAGTCCATTCCTAATGTGGTTGGCTCAGTCCAATTTAGTCTTCCTCTCCTCCTTGCGCCCTTGGTCGGTCTTGATGATCTTGTGACTTGACCATACCAATGTTAGAAAAATTAGGGCAGCACAGCAGCTGAGTGGTTAGAGCGTTCGTGGCACAGTTCTGAGGTCATGAGATCGAACCTTCCTGTGTGGAGTTTGTATGTTCTCCCCGTGCGTGCGTGTGTTTCCTCCAGATACTCCAGTTTCCAACCACAGTCCAAAAACATGCATGTCAGGTTATTTGACTGGTCCAAATTGCCCCTAGGTGTGAATGAGTGAGTGATTTGTCTGTCTCTATGTGCCCTGCGACTGAGTGGCAACCAGTTCAGGGTGTCCACTGTCCCCTGCCAACTGCCCGAAGACGGCTGGGATGGGCTCCAGCACCCCCGCGACTCTACTGAGGATAAGCAGTGCAGAAAATGGATGGATGGATATAAAATCTACACTACAAAATGTAATCTTCCCCTTAATTTTGACCCCCCAAAAGTTCATTAACTCTTAAAATTCAAAATTAAAACATGGAAAAAAGATAAATATTCCTATTGTGTTTACTTCATGTTTTTAATTCCAAACATTGATCTTTTGGTTTCAGAATTTTTATAGGACTAAAACTTCTTTCCATACAAAAAAGGAGAATATTATTTGAAACAAAAAAGGAAATAAACATAAATACATATATAGTTCTTTATTGTGATCACTCAATTTTCTCAAGTCATCAAAAAAAGAAGTATTTCCATGAATCTTTTGGTTGCAATAATTTTAGAGGACTAAAACTACTACAGTTACATGAAAAACAACCAACAGAGCTTGCGACACTGTAATTCCAGCATACAAGCTTTCCTCTTCCATTCCTGACCTGAATCGAGTGACCCGGCTCCAAGCTAGCTTGACGCTAATCATCCAGTGACAGGTCAACAAGTGATTAGCGATGAACGCTAAAAAGTTCAATCGTCTACGCAGCGCGAGGTGGAAATGTGAAAGTTTCTAAATGGGGACTCGAGAGAATTGCGGTGTACTCTTTGAAGCAATAATTACAGTTTCTACGGCACTGCACTTCAAGCTGGAAGAGGACGATAGTAACTTTGTGGACTCGTCTTTAATTGGAACACGAGTGGCAGAGTCTTTAAAACATCACGATGGGAACAGAATTTAACCAACGCTTCGTGTGTTTTTCTATTTATATCGGAAATATACAAACGTTCAAAAACAGAGCTGAAAAATAGAATATATCCTCTGCAGCTCGTCTTTCAAAAAACAAAGAAAGGCTCTTTTTTTCATTCTATTACACCGAGCAGCATCTCTGAATGATCCTTTAAGCACAACACCCAAAAGCAAGAGCAATGCTCTGTTTCAAACAAAACAAATGAAACATAAATAAAACATTCATAACTGACATTTAGAAGGGGTTGTGGAGTCAATTTGTTGCATTCAAGTAGTGAGAAAAAAATACTTTCCTATTTGTACATTTTCAGGACAGATTTGTTAGTCAGAGCTTTTCCTTTCTGAAGACTATGTCAAATATTCAGTGTTGTATTTCAAACACGTTTCTTGCAATATTAATGCAATATCCTGACTGGCCGTGGATAGCATCGGAGTGAGATTAGTGTCAAATGATATGGCTTGAGTTTCCTTGTCTACTTTTCCTACTCATTATCTTGTCTAATTCTGTCTTGGCTCCTTTATTCCCTCATCCCTTAAGCAGCCTAATTAAAACAGCGTTTTGGAATCTTTTTATAATTATGAGTCTATTTACATTGGATTACTTCTCTTTATGAAGAGAGTCAATTACAAATTGTATTTCTTGGAATGGAATGAACAATGAAGAAGTCAAGAGGATTTCCTTCAGTTTGCAGTTGCATCATTTTGTTTGACTACAATTATTTTTGAGGATGTACAGTAATTTATATCCAGTACGATACCTGACAACTGGATTTTATGTGTATGTATTTCTGTAATCCTCGCTATTTCGTGTTTCTTACTTTGCGGCCTCAGTGCATTGTGTTTGGAAAAATGTTCTGCAAATGATTCGCCCCGATGGCATATTGCTGCAAGCAAGGGCTGGCAGAGTGCATATTTGTCCGGCCGAGCTCTTTTGATCTCTTCTGTCCACCCAAAAGTGAACTGCACTTTTGCAGCCTCAAACCATTATCCCCGATTCCATATTGCTTCAAGCGGTGACAGGCAAAAGGCACTTTTAGTGTGCCTAGCTCAGTTTTTTTTTTGTCGTCACTGTTATTCCACTCAAAATGAACTGTACTCCGTTATCCCTAATCCCATATTGCTCAGAACAGGGTCCAACAGACACTTTTTTTGGGAGGCGTGCCATTCTAGCCCACTTAAAGTGAAATGCACGATTGTGGCCGTAACCCATTTTCCCTGCTTGACCATTGCTGAGAGCAGGAGCCAGCAGAGTGCAATTTTTTGCTGTTTGTGCAGTTGTACATGCCATTATAAACTGGCTAAAATTAACTGGACAGATATATTATTCACAGTTGACTATTCAACAAAGTCTAGTAGAGCACCTGTTAAAAAAAAATCAATCGGGTCTCCTATGCGGATTTTCACAATGTTTAGGGTGATGTATAGAAGGTTGTAATTAGGTCAACATATACAAAGTATGCAACTCATTTTTTGGGCATATGAACCAACATTGTATTGGCCCTTTACTAATATAACTATTTACTCTGATTGACTGGTAATCCGAATATCCTATTCCCCAAAGTCAAATAGCAGCAAAAGATGACATGTGTAACTGAACACGTCAACAACACCATTATGTATTGCCAGCAGTAATAATACCAGTTATTGATCATGTATATTAACACCATAATAAAATAATGTGCATTTTAATAATATCAATAATAAAAAATAACACAAAAGTGAAAAATAGTCATGATAATATTAATCATAAGAAATAAAATAAATATTGTAGAAAAATAGTAATTGATTAATTTATAAAACATATTAAATAATTCTTAAATACTTTGTAAATATGGCCTTATTCATCTTGGTATTTTTTTGAATATTATTTAAGTATTTCATTACATGTTTATCTTGAAGTTTCAAACAGTTATATTCTAATAAAACCAATTATGAATAATGTAATTAGTTTACATTGTCCTGAGTAAATATTTTTTCTTTCTATTTTTAAAGGAACACATCTACATACAGATACCCATTATTATTAACATATGATACAAAATAGGGTCAGCAACAAAATAAACCAACACGGGAAAGCAAGCAGAAGCTAAACCCGAGATATGTGGTAAGCTAATGTTAACATGTACTAGCTTTTTATGTCACAACACATCTTCATTCTAAATTTAAGTCTTTTTAACTAATTCAATGCCAGATGTTTCCCTGATTTTTTTTTGCCATTTTAACTCAGGCCTATAGAAAATGTAGTTCTGTGGTTATATAAGCATAGGACATAAAAAAAACAATAACTTGAACCCTCTTACCTTCACCAATGTTCAGTGAACAACAGTTGAGCATTGCTAAATCTCTTGAAAATACTCGTTTCCAAGAAAACTTCTGAGAAAAACTTTTTGAGAAAGGATGCACTTCAAACAACTTTAACTCTGGGGCTTTTTTTTTGCATTTGTGATACCTCCACTATATGAACAATGCGTTCCATAAACACATGTTATTTTTCAAAATAACCTTTTTTTTAGCCAGAACACTACACTTATGCATGAACATTGCATGGAATGTGCGAGAACTGTTGAGCGCCCATGCTTCCGGTGACATGATCACATGATTTTGGTCACCATGGTGATCGGCTTCCTACGTATGAGCACGAAACGTCATCTCTCTCCACCTTGAAGATGACGAAGGGACTTCATTATCTTTTTTAGGAAAAAAAATCTCTGTCTTTTTCTGTCTGTACTTATCCATTCTTCGCTACTCTGATCACGTTGCTTCACTACGCCTACTCGGGGACGCCTACACACTCTCAGTCGCTGGATATAAAAATGACGTGGGGGTTTCTATATGTGGACAAATATCTGATGACAGCCACTACTGCCATCTAATGTTGCTTTATCATACTGAAATCATTGCCAGAGGCTTGCTACTTACTGATGAGCAGTGCCAATTCCCTCATATTTAGTCTTTTTTTTTTTGTATTCTTACATTTTGGCACTCAGGGAAAACTCTTCTGAATACATATTTGTACATTATGGCATTGAGGGAGCTAACTTCCACGTCACATTTTTGTTCACATGAAATATATTTAACTTAACCAATAGGTGACGTGTCTTTTACCTAAGTACAGAATATGAGCTTCTAAATTAGCTTAAACGATTGAAACGTCAAGTTAGGAAAATGAGAAGCGATGACGTTGCAGACAGCTTAGAGCTCATTTACCCATCATGCTCTGATTTCTCCCTGGCCCTGCTTTTTATTTGTGCTTTATGAGTGTGTCCGTAATAACCGTGGACGCCGCACCATGGGGAGATTATCGGACAGCGCTACTTTATCGCCCTAATGCAGCACGGCTCACTTCTTCTCCACTCGTTCTTCAGAAGGATCTCAACGACAGAACGACTCTGTTTATTTGCGCATGCGAGCCAAGCACATCAACGCGCGTGCATCATTGTTTTTTCCTTCACGCTGTGTGATCCGTGTATTTGTATAGACGTGTTTTCAGCCTGTGCATGCTTAGAGCTCTGGTGTGTCCTGTTTGCAGGATGTGTGTGCATGCATGTAGAATGACATTTAACGAAATGCGCTGGTGAGAGTAGAAACATCTGACTCATAATTGAAGTGCCATAAAGAAAATATGAGAACGCACACCCCATGCATGCTGAGCCGTGCACTAGCAGTTGAATGTCACATGAAGCCGGGACCATTTCGAAAACTATTAGTACACTCCAAAAAATTGTGGAGGGAAAGAAAGCCCCGATTTAGGTGAAAATTGACCAATAAACTACATGGATTTTGAGTGTTTTTTGAGAAACAAAGGCTGTTTTCCAAATGTTTATATGACACATACTAATACAAAAAAAAGGGTCTTTTATAATGTTTTTATTTTTCAAAAACTGATCAAAATGTGGGTATTTTAAGTAAATAACCACCTCTCACCCAGTATTGGGCCATTTCATAAACATAAAGCAAAACAGTCTGGACTTTTTTTTTTAAAACAATATAAAAAATAGGATTCATTCTCTTTGGAACAACCTATAACAATTTGAGTGATCAAGTATAGAATACAATTTAAAAATAACAAATAATCAGAGAATAATGGATCAAATTGATGCAGAAGTTGTAGCCATAGATTGGTCCACTTTTGACCTAATTTTGGGTTATATTTAATTGCATTTAATTGTTGGTGATTCAGAAGATTAATTTCTTTGAATCGGGTTTGTGAAGATCATGTTTGAAAGAATTCCACACTAATACTGTAATCCCTCGTTTATCACTGGTAATTGAGAAAAGAATCCCCTCCACCAATTTCAACATGCACTCTGCAAACCCCCGCCTGCAGTGATATATGACCGGGACCACTGGATAACAGCCGCACAAGTACTCTTCGTTTTAGCTGGAAAAAAAACTGAAAAAGGTTTGCTCTCTTGGCCCTGCTCTTAGCAATAGTCGACCAGGGATATCCGATCCCAGCCAAAACAGTGCAGTGTATTTTCGGCAGACAACAATGACACGTTTTAGTGGCCCAAACCGAAGAAAAATAAACAAATACGATAAAAAAAATAAAAATTAAATAAAAAAAAATATTGTAGCTGGAATGGCAGGAATCCTTTCTAATGTCTCTGTTCACAGCAATATAGAATTGTGGATAAGAGATCACAGCTGCCCGAGTGCAGTTATGGCAAAAAGGGAGCCGCCATGTCTGCAAGGGGTACGGTCTGCTGTTCCCTGTTTGCAGCAATATGCTATCGAGGCTCATGGATCGCGGCCATACGACTGCAAATCACTTTTTGGTGGACAGAATGCCAAAAACAGAGCATCCAGGCGCCCCAAATTACATTCTATTGGCCCCCCACTCGAAATAATATGCGATCTGGGATGATGAATCGTAAAATATTTTCAACCCTACAATACACCAAAGCCGCAAAGTATGAAGCCTGAAATACAGAGGGATTACATTACTATTCATTTTATTCAGAACATAAAACAGCCAACAAAAATGATCACATCCAGTATGAAATCTTTCATTTAAAAAAAACCTTTCTCCTGTTATTATAAATTAAATAAACTAATGATTTCCCTCATTTTGCAATTTGTTCACGCACTCTCTCTGGCTTCTCCATGAAGTACACTTGCATAAACTAAGGTCAACTATATAAACGCAAAGACCACCTGCAAAATAATAATAATGATACAGACGCTGTCCGACTTACAAACGATCGTCCGTAAGTTGAATTTATTCGTAAGTTGCTTCTGTGATACATTTTGTATGTTTAAGGCTTGTATAGGTAACCTGTATTGTTTTGTACTAAGAAATAAACATTTCATAAAATAACATGCTCTATAAATATAAATAAAGTTAAGTGCAACTTACTTTTCGAAGATGTGCTTCGAGAGGTCCTCCTCCATGGTAAAAAGTGGCCGAAAAAAGCGTTTCGACCATTTTCTCAACCGCATCAAGCTTTCTTATTCCACTTTCATTTAAAAACAAAACAAAAAAACACCTCAGGGAGCATCCGTAACGCTAAATATTTAGTAAATTTGCCATAATATATTTTAATATTCTGTGTTGCTTTAGTTTTTTCTGTATGCCACACCATATTAAAAATAAATATTGTTGAAGTAATGCAACACTAAAATGCATATAGCTTAGCTTCCATGTATGCTAGTACAGTCACGTTTTATTGAATAACTACCTTCCATAATGCTATTTGCATTAAATACCCAAATTACAACACGTTTGTAGTAGAAGGCACACATAGAACTAAATAAAAAAAATAGTAACTGTAGTCACTTGAACTAAATTCCTGCAAACTTTCTGAAGCCTGTTAAACATCTGAAGGTAAACAACTTTCTCGAGCTAGTATGCAGACAATGCGACTCGTGTTTATCGAGGCAACAATCTCCACTCCTGTGCAAATTCTGCAGCGGTTGGCTTTAATCTGACGGCTGAGCTTTGTTTGGAGACGAAAACAACGCTTTCATTTGTCGCTATTTCGCTAATGGAGTGCTCACACACAAAAAAAAAGCACAAAGACAAATATGCTGGTTTTTTTAAACTGAGCAGTGTGAGTTTTTTAATAATATGTATCCATTGTGTAAGCAAATATCGAGGAAATGATATTAACTATGGTTGGTTGCCTGATGAAAGAGCTTAAAAAGCTTAGCGTGCTAACAAAGTCCCATTTTATGCCGCGGCAGCTGTTTCCATGGAGCTCCATTCTTTGCTTTAGGGTGCCCTCTTTTCTTTCTCACCCCCACAAACACAAGCAAAGGTACAAACACATGTTTTTGTGAATTTACATTCAACAACAACTTAGCCAAAATCTGTTTGTGGGTGTCATATTCGCTGGTATTAAAAATATATATATTTTACTCCACCCTGAAAATAACCAGAGCATCTTTGAACCAAGTGTTATATAAGAGACTGGTTCACAACTGGTCTAACTTCAGGACCCACAATTCCACCCTAATGGCAAACTGCAACCCAAATCACACCCAAAAAAAATCTACTTCTCCAATCTGTGTTTTAAATGAAAGGATTGTGCAGTGTAAAGAGGAGAAGTAGAATACATTTGTTATCATTCGTTCAAAAAAATAAAATGACTTGGAAAACCAAAACGACTTCAAGTAATGAATAAACTCACATATAAACCTACATTGTATAAAAGTGTCTCCCTGAAACTGCTTTAAAATAGCTACATGCTAAAAGAAAATCAAAATATTAATAAAGCCTCTACCTAAGCATCGACAAGTGTTTACTTATGTAGTTAATATAGATTATTATACTGGTGAAAAGCTTTAAATATGAAATTATCAATGGCAGACACCCCATACACCATTTTTATATTTTGTAATCATTTCAATCTTCGACTCACTTGTTGTTGTCACTGTTTTCAATTTTCCTTTCCCTTATCACTGACTTTCTTGGGACCCATTGTAATGTGCAGAATAAGGAAATAAAACAAACAATACACAATAAAAGGAGATGTGGTCCCTCTTCAGCACCATCGACGGGCCTGATATTAACCTTCAGTTTTTCTTCTTCTTAGCATTATTTTGACCAGGCAAAGGCCTGTGGCCCACTCAAAACAGGTCCACGGTCCACTTTTGGGTCCAGAGGTACCATTTGAGAAACAATGGTATAAGTGTCTACTGAATGTTTTCCTCAGGAAAAAAGCTGAATAAAAAATGCATAAATGTCATTGTTCGAATGTGAACATTAAATAATTAATTTGTTAGGTCACAACGGAATCGCTAACTAGAATAATGAAACAAACTGCTTATTAACTTCTAAACCAAGTTTTCTCTGCAATAGAAATGTTAAATACCACTTTTTTCTACTTTTTTCAACCATAACCAGTACTCACACATCTACAACAGGATGTGGCTCCTTTATGTACATATGGCTCAGAGATAAAATAGTACTTACTCAATAATCAATTGTAGAGATGAATTAATAATTCTAAGGTTTTGGGTCCGTTATATAGAAGATATAATCTTCACTACAGTTTACAGTCAATGTGTCACACAAACAGACATTGCTAATTAATCCTCTATATAGAAGCTGATTAAGCATTCTACGTTCATTGTTTAGACACTTCATAATGAAAAGCCACACAACAAATGTTAAGTACCGAAAAGCTCTAGCAAAGCACCTAGAGCAATTTAATTGGGTGGGCGGTAGGGATGGGCGAAGCTATACACAGGATAGGACGCGCTGACTCCTTCTTGTTTCGTGACACTCTTAAGTAACTGCAGAAGTGAGACACATGTTAAGTAGTATATTTATATTGATATGGGACGCTGAATACGGCATTATTTTTTTCATAGATTCAACAAATCATCAAACGTCACATCGAAAAATAAAATGCACTGAAGAATTTGCTTTAGTATGGTTTAGCGGTTTTGTTGAATTTTGTCTTAAAATTTACAGTGTGGCTTTCTCACTTTTATTTGCTTTTATGGTTCTTTGGGTCAAAAAAGGTTCTGGACCCCTGATCTGGAAGATAGAAATTCAGATTGACCAATCGGAATCATTATCATGTTGTTCCCATCCGGGCCTAATTGCCGTCCATCATCTCGCCATCACGTTGGCAACGAATTCATGACACATTTGAAAAAGCAAGAAAAATGACTCACCGAGAACTCCCACGCGGTAGTTGAGGGTGATTACGATGACGTTGCCGTAGCTCGCCAAGACGCTCCCGTCAATCATGTTGCCCGTCCCCTCCATGTAGGATCCACCGTGGATGTAGACCATCACGGGCTTGGCGCCAGTGTCTCGGATGTCTGCAAGAACGACCAATGTTACCACATTTACCTCGGACAATCATCCGTTCACCCTCATGGTTCGAATCCATTTTTGTGAAAAACATAAAAACTGTCCGTCACCTTCCCAGGTACAAGCTCAAACGGGCACGGATGTCATTTTTTTTAAACCGGCTTCAATTTAATTGGGCTAATTTGCTATCTCCGCAGCCAATCATGTGTAATTTCACTCAGCATTTGAAAGGGACATGTAAAACATGCCACTTTGTGGCAGGAGAATAACATAAAATATGTGTAGGCTAATAGGAAATAATAATAATAACTACCGTATTTTCGCACTATAAGGCGCACCTAAAGGTCTTAATTTGTTTTCAAAAGCTGACCATGCGCCTTATAATACAGTGCGCCTTATATATGGATCAATATTAAGTCGCAAAGTCTTGCAACTAATGAAAGCAGCCGCCGATTAGATTTCCCCCCTAACGCGAAGCAATCTGCGGTGTATGCTGGGATTTACATAACGGCGTTTCATTGGCTAACCAATGTGTCAATCATCATTTGAATCGATCACTATTGGCTAAAGTTATTCGGAGGTAAAGGGGGCGGATACTTTTTATCATTTACAGGCTTGCATAGGCTAAAGGGGCAAAACAAACCCTGCAATTGGCCGAAAAAGATGTGTCAATCATCAGTTGAATCGATCACTATCGGCTAAAGTTATTCGGAGGTAAAGGGGGCGGATCATTTTTATCATTTACAGGCTCCCATAGGTTAAAGGGACAAAACAAAGCCTGCAATTGGCTGAAAAAGATGAATGTGAATAGCATGTTGGGTAGAACTACGGCATAGAGTAAATAGTATTTTACTATTCTGTACTGTATTTGTAAATATTTTACTCTCCTGTATTTACTACACTCACGGGTATAAAAGGACCATGGTTGCACATTATTATTGAACACAACGACTTCGGTGAGCTACTCCGGCTATATATTTTTCCAGTTTCTTGTTTCAGAGTGATCTCGATGTTTCTGTGATGGGTCTTTTTTTAAATTAAACTCAATTCCAAGTGTTTATTGTCATATGCACAGTAAAGTTGCAAAGAGAAAAAGAAAATAGAAAACTAAGGAATGGTTGGCATTTCTTGAATCCCAAGACTTTAACCTTCCGAATGATATTCGGAACGATGCATTTGAGTGACATCGTACAGACACCGCATCCGCACGTGTCTACGACACGTATTTGCTTCTTTGCAAGCTTTCGGAATGTTAAGGGGGTAATAAGTTTGACCGAACTATCTGACTGTTTTGTCGACATTCCCATTGTAGCGCCTTATAATCCGGTGCGCCTTATAGTGCGGAAAATACGGTACTTCACACTCACCAATTGTGTCTGTCTGTCTGTCCGTCCGTCCATCCATCGATCCACCCCTCTCTCTATCTCTCTCCCTCTCTCTTGCTATTTATTCTAATACATATTGTTTTTCAATTAATTTAAAAAATACCATTAGGAGGCGATAAATAATACACAATGCCCCTTATGCCGGTTGGTATACGCCATTTGGACTTCGTGCTAGTAAATGTCTACAACCATTGTTCTATAGCCCATTTTTCCCAGAATATTCCGTAATAAAAAGAACTGCTCATCTCTCTGCATATAAATGTACATTTATATGATAGTTCGTGTAATTTTGGATGTTTTTAATTCAATATTGCCGTTTTTTTTTCATGACTTTATTTTTACTTGTGGAGGGTGTTAAAAAATACACACTGTCCCTTTAATTGCAATTTACTCTTAGTTTAATTTGAGGTTTGCAATTGTTAAATGACCCCTATAAAGCAGCCAATACAGCTCCCATCATGAGTAGCAATACCAACCTAGTTGGTATAAATACTTGCACGTTACCATAATCTTGAGAAGTCATTAATTTGACTTTAAACTTTAAATTTATTTTTGGCTTTGCAGAAAAAAATCAAAGCAAGAAGGAAACCATTAAGAGAGAAAGCTACTCCGGCATAATCCCTAACAGAGAGGGGCTAATTTGGCTCAACAGTGATCAGGGGGAAAAAACACTTTAATTACACATTGTACTCTTTTTTTGTGTGTGTTTTCTCTCTAAAATTTTCCACAGATGTACAGGTCATTGAGGGCCATTTATTTTTTATCTTTAACTAGAAAAAAATGGCGGTCTGAAATCATATTACTCTACATATTGAAAGCAGTTTCTGAAGTACAATGTCCTCTGGTCACTAAATGTTCTCCTCTGCTCACAATATAACATACAACCCTTGCAGTTTATCCATCCATTCATCCATTTTCTTCACCGCTTATCCTCAGTAGGGTCGCGGGGGTGCTGGAGCCCATCCCAGCTATCTTCGGGCAGTGGGCAGGGGACACCCCGAACTGGTTGCCAGGCAGTTGCAGGGCACACAGGGACAGACCACTCACTCGCTCATTTACACCTAGGGACAATTTCAACCAACCAATTAACCTGAAAACCGGAGTGCCCGGAGGAAACCCACGCAGGCACAGAGAGAACATGCAAAATCCACATGAGGAGGCTGCAGTAACTGAAATTGAACCCTGGATATCTGCACCATAGGGCTGCGCCCTATTCACCCTTCCACCGTGCCGCCCTCAATGTTTATATCTAATCTAAATACATCTAAAATAAACTACTATAAGCTACCATTTGTGTGCATGTGTATATGGGGGTGTGTGTAGGTGAATTATAGGCTCCAAAACATCTGAACCAATTTTCCTGAAAAAATACCCTGTTTTACTTTTGCTCTCCGTGAGGGTCTTTAGTTAGGTTTTGTGTCAAGGCTTTATGTCACTTAATACCAACAAAATCTATAAAATTCTGCTTTTGTGTGGTTTCAGACCGCTTTTGGCGGCAAAATTTATACTGCAGCACCCTACTTCTAGCCATCCCAATAATCCAAAACTTACCTTCTATCTATATTTGCTTTTATTCTTACAAAGTAAAACGGAATAGTTACGGTGGTATGAGAGGGTTGATGTTTTCCTCATGGAGGTATTCTCTCTACCATATGTGTACTTGCATCTAGCCGGATTTGCAATATTCAATGAGCATGAGATTACCAAGGATCCACATCCATACTGGTTCATACTAGCCTTTATTTATTTTGATTCCATCAGTACCAAAGCTTCCAATGTCGCCCATCTCTTGGTCGAAGCCAAGCCCAGAAACAAAGTGGATATGGAGTGTCTCAGTTCAGGGTCGATTTGCAGTCAAGATTGCACAAGCCAAAAAATATAAAGCGTGCATGGCTTCTATGAGTTGGAGTTTACATTTTCTTCTATTTATTTTGTTTTGTGGCTATTTTAGAGTTGTAGGTCATTGGTTTGAATGTGAATATAGACTATTATTTGTAACTAGATAGTTGATTTCAGATTAACACTCTACTTTTGGGTTTCACTGATCTGGGGGGTAATGGAATTACTTTTTAAATAAAGTAAATGTTACTTATTATAATTTTTCAGTAACGCACACCTTGCTGAGGAATAGTGTCGTGAATTGGCAACTGGCGAGCATCTGCAGGAGTGACCGGACCAAAAAAATAAACCCCATTCTCACTCTCCCTCCTTCAAATATTGTATCACTTTCAATCACAGACTCGCCCCCTTCCCCCTCCTGCCTTTCTCCGTCTTGCCGTTTTTCTCCTAACACTGTGAGAGTGGTGCGAATGAGAAAAGGTGCAAAGGGCAAAAAAGTGACAAAGATTGGAGGGCAAAAAATGGCTACACTTGAGAAAAAGAGAAAATTGAGAAGGAAAAAAAAACAAAAACAAACAACACAAGCCAAACGGATCAAATTGAACCGGAACAAGGAAAATGGTATTCCGGTTTCTATAGTGACAGGCTATTGAAATATTTTACAATTTAAATGATTTCAAAAAGGGGGTTGCGTGTGGGAAAGACCCCTGGGGTAATCTTTTTCCGATATTTGCTCATGAAAAACACAGATTGGGATTTCTCTGGTGGTTTCAGACCTATACTTCACACCTAATTAAAAAAAAATCTTGGTCTGCTCTAAGGCCAGACAGTAATATTAAATAATTGAATTAATCAGCCTTTTAAAACAATTATTAGGTGACAAAAAAGCTCAATTATAAAATTGAGGTACACATTAGATTAATTGATTTATCAGCTTTCTTTTTGGACAATCAGTGAAGATGCTAACCCAATCTTTTCCACCATTTTTATCTCACTCCTTACTAGGTTTGGTAGAGTAGCCAAAAATTGTACTCAAGTATAAGTACTGTTACTTCAGAATAATGTTACTCAAGTAGAAGTAAAAGTAGTCTTCCAAATACTTACTTGAGTAAAACTAAAAAAAGTACTAGATGAAAAATTTACTCTACGTAGCAAAGTCGTATCTATTGATTTTTTTTAAACAACCAATCAGATGATCAAAGTCCATCCAATCAACAAAACATACTTTTAATTTAAAAGTAGATTAAATTAATCAACATAAATTTAAGGGCTTTAATAAAAAATAAAAATACAAATAAAAAAATATGCACATGTAGCACCAATTAGCACATTTAAAGCCCCAATATTTAACAGGCTCTGCAAGCAGAACAACAAGCTAGCTCATGAACTCGAACAAAGGAGGCATTGCATATTGTGGCTGGAGTTTGCCATCCTTTTTAAGGAAAACAAGCTTTAGATGTGAGGCCAGGGGTGCTTCTCATCTTCCGTGTTTGCATAGTCGGTATTGCTAAGCGACATTTTCAATCTATTTCATCCGTAAACAACTTTCCACTCGCCAAAGTTCAATATGGTCACGTGACCAGGCTGGTACATTTGATTGGTCAAACATGGTAGAGCCTGTCGGAGGTCTCCGTCATAATGAAGTCAGACGCGTACTTACGTGAAAGGGATTCATTAAGTAACGAAGTAACGACTTTAATGTTGCCTAATGTAGCGGAGTAAAACTAATGTTTTTTCTCCACAAATTTACTCAAGTAAAAGTACAGGGATTTAAAAGTATTCTTAGAAGTACAAAAAATCCCCAAACTTACTCAAGTAAATGTAACGGAGTAAATATAGTTTGTTACTACCCACCTCTGATTTCAATGTTATTATATGTGGTTACTTGTTTTATGGCAGAATGAAAACAGAATAAAAATAGTATCATAAGGTTTTTATATCCAAGCTACTGTAGTTTTTTGTGTTTAGAAAAAGAATCAATGTTCTGTTAAAACAAGTATTTGATTGTTTGATAGATTTTTTGGGGTAGTTTATTCATAATACAGTATAACAAAACAGGTAAATACGGATGCTCTAACAAGAAATAATGATCTCACCAAAAATAGGGTCGTATTGTCTCACTTTTCAAAAGATTTGAAAACGGTGATCGGCTGGAAAATTGTGAACGTTGATCAGAGCTAATATATTACAAAATTATTACAAGCGATTACTCATAAATCACGTTTAAGGCAATTATTGAAATAAAATGAAAATCTTATAACCCAGCCACTGTGCTCGTTTTTTGCCTAGGAAAATAAATAGCATGCCGTTAAAACAAGGATTTAATAAATGTAGAGATATTTATTTCAATTGAAAATACTACTAGTGATCCTAAGAACCAAGAAGAGCATCCTCCATTCAGGCGCCGGTGCTGTGGAATGCTTTTCCCCCTGAGAGTCGACCTGCAAACTGTTTAAATCCAGGCTTAAAACACATTTATATTCTATAACTTATACATGACCTATATTTCATGTTGAAAATGTCTGGGTATTATTCATTGTATTGCAACATCCATTACAGCCTGTTCTTCCTGGAAGAAGGATTACTTCATGTGTGGTCCCTCCTCAAAGTTTCTTCATTTTCCTCGTGTTGAGGTTTTTGAGTTTTTCCTTGCCTTCATGTATGTTTTAGATCAGGGGATGGTGTAATAATAGTCTGTGTTT
The DNA here is from genome assembly GCF_059441175.1 of Urocampus carinirostris. NCBI lineage: Eukaryota > Metazoa > Chordata > Actinopteri > Syngnathiformes > Syngnathidae > Urocampus > Urocampus carinirostris. The sequence goes on from NC_142357.1 coordinate 27,465,894, forward strand.
TGCAATAATCTGTAGTCTGTGCATCCCTTTGAGACTCTGTGATTAAGGGCTATACAAATAAACATGACTTGACTAAAACAATGTTGTACAATGTGATACCGTGAGTAAAAATAGTTTGATGATGAGATGCAATTTAATGACTTCACCAATATTATCCAGATTGCTTATGATCTCGTCATTACACAGTGGAATTTGTGTTATTATTATTACTAATAATATAATAATTGTAATTATTACTAATCTAATTATTGGGCTAGGGCGCAACCCTATAAACAGACAGAAAACAGTAAAAAAAAAAGGTCGCAGATCACTGGTATAAGGTGCCTGATCATATGTAACGCTAAATAATTCCGTTACCCATTTTCCGTTTCTTTTAATCTTAACCCGAATACAGTATTGACAAAACACTCTCACAGCATCCCGATCAGCCCATTCTGCAAGGGCTACTCATTATTATGCACCAAGCATTGCTAATGAAACACAATGTAAATCGCCTTCTCCCTTTTGTTCATTCACATTGATCGGCCCCGCACAGTACATTTTTTTAAAGATCCGGCTCACTTTTATAGGGCCGGTACCTGGGAAGGCAAAACAGTGATTTACAGCTGACAAACCTCCGTGCATATGTGTGTTGAAAGGATGTGTGAAGTGAGACAACAGTGGAGGGAAAAACAGACAAGCTAAAAAATGTAACACACATACATAGGGGGTGAGGGAAGAACAAGAGGAAGGAACAAAACCTTTAAAAACACAAAGACCTACACAAATAAAAAGGTATTTGTCACGTCAGTGTCATCAGTCACCTCCGATGTTGATTCACATCATGTCGCCATGACAACAGTTCAATCCCTTTTGGGAGTGTGACTTCAGAAGCATCAGCTGGATTTGTGCGCAGCTATTTATTGACTTGATCTTATGTGGGAGGAGTCACTGGGACAACTACTCGCTTACCCAGTTGTGTCAACCCACCATCACGGACTATATCCTGGATTTCCCACGTTGTAGTTTCAACAGTACTCTAATAGGATGTGAGGATGCATTATTAAAAGCAACTAGATTGTGTTTAATGAGCTGCTAACATCCGAGTGCCGCTTCCTGACTCTTTCGTCGGTGTCAAAGCAAACAAATCAACACGTAATCGACCTCAATAAAACTCGGGAATGCATAATATAACATCAAAACGTCCGCTCGGGCGCTTGGTGCTAGAAAAGAAAAGCAGAGTTCATTAATTATTGGATCAGTAACAAAGGAAATATAAATTCATGCATGATTGGATGTAAAAAAACACAAATGTAGATAAAAAATGAAGATTATGAAATGCATACTTGTGTTTATTCAATTAAAAGATCAGAAAATAACGTCTAAATAACATATTTCTCAAATGCAAAATATGACCGTATTTGAACACTTGCAACAGGCCTGTAGTTCTGGCATGGATAGAGGGACGTGTCCCCACCAATATCGAGCAATCATTATTTTGTCCCCACCGCTATTCTGTTATCACTTAAATGAGAAAATAGCACTATGTGCCCATCATTATCGGGCAATCATTGTTTTGTCCCAAGCAATATGTGATCGCTTAAAAATGTGGTTTGTCCCCACCAATGCCAAAACCAAACCTTAACAATTGAATTGTAATAAATATGAATAGAACCCCCCAAGTTTTTGTGGACTTTGTCCTGTTAGTGAAAAGGGCAAAAAAGAAAAATCTAGGTTAAAGTTGAACCAGCCAAACTCTAGGCCGTTTTAAACAGAAAATAAAGATTTTGCACTTGACACTACAGGAGAACTCAGTTTTTCAGCCTAACCTAGTAGACAATGACCCAAAAAAATGGATTATTTCGTGCAAAATCTGCACGACGTTGTCTTCAAATTGGTCCAGCTTCTCAATCCTTCTAAAACAAGTATGTCAAAGTCAAACAGACAAAAGACCAAATACAAATATTGGCTACAATCCAAAGTCAAGACTGATCAAATGTTTTTTTCTTTTTTAAATGATGCATATAGTCTAGAAAAACTTATTGAATCTTCTAAAAGCTTGTAATTACATCCCAATAGGATCAGATGTAAAATGAAGTATTTCCTTATGATGTGGCAGGCATTTTTAACAGGCACAAAATAAAGTCCACATAACATGTTTAATGAAATGATCCGGTATTTTTAACCTATATTTTCAAAAAAGTATCTGAAAATCAGGTCAATGAAAAAAATAATAGCAGTTTTCTACCATTCCCTAAACTACAATAAAATAAAGTGATAGGAAAAGTAACATACAGTAAAAATAAGTACACAGAGATTAGTGATAATGGATTAAAATTACCTCAAGAGCCGAAGCAAACCTTCTCGGGGGGCGGATGTGCTTCAAAAGCAGTTCAGTTGAGCTAGTTATACATTCATTAACCATAGTAGTCAGGCTAATGTGAGGTAAATGAAATGAAATGAAAAATGAAATGATCTGCATTTATATAGCGCTTTTCAAGTCAATGACTTCCCAAAGCGCTTTACAATGTGCTCCACATTTCCCAATAGCGGCCCTGCAGCCATGTAAGGCGCTAACCTGCTTATTGGGGGTATTAGGGGTTCAGTTTCTTACCCAAGGACACTTCTACATGTAACACGGGCGAGACGGGATTCGAACTGGGATCCCTTGATCCAAAGACGAACGCTCTACCACCTGAGCTACTGCCGCCCCATAAAGGTACAGAACAAGACTGTATGATCTCACTACACGTGCAGACAATATGGCCAACAATCACTTTTATACTAGGAGGGCTGGTTTTAGACAACATGGAACTTTAGAGATATTGGTATAATCCATTCTTCACACCAGCCTTTGGTCTAGACCGAGTCTGTCAAGTACTGATACAACTCCAAGGCCTTCTCCTAACTGCAAACTAACACAACACTTGAAACAATGTAGAGATGGAAAAAGAACTGAATTATGGCTATGTCAAGAAGTCAAGTAATTCTATCAAGACATTAAGTACACTCAAATAGCACATAGATTCGGACTCAATAATTGAAAGAATTATGAATGGCTACAATGAAGTTATAAATGAAGAATACTATCATGACTTTATACAGTGATACATTTCAATATTACAACATTATTTTTGTTGATGATTCTGTTGTCAGGACAGATGCCTTTGTTGACCAAGTAGTTATAAAAAGGGGACAATTTACATTTTGTAAAACAGTTTTTTTTTCGTTTTTGTTTTTTAAAAAAAGCTACTCTACTGGGTCAAAAATAACCGAAATTGTCCCTGGTGAAAAGTGAATACAGTCAATGCTACCCTGTTTTTAAACACAACATCAGTTAATAAAACCATTCCGCAAAATGGGTTGTTTCGGTCCAAAGTAAAAAAGTGGCCCCTCCATTGTTTTCGACAAATTTGGGTTATTTTTCACTTATTACTATTTTTTAAGAGTCCCTGATCTAGAGGGACGAAAGCATGACCAACTTGGGTGCCGAGGTGCTTAAATTGTTTGGTTGTTTGGGTATTTGGGGTGGCCATGGTCAATTTGTTAGTGTTTTTACTACTTTTTCCTTGTTTTCTTTTTTTTGTTTTTGTGTATATGTTTGTCTTGCATTCGGTCACCCCTCTTGAGGGATATGACTAGGATAGATAGATAGATAGATAGATAGATAGATAGATAGATAGATAGATAGATAGATAGATAGATAGATAGATAGATAGATAGATAGATAGATAGATAGATAGATAGATAGATAGATAGATAGATAGATAGATAGATAGATAGATAGATAGATAGATAGATAGATAGATAGATAGATAGATAGATAGATAGATAGATAGATAGATAGATAGATAGATAGATAGATGGATAGATAGATAGATAGATAGATAGATAGATGGATAGATTTTTTTAAACTTAGCTTCTATTGCGTCTAAAATAGCCCAAATTGGGTGATGCGCCTAGGTCAAAAATTAACACAGTAAACAGCTGTGTCATTAATGAAAAAAAAAAAAAAAAAAAAAAAAACATTCCAAAATTTGATAGTTTAAATAAAAAAAATGGTCCAGCAATTTTTCAAACACTTTGGATTATTTTTGATCGTTAAGGTTTTAGTGTAGGTTATTAATAACCATGACATTGGTTTAGGGGTTTTACCCATTATGGCAATGGTGCGGTTTAAAAAACTGTCGTGCCATTCATTTATAAAACTATTCCACTAACTGAGTTGTTTTGATTCAAAGCAAAAAGTCCAACTATTTATTCGTCAAAAGTGTTTCATTTTTCATAAATTCTTTTAGGTTAGACTCTATTAGGTCGACTGTAAAATAACCCAAATAAGTGTTATGGACCTGGGTGAAAAATGAACAGTGCTGCATTGGAGCAGCTGTGTCATTCTTGCATAAAACAATTCCACAAAATGGGTAGTTTTGATCCAAAACAAAAAAGTGCTCTAGCCATTACCCATTATCAATTCTAGGGTTTTAAGAATGCTGTGCCAGTCATGATTACCGATGTGAATCACCTGTGCCCGCTCCTTTGGCGCCAACTGACTCGGACTCTGATTGGCTCCCTGTCCCTTTTTAAACCCACTCCTATCCGTTCCCTTTTGTCAGTCCGTCTGCGAACCTCAGTTAACACTAGGCAAGCCTTTTTTCGACCCTGACTCCCAGCTGTTTTTGCTCCCGTCGGCTTCAACCCGTTTTTTTATCCTGACCACGTCTACTCTCCCGTCCGGGCTTTCGACTTTCTTTTTGTCCCCGACCACGTCTACTCTCCTTTCTTGGCTTACGACCTGCTCCTGACCCCGACCATGTTTTTGCTCTCCTGTCCCGGCTACTGACCCGTTTTTCCGTTCCTGACACCGCCAACGCTCGCCACGGAAGATCCACTTCCGCGTTCAGAGCGAACACCAGATCATGGGCGCAGCCCTTCCTCTTTCCTTTAATAAAACTTGTGAGAAACGTGACACAATTGGGTCCTGTTTCCGTTCTGGTCCTGACAGTGCCATCAATTTATAAAACCATTCCACATTAGTTGTTGTTTTAAAGAGGTCCAAACATTGTTTGACAAAATTGTATTATTTTTCATATAATTTTTAGGCTAGAGACGATTGGGTCAAAAGTAACCCAAATTGGACAACATACATGGGTATAAAATGATCACAGTCAATGCTGCAGTCTTAAAAAACTGTTGTGAGTTTTCTAAAACTATTCATTAAAATGACTACAGGTAGTTTTATCCAAAAGGTGTTCCAGCGTTTTTTTCAAAGAAATGGGGTTTTATATATAGTCGAATGGTCCCAATCAAGCAAAGGCTACCAATAACCGAGACACTGGTTTGGGGATTTTATCCATCATGTAACAATAATAACACACACTGAGTAGCTTCTCATGACAATGTCAAAAACAAAGTTTTGGGTTAAGATAATTATTCCTTGACTGTCAGGACCAGAACGGAAACAGGACCCACTCGCTTAATGTTTTTCACAGTTTTATTGGGAAGAAGGGAAAGGATTGCACACACGATCTGGTGATCGGTGGTCGCAGGGAGCAGATCGTTTTGAACGCCGAAGTGGCGAGCGATGGCGGTGTCGGGAACAGAAAAAATGGGTCAGTAGCCGGGACAGAAGAGCAAAAATGGGATCGGGATCTGAAACAAGATAAGAGGAGAGTAGATGTGGTCGAGGTCAAAAACAGATCGTTATTCGGAAAGGAGAACAGACGTGGTCGAGATCAAAACAGGTCGTAATGGGAGACAAACAGGAGCAAAAAACAGGACAGGTGAAAATAGGGCTTGCTGTGTAAAAACAGCGATTCGCAGACGGACCGAAAAAACTGCAGCTGGCGCCACACGGGCGGGGCTAATTGGGCGCCATGGTAACCAAAACATTGATTTGCAAATGTATATGGTCTCCAGTTATATAGCGTTTAACTTCCCAAGCTATTTCCTGAAGTGTTGCAAAAATTGTGGATGAAATGGTTAACAAAAGTTTTCACGCCTAAAAAATTATGCATTTTATTCTTCAAACATGTTTTAAGTCGCCCCATAGAAGCAATGATCATTCCTGCTGACAAGTGTCCAAAATACAGAAAAGCGTGTCTTTTAACAGGACATAAGGGGCCAGAACCTTTCAAGTGAATACAGGATTGATTGGGCTGCTGGCGGGCCCTCTCCCCCACTCTTGAGTTTAGTCAATATTCTACTTGTGAAAGTGAAAGCTAGTCATTTATCCCCTCTCCTTCTCAGTTTCGGTCTTTGGAACCTCGCCGTCAACCGACTCGACTGAAATCGCTCACGGATCTCACTTTAAGAAAGGGTCTTCACGCAGCCGAGCGGCACCGGTCGTGAAGTCAGACTTGCAGTCGGCATTTGTTTGCAGAGGTTGGTAGGAAAGAGTTATATAAACTTCTGTACATTTACTTTAGTACTTCTAAGAGTCGATTGAACCCCTAACGCTCTTGTACAATTTTGCCTGAAATCCTAATCCAAGAAGTACCCGAGTAAATTGAATGCTGTTCTTGAACCATTTGGAGAATGTGGACAGTTTTGGTCTCTTTTGAAGGATAAGACTGTGAAATTTTCTCACTCCAACTGCTACTAACATTGTTTAATCTAAGTTGGAACACATAGAGATAGACTGTCTTTTCTTATTTTCTTTATTTGCAATTAAATGGCTGCAGATGAGTGCAGCATGGGCATCTTAGCTGGAAAACAGGTGAGACAATAGCTTAAAGCCTTACCTGGTACCTTGTAAAATTTGATCACAATCCGAAAAACTAAACCTAATAGTTTACACATATTTCTGGGGGTAGTATTAGTCGTTTTTAAAAAAAGGCCATTTGGCCAGTTTACAGCTATAAAAACATTTACAAATGTGCATTTTACTTCGGCCATTTTTTTGGACATCGTGAAAGAGTTGTAAATGTTTGACTTCTCTTCCCAGAGGTCAAATCAATATGTCCTCCCCCCTGCGTAATAATGTTGCGTAAATATGAATCCCGTATTGCCTTGTGCATATTTTTTTCAGCTCTGTTTTGAATGCACTCCAGTAAAATGGGATACATTCGAGTTGGAAATTTCATTTGCTAACAAATGTGTCAATTATCATTTGATTTGGTTTCTACTGGCTGAAGACATTCGGACCTTATGGAGTTTTATCAAACCGGCCCGCATAGGCCAACATGGGCTGTGAACCGGGAAAAGAGCCTGCTATTGGCCGAGAAAGGTGTCAATCGAAAGGAGGGGGTTAACTAACAAATTGGGGATAATTGTAGGAGTTTGTTTATTTTCAAATAGAGTTTTGAAGCGAAAAAAAATCGTTTTAACGAAGGAGAAATGTATTTAGGCGGATTTTTATTTATCTGTCGGCATTGTCATGTGTTTTGGGGTAAATATTTCACACGGTTGGATTCAATGGATTGTTTTTGATGATTTTTGTGGACATGGAAAATAAATGCCTCAGTTTAATCAGGGTTTTCCCAATGTGTTGATATAAACTACATTACCAGTTAGGACACGGCTAACATTTGCATTTTAAAAGTATTTTTTCCATTTTTTGGGAACCTGTCGTGGGTTCAAATCCAGCTCCAGACTTTCTGTGCGGAGTTTGTATGTTCTCCCCGTGCTTGCGTGGGTTTCCTCCGGGCACTCCGGTTTCCTCCCACATTCCAAAGACATGCATATCAGGTGACTTGGCCGGTCCAAATTGTCCCTAGGTGTGAATGAGCGAATGAGTTGTCTGTCCCTGTGTGCCCTGCGATTGGCTGGCAACCAGTTCAGGGTGTCCCCTGCCCACTGCCCGATGATTGCTGGGATGGGCTCCAGCCCCCCGCGACCCTACTGAGGATAAGCGGTACGGCTAATGAGATGAGATGAGACTACTGTCATGGTCTCATCAGGAAATAGTTGCCCCTCCAGTCCTAACAAGTGCTTGAGTATTTTTTTTTCCCGTTTTAAAAACAGCAACATATTTTTAGCAGCATATTTTTTGGTCAAACTTTCATTTTTGCCGTCATTGCTTGCAAAACATTTTGTGTAATTACAACACATTACACAGCTGCTTCAAGTCACTGACAATATTTGGAATGTCCCTGAATATCCTGCTAGCTTTCCCTTTCATCCAACATCAAATGAGATGCTCTGAGTATGCGAGAGAGAGCGAGAGAGCCATTCGGCCTTGGAGGAGGGACAAACACGACAGCGAAGGAACACGGTGTAACAAATTTTCGTCCTTTTCGATCACAAACAGCAAAGAAGAATGTTGCGACAAGTCGGTTGACTTCCTGGCGATTCGCATTCATCAGAATCTTCCAAGTTTGCCAGCATCGCCGTGTCCCCTTGACATTTCCATGATTAACTAGGAAGTGTCCCACCGATTTAAAAAAAAATTGGCATGGTGGCTCACACATGAAAGAAGTGTGAAAGTGAACAGCTCTCCCATGAATCTTCGCTTCCCTGTTGTGCTCGTAATGGTGGCAACAACCTTTAGATGAAGGTGACTTCCAGCTTGGACGGTATTTTGCGCAAGGGAACTAAGAAGGACCGATACTGATGTAGATGTACTGTAAATTCCGGACTATAAGCCGCTACCTTTTTCCGAAACGTTCAACCCTGCGGCTTATTCAGTGATACGCCTAATTTATGTAATTTTTCTAATGGCCGCCAGCGGCGCTCGAGTACAAAAGGTAAGATTTAGACCGAGGGAATGTATGCGCCGAGGAAGACTGTAAATTATTGGCTTGTGCATACAGTGGAACCTCGGTTCTCGACCATAATCCGTTCCAGAACCCTGTTGGAAAACCGTATTGTTCGATCACCGAAATCATTTTTCCCATTAAAAATAATGTAAATCGTTTTAATCCCAGGCTAATCGTACGTTCGCGTTATCGTAATCTTCCGTACGAAAGATTACACTAACATGAAGGTGTGGAAATAAAAAAAAGGGCTAAAACACTTTGCACACCTATATTAAAAGTGAAAGCAAAACAAAGCACGTTATAGTATTATTATTAAAGCTTTGAAAAATCTCTCGGTGTACCGTCTTTCTTTGTAAATATGTGAAACCATGTATAATATGTATTTGCAACTGTATATTTTTGTAATGTATTTATTTCGGGCGAATAAAAAAGAAGGGGCAAAAAAAAAACGCGGGCTAACGGGAAGTGGGGACCGGTAAAGGTGAGTGTTTGTGGACGCGGCGGACAATAGTGGATATATATTCTTCCCACCCTTACCTTTGGAAATATACACTTTTTTCCTTGCATTACTTTCAACGGGACCCGGACTCTGCAGGTCTGAATCAAACCTTAACTATCGGTATCATTTTTCGTTCATTTTGCTGGCTGTGATTTTTGGACTGTGTACTTTTATGAAGGGCATTCAGTTTCAATCGTTGGACTTAAAGTCGGGTTTGGGTTAATTTTGTGTTTGTGTTACATTTTTTAATGTGGGCGCATGCGGCTTATATACAGGTGCGGCTTGTGTAAGTACAAAATCGGTTTTCCTCTTAAAATGTGGTGGGTGCGGCTTATAATCAGGTGCGCTCTATAGTCCGGAATTTACGGTAAATGCATTCGTAAATCAGGCATGAAAATTGCTCACCTTCCAGAAAAATTTAATGTTTTGAAGTTAATAAATATGACCTACGAGAATTGTGTAAATAAAAGGAGAGTTGGGGGGAGAGTTTTATGTGCTGTGTTTGCGCAGGGGTAATTGGTTGCCTTTTACGTTAAGAGTGAGGATCACAGATTAATCAAACTACATTTCTGCATTTATAGCCCAATAGGGTGGAGAATTATCAGTTGCAGCCCGTACGGCATGATACATAGATTAATTGTAAAAAAAAATAGAAGGATCGTAATTGCTAAGATCAACCAATGCAGTTCATGGTATATCTCTATGTCAAGAACAATGACGCCAACCCACTTTATTGATTGATTTGGTGAGTTTATATTTTTAATGTCTTGGCATTTAAGTGGCTCATTAAATAGCAACCAGAGTGTGTTGAAGCGAGTTGGTGGGGAGTTGCCAAAGGGGGTAAGACACAAAAGTGGGCTGAATAAAATCCCAACTTTCTGATTAAGCGCAGCTTGAACGAGTCTGGCCGGCGCATTTAGGCTTAATCGGTTGCACGTTTACCAATTCTAATTATAGTTTTTGTTATTTTATTTTTGTTTTGATTTTATTTTCTTGATCCTTCATAATGTCTCGATGAACCATTGCTCTCACCTGTGCCTGCTCGTTTGATTGCCTGATTGGTCCTATTTAAACAAAACACTTCCATTCACTCCTTGTCAGTCCGTCAGTGAACCTCCGCATACGCAAGGCGAGCACTATTTGACTGTGGCTCCCGTCTGTCCCATTCTCTCCTGTATCCTGCTCGTCTGTCCCTGACTTCCCGATCTTCTCCGCCTACTTGACCTGTTTTTGCCCATCGACCACGCTCTGATCTCCCGCTCCAGCTACTTGACCCGTTTTTGCACATCGACCACGTCCATTCGCCCGGCAACTCCACTCGTTCCCGCATTCCGACCACGCTCCGATCCCGTGAGCTCCTTGCTCCTCCTGGCCAGCGAGCACCGGATCGCTGTTGTTTGTTTCCCCGCACCTGACTTCCTTGATTCTCCAATAAAGCTTTGTGTGAAACGTTACGTGTTTGGGTCTACCAATGTTCTTGTTCTGACACATAAAGAACAAACTTCTCTGTTTTTTATGAGAAAACAGAAAAAAGTGACATAAAATTGACCAATATATACTATATTACAGTTGTCAAATACTTCTTTGATACCATCTTGGCAAGATTTTGCATGCCTTTTTAGAATCTCAACAACAGCTACACTATACATAATAATCAAAGCTGTGATGGCCATTTGACGAGCATTCTATTTGGCATACCAATAAAACACATGGCAACACAATGAGTGTTCTTCACTAAACAGAGTAAAATTACATTACAGTAAAACCTACATGGAAAATTCAATGCAAGACAAGTTCAAATAATGCAACATATCAAGAAAGTCAACGGAAATGTTACAAAAACCCATTCATTTTTCACATACAAGACAGTACAAGTGTCAGCTGTATCTCTGGGGATAATTTTAGCCTGGATGAAGCAGGCTAACTGTAAAGAATAAATCACAACAGTAATTGAGCCGGGCTAAATGTAACCTGCTTTCATGTAAGCGACTTGAGGCTAAATTTTGCTAAAATATCAATAATTGAATGGGTTTGGTTAGGGTTAGGACCAGGACAATTTGTTGGGGTTGACAGAAAAATACATGTCGCTTTTTACCAGATAATCCTAAATGAGAACGTCTGGCCATCATTTTTTGTCAACTAACTCAATTGGTATTAAATCATGCAGCGGGACAACAAACAAAAACACATCACCAAGTCCACCTCTGAATGTCTAAAAACAAAAAAAACAAATTAAAGTTTTGGAGTGACGAGGTCAAATCCCAGATTTAACTGTCACGGTTGCCATGGTGCCCAATTGGCCCTGCCCGTGTGGCACCAGCTGCAGCTTGTCGACATATTGGCTTCCCCACTATTTAAACCCTGTCATATCAATCCCTGGTTGTCGGTCCGTCCGTGAATCTCTGTTTTTACACGGCAAGCCCTTTTTCGACCCTGACTCACGCCTGTCCCGATATTTGCTCCTGTTTATCTCTCACTACGACCTGTTTTGATCTCGACCGAGTCTGCTCCCCCGTCCTGAATAACGATCCGTTTTGTTTCTCGAGCACGTCTGCTCTCCCGTCCCGGCTTACGACTCATTTCTGACCCCGACCACATCTTGCTCTCCCAGTACCGGCTACTGACCCGTTTTTGCCGTTCCCGACACTGCCATCCCTCGCTACGGAAGATCCAATTCCGCGTTATGAGAGTGGGTCCTGTTTCCGTTCTGGCCCTGACTTTAAATCCAATTGAAAGGCTGTGATGTGACCTTAAACGGGTAGTTCATGCAAGGGAACCTTCCAGTATGGCAGATTTGAAACAATTTTGCAAAGAAGAGTGGGCCAACATTTCTCCAAGACTCACTACCAATTATCGTAAACTTTTGATTCCTGTTATCTGGGTATGTTGTGGATTTTTTTTCATGCCTTAATAAATGGTATCACCATTTCAAAACGGTATTTCTTATAGTTGCATGGGTTATCTCTGTGTGATATTAAAATTGGTTGGATGATCTGAACTCTTTGTGAGTGATAAATATGCAAAAAAAAAAACAGGAAGTGGGCAAATACCTTTTCACTGTACTGTATTCGCACTGCATATATTTGTACGTGTTTATTTATTTATACATTCATTTCTACATACGGCAGGATTGGGTGAAGTACATAACGCGTGGTGTCTTATGGAAAGGAGAATGGAACCCGGGACGGATGGCGGCGAAGGGAAATAACGCGAGGGGGGCCCCCCAAGTTCCCTCTAGTGATTGCTGTAATCCCAAACACACACAGACTCATGTTTGCCCCTGGAATGAAACAAGGATTGCTTTCTCTGTCACCAATGGAAAACTCAAAGCTGTCATATCATGAAAAAAAAACCACATACACAAAAAAAGACAAAATCTAAACCAAAAACAAACAAAAACAAAACAAAAAAAAAACAGGTAGGGTTTGTTCTGGTTGCAGAAATGCAGAAAAAAACACAACTGAACCTATTTTTCGGTGACAGACACTTTAAAACTGTCATGATTACTGATTGGAATCACCTGTGCCCGCTCATTTGGCGCCAACCACTGTGGGTTCTGATTGGCTCCATGTCCCTATTTAAACCCAGTCCTGTCACTCTCCGGTTGTCAGTCCGTCTGTGAACCTCTGTTGATACAAGGCATGCGTTTTTTACCCTGACTCCCGTTTTTGCTCCCGTTTGTCTCTGGCTACTACCTGTTTTGATCCTGACCCATCTGCTCTCCCGCCTCTGCTTACGACACATTTTTGATCCCGACTACGTCTACTCTCCCGTCCTGGCTTACGACTCGTTTCCGACCCCGACCACGTTTTTGCTACCGATCTGTTTTCCGTCCCTGACACCGCCATCGCTTGCTAGGAAGATCCACTTCCGTATTCGGATCACAATCTGAGTGCGAGAGCGACACGCTTCCCGCATCTAGCGAGCACTGGATCGCGGGCGCTGCCTTTCCTCTCTCTATGTCAATAAACTTGTGAGAAACGTTACGCGATTGGGTCTACCCTTTGTTCTGGACGTGACAAAAACTGTAATTTCTTTATTTCTTTTAGTGTATTGTCACGTTTTGGGGAACTTTGCAGAGGAAGTTTTTTTATGGTATAAGTTCCGACAAACCAAAGTTATTTGAAGTGTATAATATTTGACCACTAGGTGTCTCTGTACTGTGTAGTGTAACCGTAAACGAGTGCTTCAAAGCACAAGATACAGTGCAAACTACAAAAACTAAAAGTGGTAAGACCACACCCTTATTTGGATAATTGCTATATTGTTTAATTACATAATCTTTATCTCTAGTCTCTCATACTAGATGTTTTAAGTCACCTGGTTTATTATTTTTATAATCTCAAAACGTTATTAAAATAATTGTTTGAAAAAAAACTGCATCCAGATAATAAGTAAACATACTGTCAGAACCAGCACAAATGGTCGACTCAATCGCGTAACGTTTACTCACAAGTTTATTGAAATATAGAGGAAAGTCAGTGCCAGTGATTTGGTGCTCGCTGGGCGCGGGAAGCAAGCCGCTCACGGGATCGGAGCATGTTCCGAATGCGGCAGTGGATCTTCCGGAGCGGTAGATCAGAAAAACAGGGCGCTAGCCCGGACGGCAGATCAGAACGTGGTCAGGGTCAAAAAACGGGTCGTAGCAGGACACAAACAGGGAAATCAGGAACAGACGGGTGGAAAACGGGTGACAAAACGTCCTTTAAAGTCTAATTCATCAGATACCTTCAGAAAAATGTTTATTTTTTTCTGGAATTTTTTTTTTTTTTTTAATTCTCTAACATTCCTCTCTGGTACTTTAAGTAAAAATAGTGAAATAATGAGATAAAATAGAATGCCGTTTTCATATGTCATCTACACAAGTGTTCATTGACTGGTGGGTCAGGACCCAAATGTGGGTCAAGGACTGGTTTTCAATGGGTCGCAGAACTTTGCCTTTGCAAAATGATGCTAAGAAGAAAAAACAGAGGGTAAATTACACTACCTAACAGTTAATGGCCATAATACCCTGTTCGATCTCTTCTTCCTGTTCAGTCAATCGCCACTGTCTCAATTGTGTTTGAAAGGGACCACATCTCGTTTCATTATGATTTTGTTGGTTTTATTTCCTTTTTCCGATAACAATAAAGTGTCCCAAGGAAGTTAGTGAAAAGCGAAGCAAGAGTGAAAAATATCCCACAAGTTCTGCGTCAAATGAGGAAATGACTGTCAAATACTGAAATGTTTTAAATGGTATAAAAATGTTATATGTTCCGCTTTTTACCAGTATATTAATCTTTATTGTCAACATACTTTAATATTTATCATTTTTTAGGTACACCTTTTATTAAAATTTGGAATTTATTTTAGTAATTGGCTCTTTGAAAGGAGTATGTGTGGGTCACATACATGCAAGTAGGCTTGGATACCATTATATACGGTCCTTGAAGTCGTTTTAGTTTTATAAAAAAGGAGGAAACCCACGCAAGCACGGGTAGAACATACAAACTCCGCACAGTAAGGCCGGGAGCTGGATTTGAACTCACGCAGGAGGTTCCCACAACCTCAGAACTGTGCCGCACACGCGCTAACCACTGCGCCGCCATGCTGCCCAAATCCGGTATATGTTAACGTAAAACCTCATGTGTAACATGCACCCAAACTTCAAGTTATATTTATGTCATGATTACCGATGTGAATCACCTGTGCCCGCTCATTTGGCGCCAACCGATTCGGGCTCTGATTGGCTCCCTGTCCCTATGCAAACCCACTCCTGTCACTCTCCGGTTGTCAGTCCGTCTGCGAACCTCTGTTGATACAAGGCAAGCCTTTTTTGACACTGACTCCCGCCTGTCCCGCGTTTGCTCCAATTTGTCTCCGGCTACGACTTGTTTTGATCCCGACCACGTCTGCTCCCCCGTGCCTGCTTAAGACCCATTTTCGATCCAGACTACGCATACTCTCCCGTCCTGGCTTACGACCCGTTTCCGAGCCCGACCACATTTTTGCTCTCCCTGTCCCGGCTACCGACCTGTTTTTCCGCCCCTGACACCGCCATCGCTCACCACGGAAGATCCACGTATTTGGATCACAATCTGAGTGCGAGAACGACTTGCTTCCTGCATCCAGCGAACACCGGATCGTGGTGTTCGTGTTCCTCTTTCTTTCAATAAAACTTGTGGTAAACGTTACGCGATTGGGTCTACCCTGTGTGCTGGTCTTGACAATTTCGGTAAATTTTCGGTAAAAATTGAATAAAGAAGGGAGGAGGGGTGTTATAGAGGAATAAATATGTAAAGTTCTCCTGCTTAGGGGCCAAGTATACCAATCATCCAGCCATGGTTTAAAAAAAGGCAACTATGTTTTGACGTTTTTGACATCACTAACAATTTGAAAAAAAAAACACGAAATGAAGGTGACAGATCTGACTAAGAAAAGATTGACTGGTTTTGCAGGTTTTGGGAATTTCTTTTGCCTGCTCGCTTGTTCTTCACCAATTATTTCTTGACACCTGTGGGAAAAGGGCAAAAGACAAAAAAAAAGAAAAAAATGGGGAAAAAAAGTGTGGGCAGCCATCGCCTGAGGTGAGTCAACCTGCCAACTCTTGCCAGTCCATTATTGGACCTATTCAAGCACCTAAATTTATTTTGCAAGGAATTGGCACCCTTTTGTTTGCAATGTTGAATTGAAAATTAGGTAAAAAATAATTATATGAGCAGTGTTAAGGCTGAATTAAAAGAAAACAACATTTATATAGGATCGTGGCTTTGAAACGTAACACATTTTGGCATAAGCTACGTACAGAGTAGCAAATGTTGGCAAATGTGATTTATATAGGCTGTTGACATTTGGGGGAGGAGTTTCTGGCACTAATGATGATAGATAGCTACCTTTTCCTACTTCTGACTTATCTATTTTCACACACTTTTCTAATAGGACAGTGTGTATTTTTTTAGTGCAACAGAAAACGAGAGCTAAATATCACAAGGAAGACTGTGGTGGCTCAAAGTGACCAAAACACCGCATTTTACTTAATTTTTCCTCAGCTTTTTTTTAAGGTTTTTAGGTACCTGTAGCAGCATAATGGCGGTCAATTATGTCAGCTTTAGGTGAGGCTCGTACAATGTAAAGTGAATTTCTTGACTTAATAGATTTATTTTTTTAAACATGTTTATATAATAGTTAATCTCTTTTTGCCCGCTATTTAAATTACTCTGTCATGATTACCGATATGCATTACCGGTGCCCGCTCCTCTGGCGCCGACTGCCTCGGACTCTGATTGGCAGTAGTAGGGGCGGCAGTAACTCAGGAGGTAGAGCGCTCGTCTTGGGATCAAGAGATCGCATTTCGAATCCCGGCTCCTCCGTGTTACATGTTGAAGTGTCCTTGGGTAAGACACTGAACCCCTAATGCCCCCAATACGCAGGTTTGCGCCTTACATGGCTGCACGGCCACTATTGTGTAATGTGAAGCACACTGTAAAGCGCTTTGGAAAGTCATTGACTTGAAAAGCGCTATATAAATGCAGATCATTTCATCATTTCATTTCATTTCATTTCATTTTTCAAGACTGGGCAAAAATCACTGTTGTGGACCGGTAAACAAAGAGGCTAGTTAATCAATATTTATATTATTGCATTTATTCTTTGTTTTTGCCTTTTACATTACATGCCTCTCGTTTTATGATTATTGTGCGGGTATCTATTTTTATATGTATTTATTTCATGTTCTGATGCTCTTTTTATGATTTAATAAAAAAGATATAGCTTTATTTTGCCTGGCTTTGACAGGTTTAGCACATTTACATTTCAAATGTGTCCCTACTTCCAAATGTTTTACACAGCTACACTCAGAACGAATTAAATTCAAAAGTAGACGTATCACTAAACTAACCATTTGATTCTTGGTTTCCAGAATGTAAAACTGCGAGTCCTGATAGTCAGCATTGATCTATACTCATACCTAGTATGAGTACACAACCATTTTTAATGTATTATTATTAGTGTTCTTGCTTTACTTAAAAGCGAAAAGAATATACAGTGGAACCTCAGTTTTCGAACGCCTCTCAGTTCGAACAAATCTGAGTTTCGAAAAATTCTTGCTTCGCTGTTCGGTCAAAAAATCGGAGTTCGAACGGCGGTAATGTGTGAGTGCGTACGCTAGGGTGCGATGCTGAGCGGCGTACGGGTGTAGATCGTGTAGGTCGCCCCCACCCCTCGTGACCAACTGTTATCACGTGAACAGACAGGTGAAAAAAGTGACAGGTGAAAAAAAAAAAAGTTGTCCGTACAACTATTGGCTTTAAGAAAGACATAATAGCTAAATATGAAAGAGGTGTGCGAGTTTTCGATCTTGCTAGGGAATACAGCATGGCTTCTGCTCACCACCACAAAGGTAAGAAATCCTCATCTCATCTCATCTCATTAGCCGTACCGCTTATCCTCAGTAGGGAGCCCATCCCAGCAATCATCGGGCAGTGGGCAGGGGACACCCTGAACTGGTTGCCAGCCAATCGCAGGGCACACAGGGACAGACAACTCATTCGCTCATTCACACCTAGGGACAACTTGGACCGGCCAATTCACCTGAAATGCATGTCTTTGGAATGTGGAGTGCCCGGAGGAAACCCACGCAAGCACGGGGAGAACATACAAACTCCGCACAGAAAGTCTGGAGCTGGATTTGAACCCACGACAGGTTCCCATGACATGAACTGTGCCGCACAAGCGCTAACCACTGCGCCGCCGTGCTGCCCGTAAGAAATCCTATTCATAATTATTTTCTTTATCCTTTTTTTTATTTTTACACGTTCATGTTAGCGTAATCTTTCGTACGGAAGATTACGATAACACGAAGGTACGATTAACCTGGGTTAGCTTTATGATTACATTGAACATTCAGGTAAACATTCAGGGTGTTGGAACTGAGCCCCAAATTCAGGGTGTTGGAACGGAGCCCCTTTTCCTATGAACCGCTCACAACTTGTTGTGGAGACCCGGGTGCTAAAGGACCTGATTTTTTTATTTTTACACGTTCATGTTTTCGTACAGAAGATTATGATAACGCGAACGTACAATTAGCCTGGGTTAGCTTCATGTTTATGTTAAACATTCATGGTAAACATTCAGGGTATTGGAACGGATTAAAAGGATTTACATTATTTTTAATGGGAAAAATGATTTCGGTGATTGAACAAATCGGTGTTCGAACAGGGTTCTGGAACGGATTATGGTCAAGAACCGAGGTTCCACTGTACTCTTGAATTCCGAGATTCTGACCGAGAGACACAGACAACTTCGAGTGTCAAGGCACCTAGTGCAATATAGAGTATTTTTAGATTGATGACGAATACCGTCATTACTCCAATTCCTTCACTTCCGATTGAAATGACGTCAACACAAATGTACAAGCCGAGTTGGAAATGACCTTCATGTAACACGTAGAGTGCTAAAGCCACTCGGAAAGAAAAAGGAAAGAGGGAACGGTGCGCAAATCGATTCAGCAGTCCCCGTGCATGCAGCCTGAAATGAGCTGCGGGGAGAAGAGGGGGGAGACTGCATCCAGTTATCCCGGTGTAATACCAGGGCAGGTGGCGTTCGGTTCTTCTCTCTGGCACGGTAGCCCCAGACGGCTTTTGTGTTTATGCCAACTGCTGCGTGCACGCTTTATTTATTTGACGGTTTGGACTCGAAAGGCTTGCCGGAGAAAGGCAGTCATTAAGCATGCAGAAGGACCAGGAGACACATTTACTTTCCATTAATGTGAGAAAGCCGGTACATGGCGGCTTCTTTTTGAATGGTGCCTTCTATATCGACATCGGCTTTCTTCCGAGGACTATGGAGGAGCGATTCTGACTTGTCAAAATAAATAGATAAATAAATAAATACATCCACATAGAATATGCCATGTAGATAAATAAACATGAAAATAAAAGATGTAATACCTAAATGTATGCAATAAATACATTGTATTCATTTATTGAGCAGTTTTTTATTTATTTATTATTTTTTGCGTATATTGTCATTAGTCAGTCATGTATTCTGTTGTCATGCTTTTTGTCTTGTATCTTGTATTTATTTTTTTGTTTATTGTCATGATTACCAATGAGAATCACCTGTGCCCGCTCATTTGGCGCCAATCGCTGCAGGCTCTGATTGGCTCCCTGACCTTATTTAGACCCAGTCCTGTCAATCCCCTGTTGTCAGTCCGTCTGTGAACCTTTGTTTATACAAGGCAAGCCTATTTTGATCGCTTACTATGGAAGATCCACTTCCGTGTTCGGATCACAGTCTGAGTGCAAGAGCAACTTGCTTCCCGCGTCCAGTGAACACCGGATTGTGGGCGCAGCCCTTCGTCTTTCAATATAACTAGTGGTAAACGTTACGCAATTGGGTGCTGTTTCCGTTCTGGTCCTGACATGTATTTTGTCATTTATTTTGTTAAGTTATGTTCATGTCAATTGTCTTGTAGTTTGTAACGTATATAGTTGTATTTTAGTGTGTAATTTGTCGTATATCTTGTAATTTATTCTGTTATTTATTTTGTCGTGTATTTTGTTTTGTGTTTTTTCATTTATTTTGTCATGAATTTGCCATGTACTTTGTCATATTTTTTTCTGTATTTTGCCATTAATTTTTTGTGTGTATTTTGTCAGGTATTTTGTCATTTATTTTGTCATTTAATGTTCATGTCATTTGTTTTGTATTTTGTCATGTACCGGTTGTTTGTTTTGTTTTGTTTTGTATTGTATTGTGTATTTTAGCGTACATCTTGTAATTTATTCTGTCATTTATTTTGTCGTGCATATTGTCTCATTTTTTTGTTATGAATTTGTCATGTATTATCTCATATTTTTTGTACTTTGCAATTTATTTTTTCATGTATTCTGTCAAATATTTTGTAATTTGGTTGCATGTTTTGTCTTTTATTTTATTGTGTAATTTGCCATATATCTTGTAATTTTTCTGTCATATTTTGTCACGTATTTTGTTATGTGTTTTCTCAATTATTTTATCATGATTTTGACATGTATTTTGATGGAGATTTTGTCATGTATTTTGTCATTTATTTTACTGTGTAATTTGTCGTGTTATTTTTATGTGGTATTTTGACGTGTTTTTGTCTTATATTTTACTGTGTAATTTGTCGTATATCTTGTAATTCATTCCGTCATTTATTTTGTTGTGTATTTTGCAATGAAATTTCTCTTTTTTTGCCATGTATTAGTCATGTATTTTGCCATTTGTTTTTTGTCACAACCAAATGTTATTTAAATAAGGCGACATAGTTGACCGAGCTTTTCACTTATCGGTTGATCTGTGATAAAAGAACAAGGTATAGGTCATAAACCCAGCTAATTTGACCTACCTCCTAATTTGAATATCATTCTGTTGTGAAAAAAATAAATGTGAAAATAAACCACAAGATAAAAACCTAAACAAAAACTGACAAAATAAATGACAATGATTTATAAATATATGAATAAATTGAATTCACGTTATCGGATGCGGCGATTATAATTCATGTGTTTATTACATCCCGTCTCGATTACTGTAATGCACTACTCTCCGGTCTCCCGGAGTCCAAAATCAAGAGCCTTCAGCTGGTACAAAATGCTGCAGTGAGGCTTTTAACTAAGACAAGAACGTTTGATCACCCCGATTTTAGCTCACCTGCATTGGCTCCCTGTTAGCTTAAGATATGATTTTAAGGTTCTGTTGGTATTATACAAAATCATGCATGGACTTGCTTCCTCATAGCGTTCGGATTTAATTTCCCCCTATGTTCTGGTCCGGAGCCTTCGTTTTGAAAATGCTGGTCTACGAGTGATCCCAAAAATTAAGAAGAGAACAACAGGTTCGAGAGCGTTCTCCATTTGGGTCCCGGTGCTGTGGAATTTTTACCCCCTGAGATTCGATCTGCAACCTGTTTAAATCCAATGTTTAAATCCAAGCTTAAAACACACTTCTATTCTATAGCATATGAATAACCTATATTTTATGTTGACAATTTGTGTTTTATTTGTTATTACAGCATCCATTGCAGCCTGGTCATCGTGGAACGGGGATTACCTCCTGTGCGGTCCCTTCTAAAGGTTTCTCCGTTTTCCTCTTGTTGAGGTTTTTGAGTTTTTCCTTGCCCTCATTTAGGTTTTAGATCAGGGGATGGTGTAATGATAGTCTGTGGTTTACAATAATCTGTGGTCTGTGCAGCCCTTTGAGACTGTACATATAGCTGGATTGGTCCTCTATATTACGGTGTCATCGATGCTTCCGGAAATTTATAGTGCGGCGTAGATAAGAACGACTTAGCCCACCCCGACTTGCCACGGGGAGTCCAGAACTGAATTAGAATAAATAGTGGGGGTGTCTCCGGGTTGACTGTCACTCTGGAAGACGTTGAGAAGAAAAAACATGACTGATTTTAAAAAAGAAAGCCTGGGGACAGACTGACAGACGAAAAGTTTCCATAAGCTGGTCCATTTGTGCTTTCCCTTCCTTCATCTGCACTTTTTACAGTTTGTTCCCACATCCTATTGCAAAACCTATTTTCAAACGACTCCCTCTTTGAACTTTGACTGCCATTTAAGTTCAGAACTGAGCCAAAAAAGAAAACGCTAATTAGATTATGTTCACAGCAGGATTGAGAATTCTGTGTTTTTGCAAGTCTTTCATAAATGGTCGTGGGTGTATTCTGTCCTCAAGTTTATGTCTGAAAGGTTCTATGGACATCTAATTACATTTATGCGCATCATGCTCCAGTTTGTTTTCCTTCCGTTGCGTGTTATGTAGTAGTGGGGGTCCCTAAATTGGTGCTCGTGGGCTAGAAGTAAGATAGGGCCCAAGCAAATAACTTTATTTGAGGGACTGATTCTGAAACAAACATGAATGTTCAGATTTTATTTGTCAGGACTCGCAAGGATTTTGGCTGAATCGCCTCTTCTTTGTTTTTGTTTTTTTTGTGTCCCGTGCATCTTTTAGTGTCCCCTAGTGGAGGATTTCGCACAGTGTATTGGATCCCCCTTTTGCGCAGCGTGATCTCTTCGCCTTACAAGGCGGTGCGGGCGAAATAAACGAAAAGAAACAATGAATATGTGTAAATGATTTATTTTGAAAAAGTGAGCAAGAGAGAGAGAGACATGACTCAAACTGAATATAACGATTGATTGGGCTGGGGTTGAGTTCAGGCTCAGACTTATAAAAGTTCCTCTATTGTGGACCCATATGCCTTAGAAATTGCTGATTTGTAGTCCTCATATAAAGCTACTTTAATACCTAAAATCTTTGCACTTGGTATTTGATGACATCGGTGCGCTGTGAGTTGATAAGTATTCATTCAAATATTAAAACATATTTAAAAAATAAATAAGAATAAAACAATTGACATAAAAGGAAGGACAACACTAGCGAAAAGTGTGGGCATCATCAGCTGAAGGCAGGAGAGAAGACATGCATCCCAGAATAGACAGATTTCAGGTTGTTGATTGGTTGCCCAGCATCTACCATTACAAATCTCAAATTATGAATTCTGATTGACCCAGCTTCTCTGATACAGAGCATGTACAGCGAGCACATTACACTCGTTTAACAGTGCTAGTTTGTTCTGTCAGATTAATTTGGGATATTAATCTTTGGCTGATATGAGAGTCAAGGTTAATATACCTTACAGTTCACTCTCTTGTTTTCCTAAATAGTGCTTATGATATCCTTAGAAACGGGTCCTAAATGTCCATCTACTAAAGAGGTGGGCAACCTCGTCCTCGAGGTACGCATGTCCTGCATGATTTCAAAAGGTTCCTCTCCATCTTCTGAAGTGATGCAAAATATTAGCTTGTTAGCACATTTTGAATCACCTACGTTGAAGATGAGAAACCTCCAAAAACTTGCAGCACTCGAGGACTTGTTTTCTGAAACTCCTTACTACCCCTCGCGGCGTCCGACCAGGGTCCAGTGCGCATACAGACGCAAGAGCTGATAGTGATTTGTGCATTTGAAAGTGGTGAGGAGTTTTCATATTCCTTTAGTCTTATTTGACTATTTCACTGCTACAAAAAATGTTTTCTGATGTAGCTTTTAAGCTTGTTGTGTTTTATTCTAAGGTGGCTCTCTACCATGGTCTTTATTGACTACGTTAATCACATAGTGCAGGAGTCGGGAACCTTTTTGACTCAAAGAGCCATAAAAGCAAAAAAATATTAATTTTATTTTGGGAAAGAGCCACACCATATATTATCAGACAAATTTACTAAATTGCTAAACCGGCGCCCCAGTCAAAAGCTTAGTCTTCAGCACATTTATTTTTGATGATTTGATAAAAATTATGAAAAGAGAATAATGCCAGAGCCCCTGTCCCAAATTCAACAAACATACCACTTTAAACTTGTCTCTTTCTTGCAATTACTCAAGATCGGTTAAACTCCTTTTGACCCTTTTTTTCATTCATATTGGTTTCAAAACCAGATGCAAGCATTTATTTTGTAAAAACGTCACAACATTCTGAGAATAGGGAGCCTTATGTGCTTACCTTTGGCGAGAGATGGGAGGGAATGCTTGTACTTTTTGCATAGCTCCACCCATCCCTCCCACTCACCCAATCAAATGACTAAGTTCTCTTCCGGTGTTTTGGCGTATTTACAGTTCTGTGGATTCATCATAAAGTATCTGAACACTGAACACAGATTATATAGTGAACTTTTAAATAAAGGATTCTTTAGCGTTGTACAGCCAAACGAGTTTTTTTTTTTCCCCTTTTTTTTGTGTGACACCTTGACTGTAAATTGTAGTGAAAAACGTGCCCTATATATACTGTGAAGTGTTACCTTTGTATTTAGCTTTGGTTTGGTTTGCGTGTACCTGAATAGGATACCCAACTCCGGTTTTGAACAAGATGGAGAAATTTTGCATGCAATCAAATTGGTCTCTGAGCCACAGATACTCATAGAAAGAGCCATATATGGCTCGCGAGCCATAGGTTCCCGACCCCTGACATAGTGTATGCATGGCTACCTGTATAGCCCAATTTATATGATCAATAAAAATGCTGTTTGCAAGAATCATGAGTTCCAGTGTAGCTGGTTTTGTTTGATTTAAAAAAAAAAATACAATTGTTGCTGTCAGGTCAGCCCAAGGTAGGACATCGCTTGAGAGCAGAACGGTTTTGAAAAAAAATGGGTAGCCCACCTCTGATCAAGTAACTCCTCCACTGAACTTGGAAAAAGTAAGAAGATGCTAACTGTTATCAAGAAATAGCTTTACTGGACATGCTAAAGTCAGGTCAAAGCTATGCGAAGGTCATTACTGTGACAAGAACGAATTGATGATTCATAAAAAGATTTTTAATCTCACTAATAACAAGATTTGGGCAAAATGGATATTGTTCTATGACAACCTTGCTCTTTAAAAAATGAGCAGCTGAGAGAAGAGAGTCGGACAAAGATGACAAAGTGGATGACGATCAATCTAAGCCTAGGTCATGCAGGAAATGCAGTTTTGTTGCCAGAAAAGGCCGGTTCAAAAATGTAAAGAAAAAAATTGGGCTACACTATCACTCTAACCCTTAAGTAAGGGATTACATTGTATGAAAAGAGTTATAACTCTTTCATGCCTGCATATCTTAATCCAAATTACAAATGAGAATAATTGCTTCTTTTTTCATCCCTAAAAGGTTACATTTTATATCTCATTTTATTGTGATTTTGTTGGTTTTAATTCCTGTTTCTGCCCAATGTAATGGGTCCCAAAAAAGGTGGTGAAAAGGGGACGGAAAAGTGGAAAACAGTGACAACAAACGATCGAGTCGAAGAAGGTGAATGGCAAATATGAAAATGGTGTACGAGTGTCTGCCATTTAAGCACTGCTTGAAGTTACAGTTTACAGTTTAAAAAGGTTATATTTCAAGCAGTTTCAAGCATTTTACCAGTATCTTAATCTTTATTGACAACATAATCTTTGACGTTTCGGTATGTGCCTTAGCATTTTGATTTATTTGAGTATGTGGCTATTTTAACACAGATTTAGGGGGGCTCTTATATGCTATGCAAGCCTATATTCTAGTATATTTGGTATTTGCAGTCTTTTTGTTGTTTTGTTGTCATTTTTACATGAAAAAAAGCTGAATATATGAGACTATCTCAGTTTTAAACTGCACTATCCTTTCATTGGATGCAATAGATTTTGATTCGCGCATGTAATATTGGTTAAATGGACGTTAGCTTTTTACCAGTATATCAATTTGCATTAAGTACAAAGTTAAATAATTGTTGATGTTAATGTTCTATCTATCTATCTACCCTGGTCATATCCCTCGAGAGGGGTGACCAACAGCAAGACAAACACATACAAAAACAAAGAAATTAAAAAGGAAAAAGGGGGCAAAAAACACACAAAATTTGACCATTGGCAACCCAAATCCTCAAACACCCAACAAGTTAAGCATCCCGGCACCCAAGTTGGTCATGCTTTTGTCCCTCCAGATGAAACGGGACACAAGAAATTAGCCATGTCACTTGGGTCAGGGTGACACAACACACTCTTCTGTTCAACAGCAAGGCCCGACATCTTTCACTGGTTTACCCCTGCCGCATCACGCAGGTACCCTGCCCATCCCTTAGAACACGTCCAAACATTACTCTATCCTTTTACAACACCTCTCCACTCATTCCTATCACCAACAATGATGTTAAGGTGCACCCTTTTTTAGTATTTTGAAATTCCTTTAGTATTTTAATGCAGTTTTAGGGAGTCGCTTGTACACCATTGTAGCCTTATATGAGAGTATATACAGTACTGGCAGGCATTTTTCTTTTCTTGTTGTTTTGTTTTTTGAAAAAAATGTAAATATATATCATACCATCTCAGTGCACAATCCTTTCCTTGGATACATTTAAGAAGTGGAATCTTTGGTTAGCCTGACATTAAGGTTAAATTGTTGGGTTCTGATGTTGGACTAGTTGAGAACCAAAAGTCTAAAGCTTTTGGCTTCAGAGAGTCCCTGAAAAAAAATTATGAATCCAAAGTAGATGTCCGGTGGCTTATAACATGGGGGAGGACAGATCCAAGGTAGTGGGAGGAAGGGAATTATCCCCACAAAGACTGAGGCGGCATAGTAATGCTCAATCTGAGCGATGGAGGTGCTGAGCAGTCAGACAAGACAGCAGCTCTGCCCAATGAATACGAATGACGATGAGAGCTGAATCACCAAGAAGCCAACGACTGGGACTTCCGCACCTTCCTATTCCGATTGCCCTTTTAACATTAAAACAAACATTCTATTTTCATCTGCATCGGGCAGAAGGGGATTGCTCTTTCCCGCCGAGGCAGCTCACAAGGAATTCCAGAGTTTCTGGCTTGTTGAAATTCCTCCTTGAGTGAACAGTGCCCTTTTTCAAGAGGCAACGCTAAGAAGGAGGAGAAAAGGGGATGACTGAGAAAGCCAGAGAGCCCCTGAAAAACTCCTCCTTTCCTCACCCTGCCTTGAACTGACACTTGAAAAAGAAATATTTACCGGTACGTTGAAAATCTTCTCCATCACATTAGGGGATTGATGGGCGATGCAAACAAAGGTTCCGCTGGGATCTAATTGTGTTTTCTACCGGCCCGTCCTATAAATAGTATCGGTTGAGCTCGGTAAAGAATAGACCTGTCGTGAGTTTAGTCGGGCTAGTATTTGTCGGCTTAGAGGGCGAGTCAGTGTGAACACGAGTAGTAGCATATGAAAAGCTAAGCGATGCACGTTAGCTGTTTTCGAATTGAAGATGAAAATACGAAAAAAAGATTCAAAATAGTTTATTAGTACTTAAAGAGTGAGCTGACAGCGGCTGCGATCATGACTTTAGGCCAGGAGGTGGCGGCAGAGAGTAGCACAATTTCAAGTTTCATACACCACCTTTAATTATCACAATAGTTATAATCTCTTGATGAGTTCGTTTTGGTTTTCATTTTGATCAAATGCAAAGGAGATTTCAAGGGATGCCAGGTCGTTATTATGACTGTTGTTTTTTGTTTTATTTTGACTATTAATTACATCATTGTCGCTATCGACCAAGCACGTTGCTGTTCTTTTATTTTCACTCCCTTTAGGGCTGATGTGTTTATTTGTAACCTTCGAGATTTATTAAAAAGAGAAGGTTCTGAAGAGGGCTTTTGAACTAGAGGGAATTCCCTTATCTGAAAGCCCTTTCGACGGGAGCTCCTTGCAAGTTCAATATCCATTGAGATCCTCTCACGTTTTTTTGAGTGTACACTAAAGTTTAAACTTAACATCTCTATAACGGTTATTTCAGCCAAAATAATTTAGCAAGTTTGGGCTAAAATATCACAAAAATAGATATTAAGCTTACATGTAGATATTTATATTGAGGGTGAAACTTCAGTACTCGAATGACTATCTATTCAAGGATATTGGCAGTTTTTCCTTTTGGATTTGAGCAAAAGATTAGAACAAATACAAATAAACCTGAACACACTCGAAAACAGCCTATGCATGGGAGACTGAGATGAGTGGTGGTCTTAGCTACTCTAGTCTAATTTAGCATTATTTCAATAGACATAGTCAGTCCAACAACACATAGTGACACTTTATTAGGATTTAGTGGGTTTTATGGCCTTTTCTTGAGAATAATAATGGGTCCCAGGGAAATTAGTGATGAGAGGAAGGAAAATAGGAAAACAGTGAGAATATCAAAAGAGTTGGGTTAGAAAAGTATTGCAAAATATGAGTATGGTGTACAAGTGTCTGCCAACTGGCTGCTCAAACGTACAGTATTGCCCATAAGGCGACTGAATTTGCTTATTTAAAATAGAGCACAATGCTAAACTTGGTGTAAGTTCATGAAGACGTGTTTAACATAAACAGATTGTGATTATTTGATATTTACTTGAAAAAAATATCGCAAATGTATATTGCTTCTGGGATTCCCATGCCACTTCTGGTTCCAGGGATGTTGTAATAAATAGAAGACTCACGCTTTAACTAACAGTTGCATATCCAATACAACAGCTGTAATGTAACCATTTGGAGAAGGAAATTAAAGCCTCAATAACGTGTCCCCTGTGGACAATGTCCCTCTTTAGCAGACGGTCCCCTATTTACGAGCATTCGACTTATGTAAAATGGTAAAAACAAAAAACAAAAATTCGGGATGTCGAAAAATAGCCAGGTCTTGCTGTAAGTTAGATTTTGTATCGTGTCCACCTTTTTCCGACTATATGACATTACTGTAGTGCTTCTTTCCACAGCTACCGGCATGTGGCGCTGTGATAGGTCACCCAGCATTCACCCGGAAGTTAAAAAAAAATCTGCTTCTTCTTCCTAGTTTATGCGTAAACATTCTATACTGCCTATGTCTATACTATCTCCAGCGCACTGAGAACTGGACGTTTGTATTGTTTATTGTTTAATATCTCGTGCATACATTCAATATGGTTGGTGTGAAGTGTAAAGAAGAGGAGAGCCGTTTCTTAAAAGTGGAACAAGAAAGCTTGATGCGGTTGAGAAAATCGTTGAAGCAATTTTTTTCGGCCACTGTTCAACACGGAGGTAGACCTCTTGAAGCGCATCTTCCAAAATTAAGTTAAACTCAACTTCGTTTATCTTTAGAGAGCATATTTTTTATGAAATGTTTATTTTTTAGTACAAAATAAGGTTACTTATACAACCCTTAAAACAGTCTTATATAAACCTCTAACATACAAAATATAGCACTGAAGCCAATTTGAAATGAAATGAAATGATCTGCATTTATATAGCGCTTTTCAAGTCAATGACTTCCCAAAGCGCTTTACATTGTGCTTCACATTTCCCAATAGCGGCCGTGATCTGTGCAGCCATGTAAGGCGCTAACCTGCTTATTGGGGGTATTGGGGGTAAAGTGTCTTACCCAAGGACACTTCGGCATGTAACACAAGCCGGGATTCGAACTGGGATCCCTTAATCCTAAAATGATCGCTCTACCTCCTGAGCTACTGCCGCCCCAAACAAATTCAACTTACGAACAATCGTCTCGTTCGTGAGAAGGGCACCGCCTGTACTTTAAAAAATAGCATTGTTTAGGTAGACATTTTGATAATATTTGGGGTATTTATGGTTTCTTAGGTTATCTTTTTATTTATAGGGCTAATGCTTTTAGGGGACTATGCCCCTTGATTCCAAATCTCAACAAAAATGTATTTTTCACGATAAAAGTATCATGTAGGCCGCATGATAAAAATATAATCATTATTTTATTTGTGCATAGCCATAATAATGGATAATTATTTTACAAGGCTTGAGGAAATGCTAAGTTTTGAAAAACATAACATAAGACAGATCATTATGTCATGTTAAAAAATGTTTTTTATGTATTGATTTTTTTCTAGAAATTGTTTTATGTGATCTAGATTTCTGGGTCGAGTGGAAAGATTGACAAAATAATCGTGACGCTAAAGATTAGGACCTGCCTTTTGCAACCATCTTGTAGAAGGGCGATTGAAAAAAAATAAACCCACTAAAAAAAGTTCGTTGAGAAAAGAAATAATAATAATCACGAGCTATTTTGTTCTCCTAGATTAATTAAAAGCGCATGCAAATTGCCCTTCATTCAGAGGTTTTGCCAAACCTAATGCCACTGCTATCTTGCTTCAACAGCAGTAAACAAGTCCATGCTTTTACTTACCAGCTGTGCGGCTTCACATTGTGCTCCTGCTGGCGAAGCTGGCTGTATTTGTCCATTTTTATTGGTACAGAACTCTGAGTGAATGCCTTAACACTATCTTTGATTTGAACATAGTTTATCTAGTAGGCTTGCTGTGCTTAAGAAAATAAAAAACCTGTCAGCGTTCAAGTAAAAAAAAAAACAACAAAAAAAACCCTTTGGAAATGTAAATGGTCTGCATTTATATAACACCTTTCAAGTCACTGAATACCTCTCAGAGGGCTTTACAATGTGCTTCACACTTTCCCTTCCGCACACACTAACTATAACCCCAGCATCAGCCATGCAAGGCAACTACTTACTCATCGGGGGCATTAGGGATTCAGTGTCTTGCCCAAGGACTTTTCGACATATAACACGAAATCGAACCTGCGCCCCTTTGATCCCGAGGACAAGCGCTTTACCTCCTGAGCTACTGCTGGAATTATTAACGTATTTTTATCAGAAACTAAGTGGTTGAATGTGTCAAAAGCTAACCAAATAATTCAAAAATGGTCATGATAATATAATATCAATTTAAATTACAAAATTACAAAAAGACCCAGTTAGATCTGACATTACGGATTGTTTAAAAAAAATGCAAACTATTTTAAATATGATTGTTATTCGGGGAAAAAATGAACAACAAAATTTAACTCTAAAATATTATAGTTTTACAACATTTTCTCCTAAATTTTCAAAATTAATTTTAATGCCAAATTAGTGAAAAGGACATTATACTCATTTTAAGCATTGTTTTTTCTCATCTTGATGTAATTTACAACTATGTTTCATGTAAAATCAGCACAATAAGGCTAAGAATTGCTATATTTGTGTCTTTATACAGTGGGACCTCCGTTATCGCGGTTAATGGGGACCAAAGCCACCCGCGATAAGTGAAAATCTGCAAAGGAGCAGCACACCTTAAAAAAAAAAAGGCCGGTTAATGGGGGACCAAAACCACCAGCGAAAAGTGAAAATCTGCGAAGTAGCGACGCCCCCTTCAAAAATGCTTAATTATTTTATGTCATTATTATTATTTTTTAGGCCCGCGAAGCTCTGAATCCGCGAACGTCGAAGCGCGAAGTACCGAGGTCCCACTGTAATATATATGTCATGATTACCGATATGAATCACCTGTGCCCGCTCGTTTGGCACCAACCGGCGCGGGTTCTGATTGGCTCCCTGTCACTATTCGAACCCAGTCTGCGAATCTCTGTGTATACTAGGCTAGCCTTTTTTTGACCCTGACTTTCACCTGTCCCATTTTTGCTTCCGTTTGTCTCCGGCTATGACCTGACCTATTTGGATCCTGACCATGTCTGCTCTCCCATCCCGGCTTCCGACCTCTTTTATCCCTCACTCCGTCTTCTCTCCTTTTCTGGCTTACGACTCACTTCCGACCGCGACTACGTTTTTTGCTCTCCTGTCCCGGCTACCGACCCACTTTTTCCGTCACTGACACCGCCACCGCGTTCGGAGCACAATCAACTTCCTACGTCCAGCGAACACCGGATCGTGGGCGCAGCCTTTTCTCTCCCTTCCAATAAAAACGCAAAACAAGTGGGTCCTGTCTCCGTTCTGGCCTTGACAAGTTTTCTCTTCAATTGTCAAAATGAACTTTTTACAAAACGTGTAAAACCCACAGGTTTCACACGTCCGCCACTGTTTGCCCATCGGTCTCTTCTCCAAAACGCAAACACAACATTTTCTCACCTCGTTTCCATGAAATCACACCCTCTCGCTTGCATCACCTGGCCTAGATTGTCAAAACCCGACACAATATCAAAGGTTTTCTTAAGATTCCGGGACCGACGCCATCTCCGTTGTGGTGGCGGAATCATCTCTGGTTCTAATCTCACCGAGTGATCCAGCCTGAGCCCGGAATATCCCAAGATAAATATGGAAAGTGAACAATGCCATTGCTGAGCACCAACATTCCGTTTTCAACAGCGCTCGCCTCTAATCCTCCGGAGCGGTCTTCGCAAACTGCCTCTCCTCATCTAAATCTGCCCGAAGAGCTGCTGAATTGGCTGATATGACACTGCCGCCTCACTTCCTCTCGGCCGTTTTCGCCAAAGATGGCTGACCGCACCTCCAGAGGGGTCTCTTACTGCCACCTGTATCCTTGTAACAACACCTTGTCAACACACGACATTCAGACGTTTAGACGGGACTATTAGCCGTGTTGGCACGTGATCTAAAATGACCCCATGCATTTCACACCCAGGCCTTCAGTAGTAAATCAATCTAACCCTTAATCGCTATTTTACGGCTAGAAAATATTTATCACAGCTGTGACACATACAAAAATATCAACTACTATTTAGGAACATAGACAGATTTTACTCGTCCAAATAGTTTTATCCGTGCACAAAATCCATCTTCCTGTTTCCTCAAGAATATTTCAATTACCGTATTTTCCGCACTATGAGGCGCACCTAAAATCTGTTATTTTTTTAAAAAAGCTGACTATGCGCCTTATAATCCGGTGCGGCTTATATATGGATCAATAATGAGCCGCGACAGGTCTCGCAACTTACGGTAAGCAGCCACCGACTCCATTTTTTGCGTAGAAGAAGAAGTGCGTTGTGCATACTGGGAAATATTAAACAACGATTCTCTTTTATTTGTGCGTTTGTATAAAGACCCTGAAATGGCTCCTTTTAAGAGACACACTTACAACGCAGAGTTTAAACTCAAGGTGATCAGTCACGCAGTAGAACACGGAAATAGAGCAGCAGCAATTCGAACACTGCAGAAGAAGAATTCGAGGGATTCGTAGACGAGGAGCTGATAGAGTGAGCTTTATGTTTTTCTTTTGTGTGTTTACGTTTTACATTTTATAGTTATTATGTTATTGCTTTATATTTATTGTTTTGCTCTTGTTATTGTGTTTGCACATTACGAGTGTCACTATATTGCGATTGCACTAATGTTTAATTTATCATTACAGTATCAGACGTTTTTTTTGCGTGTTGACTAAATAGAGGAAAAGTCAAATGTTACACCTTGCTGTTGTCCAAAGATGTTAAAGATGTGTCACGAAAATGCTTTACCTCAGAGTAAATAATAAAACAGCTGTTTAGTCGTTTTGGGAGTGAATGGAGTTGTGGAAAGCTTGTTTGTTATCTATTAATAAAGTTTGACTGACCCATCTGACTGTTTTGTTGACATTCCCTTTAGCGCGGCACCATCTAATGGTTTCATAACGTAACTACAGCCTCTACTGTAGCGCCTTATAATGCGGTGCGCCTTATGTATGGAGAACGGTTTAAACTATATAATTCATTGAAGGTGCGCCTTATAACACGTTGCGCCTTATAGTGCGGAAAATACGGTACTCTGTCGTATAGATTATTCGTGCGCTTCAGTTCTTGGCATTGTACTTTTCACGTTGGAGGAATCCGGCCCCCTTTTCCACAACTCATGCGCTCTAAATACCCTCATTGTGACTGAACACATGAATGACTCCCTTCTAGAAGAGACTTTAGGAGATTGTTTAATTAAAAATATTCATATGACACATAAAAGGGGCAAAACGGTATGTTTGACAGTAATTTATTCAATGCTTACAATGTCGGGTCGCCACAGTTTCCTTTACTCCTATGGAACGATGACAAGCTAAAGCAATTTGCTCTGGTACACTAGCAATCAACTGAGGACAACAAAAATATACAACTTATCATAAATGGTTTACAATCTGGCACTATTCTCCTCAGTACAGCCTGGCGCGGTCTTCTACAAATATAGGGCTCACATTTCACGCCATGCAGCCTTTTTTTTGGTGTTTTCTTTTGATGTAGTCTAGTGAACCTCACTAAACCTACTGAATCCTTGAACGTATTGCAATATGATCAGATCAGGTTTTTTTTCTGTCAGTAATCTTCAATTGTATACAAGCATAACGAGAAAAAAATATTTGATACAAAAATCCTTGTAACGAAATGTTAAATGAAAGAAGCCGATATTTACCAGGTCCCGTCGGTGGCCTAATCTTTCTATTTAAGCAAAAGTGGGCTAAATTTACTTTAAAGAACAATAATGGTGATTAAAAATGTTTCAAATTCACCTAACTAAAATATGTTTAAAAATATGATTGGATTTAGTGCAATAAAAATAAGTGCAAACATCTATTAACCATAAATGATACTTACTTCAAGTAACATATACAGTAATCCCTCTCCGTACCCTGGTTAACTGTTTCGATACTTTGGTTTAACCCAGGATCCTAAATGTTACTGTGCAGCTAACCGGTCACTCTCTTCATTGCTCATTTTACACTGAAAAGAGAAGCCTTCCAATTCGGTTGTACTATTGTATTATGGCAATGAAGTCTATTCGTTCAACTACAATTGTCATGATTACCGACGTGAGTGACCTGTGCCCGCTCCTTTGGCGCCAACTCTGATTGGCTCCCTGTCCCTATTCAAACACACTCCTATCTGTCCCCTTTTGTCAGTCCGTCTGCAAACCTCAGTTAACACTAGGCAAGCCTTTTTCGACCCTGACTCCCACCTGTTTTTTTTCTCCCGTCTGTCCCTTGTCTTCGACCCATTTTTTATCCTGACCACGTCCGCTCTCCCGTCCCGGCTCTCGACCTCTTTTTGTCCCCGCCCATGGCTACTCTCCTTTCCTGGCTTACGACTCGCTTCTGACCCCGACCACGTCTTTGCTCTCCTGTCCCGGCTACTGACCCGTTTTCCTTTCCCGACACCGCCATCGCTCACCGCGGAAGATCCACTTCCGCGTTCAGAGCGACCTGCTTTCCACGTCCAGCACTCACCGGATCGTGGGCGCAACCCTTTCTCTTTCTTCCAATAAAACTTGTGAGAAACGCAAGCAAGTGGGTCCTGTCTCCTTTCTGGTCCTGACAATAATTCCGTGTTCCATGTTTTTAAATTGTAGATATATGATTGTAAATTGGATCACAGTCATATACTGTATATAAAATGTTACTGATATTTAAAATAAGTAAATGTTTAACCTTGGCGGGTTTTGACTATCACAGAACTTTTGGGAATCCAACAACCATTAAAATCGAGTGATTACTGTAATACAAAAAATACACAATTATTCCATGACTATGATATAATAATGTATCAAAATCATCTCAGGGCCTGTAGAAAACCTTATCATGGGCCAAATATGGCCCGTGGGCCTTGACTTTGACATTTGCGCCTAATGTGACAAGGCTCAATACGTACAAAAATAATTAAAATGGGAATAAATTGCAACAACAACAATGAAAAAAAATGGTGGAAGCATGCAATGACTCTCTGTTCACCGTGAAAATACCTTCGTCTTCATCACCGTCGTTATCCGATAAGTCCTCTGCGTGTTTTTTGGCGTGGGCACCTGTTTTGGAAAGGAGGCAGACACATAGAAAGGAACAAGCAATTTCAAACATTGCGCATACCGCACATTTGGTGGATTATTCCATTAAAATTGGTCTTCGATGGAAGCGCCAGAGCAGTAGAGCAGATCACAAAGAAACAAGGATGTTGTGTAAAACTGTATTGAATACCATGAGGTATTCAAAGGAAAACTGTATGTGTATTGTACATAACGCAGGAATCATTTCAAAGGAGCAACATCATCATAGTATTTATTTAATATAACCGGAATAAAACAAAAGGGAAAACTATTATATAATAAGAAATATAAAAAGTATTTTTTTCAATTACAGTTTTTCTGTTGTCAGATACATTTGCTTTTTATAACTGACAAGTTCATTATTATTCTATTTATATTAGACTCCTGCCGGCCGCGACCCTACTGAGGATAAGTGGTGCAGGTAAAGGATGGTTGGTTAGACCCCTGCCAAGGAGATTAGATGGTGTCAACCCAAGGACCCATCCAATTGGGCAGGCTGCACTGGGCAGGCGAATACGACCTTTTCTATTGGGCAAGGTCGTGAACCACCGCTACCTCCCAGTGCATACCCTGCAATCATTTGGATCCTGGGTGTGGTCACACCGGAGGCCAGTCCACCGATTGCCCATGGAGGAGCATTTGAGGGCCGCCTCCCATGAGAGAAGAGGATAGATGACCAGGCTGGTGAAGCTAATGCCCTCCACGCCTCTCATGTTAGGCTGAACCCTGGCTTTTGGGAGGGTTTGAATATTTACTTAATTACTTATTGTTCACCCTCTCTACTTAGGTGTTCTCGCCAAAGGAGGTGAGACTAAAGGACCAGTGTTGAACCACTGAGCAATGGGCTCTGCCGACCACAGAAAGCCCACATCCAATTGGAGACGAATCCACAATATTCTTGTACCTCACCCCCCATTTCTCCAGTACGTTTTGGTAATTAATAAACCTCTTTGTTCAACCACAGAAAACTGTCTCTTGGTTGTGTGTAAAACCTACTCGATTGCCACAGTAGGATGCCAGTTCGTTATTTTTGCGCACTGTTGTTTGTTGTTTTGACTTTTATTGTCACGGTTGCCCATTGCCATCACTTGGCCCCGCCCGTTTGGCAGCAGCTGCAGCTCGTTGCCTGATTGGCTTCCCTCCTGTTTAAACTCAGTGCTCTCATTCACTCCTTGTCAGTCCGTCAACGAACCCCTGCACTTGCAAGGCGTGTATTTTGTCTCTGTCCGGTATCCTGCTCGTATATCCAGTATCGATCCACCCTGTCTCGCCCTGTCTGGTATCTTGCTCCAATCTCCAGTATCCAGTATTGATCCCGTCTGCCTCGTCCCGTCTGGTATCTTGCTCCAGTGTGCAGTGTCCGGTATTGATCCCGCCTGTCTTGTCCTGTCCAATTTCAATCTCGTCTACCCCTGACTTCTCTGTCTCACTTTTTCTGCCCCGCGATCGCAGCATCACTGGCGTTTGTGTTCACGTGCATGACTTCCCCATGCCCGTAAAATAAAGCTTGTGTGAAAACGTTACTCGTCTGGGTCCTCCCTCTGTTCAGGTTCTGACAATTATAAATTGTTTCAATCGCCTTTACTGTCGGCCAATCATGTTTCTGCTCTTTGATTCCCATACCTTTTATGGCAGATTTACTAGGAGATTTTATACAAAAAAGGCTATGGGGAGGGCCTTGAAAACCAGTTGAAATTTATCTGAAAGTTTAAAATCTTATCTCCTTATTTGAAGTGTCTGCTAACATAAACTTATCCATAACTGATACGTGAACGAATGTTTTTTTTCATTTTTGTTTCTTTACTGGATTGCTTTTAAACAAAGTAAAATGGGCATAACTTTAACTTAAATGAATTAAATAGCTGATAGTAGAGGGCAGATATTTAAGCTTGTAATTATTATTTTGGTTGTCTTAGTTGATAAAACAAATTGGCAAATAAAAAAAAGCACACATTAAAGAGAAATTATAAGGCAAAAAAAGCAAGGAGTGATAAAAAAACTGTATCCATTCATCATCTGCACACTTTATCCTTAGTAGGGTCACGGGGATGCTAGGGCCCTTCCCAGCCATATTCTGGTAGGGGGTAGGGGGACACCCAGAACTGGTTGCCAGCCATTCCTCGGTACACAGAGACAGACAATTATCTCGCTCATTCACACCGAAGGACAATTTGGACCAACCAATTAACCTGCCATACATGCTTTTGGAATGTGGGAGGATACTTAAGTGCTCTGAAGAAACCCACGCAGTCGCGGGAGAACATGCAAACTCCGCATGGGAGGCTGCTGTTGCTGGAATAGAATACTAGACGCCGCATTGTGGGGCTGCGCACTAACCACCCACCCGCCATGTAAAACAAAAATAAAGCAAGTAAAAAAAAAATAAAGATAGATTTCATTTTATATATAACTCTTAAATACATATTTAATAAAATAACCCAAATAATACTTAAAAAGAGCAAAATAATATGTCAACAGAACTAGAACTTTTTTGTTTTTTGGTCACGTTCCTGCCAATGTTTCAATCCAGGGATAGTGATGTTTTTATTTTATGGGGAAATAAAAAAAGTAAAATAAATGTTTATTATTTTCCATATTCAACCAAACATGCATATTTAATGAAATACCCCAACATTTACTTTAAATGAGCAAAATGATCTGTCAACAGAATGACACATTTCTCTAGTCATAATTATAGAGACAATGTTGCAATTTTAGAATAGAATATGCCTTTATTGTCATTGTTACAACATGGGATATGCTGTGACAACGAAATTGGACGACTCCAGATCCATTTTTACAGTGAGGATAAGGAATCAAAGAGACAAAGGAACATAGTGCTCTCATTCACTCCTTGTAAGTCCGTCAACAAACCTCTGCACTTTAGGATAGTAAAGTTTGGATTTTACAAAAATAAAGTGATAAATGTACCCATGCGTGTCGATTGCCAACATAAGGGATTTTTTTTCATATGGAAGACTTTATTTTATTTTATTTTGTCCCGTTTCATCTGGAGGGACGAAAGCGTGACCATCTTGGGTGCCGAGGTGCTTAACTTGTTTGGGTGTTTGGGCATTTGGGTTAGCCATGGTCCAAAAATGTTCCCTTTTTTAATTTTCTTTGGTTTTGTATGTGTTTGTCTTGCTGTCGGTCTCCCCTCTCGAGGGATATGACCAGTGTACTGTAGATAGAGGGATATAATCCTTTATGTGACACTATAATTTGTGTTGTTTTTTACTCAAATAGAAGTTCAAATATTAGATAATACAGGTTAAATACAGAAAGGAAAAAGGTATTTGTCTTTACAGCAAATTGATAATCATTATAATTTCGATACCTTTTCGTCACGATAATGAACTAATCGTCAAAGTAACAATACGCTAAAGATGTTGTAGTAATTGTAAAAATTACAGCCATTGTGTTTTTATAATTAGCGCCCTTTTAAAATTACTGCTCTTTTTTGTGACTTCAGTGTTATTCTGATTTTGGTCTGAATGTTTAGAAGCCTTTAAATGGTACTTTAGAGGATTTGTAATCCCTGTTATCCATTCTTAACGTTGTTCAATGAGACCCTGAAAAAAAAAATGCCGGCAGACAAGAGGCTAACTAGCTAACGACATGCTAATAGACATGAACATGCTCAGGAGATCAGGCTTTAAACTACAAGGCCGAAGCAAGAGCAAGGATTTCAGCTCCCGAGAGGCGTCTTCATTTGAATAAAACACGAGATTGTGGTTATCACGTACGCCGGCTAATGTGAGCAACTTGTCTCTGCGC
The DNA here is from genome assembly GCF_059441175.1 of Urocampus carinirostris. Lineage (NCBI taxonomy): Eukaryota > Metazoa > Chordata > Actinopteri > Syngnathiformes > Syngnathidae > Urocampus > Urocampus carinirostris. Next base: position 27,504,872 of record NC_142357.1, read on the forward strand.
CGCGCACGCTAGCTAATGTGATGCTGTCCTTGTGCTACATGTAACCGCAAGCCCTCCAGGGCACCTGAACACTGTCAACTTGCGGAGGCTCACGTACTGTTTCTTGTTTTTCTGCACAAAACACTATATTTTGTATGGCATACATATCCATTCTGTAACTTAAAGCGGAGAGGGGTAGAAGCTGACAACATAACTGTCAATATATCATCGTTTTAGTCAGCATGGAGGCTAACAAATTGTAAGATTGTATCAATTGTAATTTATGTCCAGTAATTGATTTTTAATAAATGAATCCCGGAGCTTAAACCCTGATCCGCCCCCAAAAAGGTAGTTGTTCGTCACCAGGCATGTAAGCAATTCATTCCGGATTGCTAAAAATACGATTTCCGAACCCAGTCCGGCTATTTTCTGTCCGTGAATGTAGTTTTGTATATTGTTACCCAATGCAACATCCATTGCAGTCCGGTCACTCTGGAATGGGAACTACCGTAAATTCTGGACTATAAGCCGCTACTTTTTTCCCAAACTTTCAACCCTGCGGCTTATTCAGTGATGCGGCCAATTTAAGTAATTTTTTCTAACACCCGCCAGCTGCGCTCGAGTTCAATGCACATGACGCAGCTTACAAGCTAAACGCAATTGAGCAGTCCGATAAAGAAGGAAACAGATCTACTGCACGCAAACTTTACCTTGCGAGCGTGTTGCTAGAATAAGGGAGCGTGGAACGTCGTCTAACTGATTAAGTCTCTTGCCCATACTGGGGAAGACGACTTTGATGACGTCGGTTATAAGGAGGAAGATGAGGACGGTTTACCGTGGTTTCCGCAAGTATGGTGTGTTATTTTTAACAGACCGGTGCACTGTGCTGCGAGCGTGTTGCTAGTAGCGTTTTGCTACCCTTCACAGGCACGGCTTGGGATAAAAGTTATAATATTATTATTAAAGCTTTGAAAACTCTCTCGGTGTACCGTCTTTCTTTGTAAATATGTGCAACCATGTATAATATGTATTTGAAACTGTATATTTTTGTAATGTATTTATCTGTATTTATTTTGGACACTTATTCTGATAAGTCTTGCACCGACCAATTAAAAAGAAGAGGTGTAACAGACACGGGGGGTGACGGGAAGTGGGGACCGGTAAAGGTGAGTGTTTGTGGACACGGCAGACAATAGTGGATATATATTTTTCCCACCCTTACCTTTGGAAATATACACTTTTTTTTCTTGGATCACTTTTAACGGGACCCGGACTCTGCAGGTCTGCAACCAATGTTAAGTGCAGGTATCATTTTCCGTTTATTTTGCCGGCTGTGGTTTTTGACCTGCATACTTTATATTCAGTTAAAATCGCGGGACTCAAAGTAGGGTTTGGGTTAATTTTGTGATTATGTAACATGATTTAATGTGGGCGCATGCGGCTTATATGCAGGTGCGGCTTGTGTAAGTACAAAAGCGGCTATCCTCTTAAAATGTGATGGGTGCGGCTTTTAATCAGGTGCGCTCTATAGTCCGGAATTTACGGTACCTCTTGAGTGGCCCTTCTCAAGGTTTCTTATTTTCCTCATGCTTCGGTTTTTGAGTTTTTCCTTGCCTGTATGCTGATTTCAGATTACGGTATGGTGTATTAGTGTACTGTGCATTGATTTGAGACATTTTGTGATTACGGGTTTTACAAATGAATGTGGCTTGACTTGACTTGACTAGTTATTGTACATTGAGACTGAATAAACTTGAGGTCTGATTTTACAAGTCTATAAGCTGCATAATCGACTATGAACATTATAGCTTTCCTTTTGCCATGTGACCACTGAAAAAAGGTTTTCAGTTTTTCTATGGCCCATTGCTGTTATTTGGGCTTCCTGTAGTGTTGACACGGGCTGAATAACAGCGAGCATATTGAGTATTAGTGTTCCAGACAGGCATGGATTAGATGGCAGGTGTCGACAGGATAGCTCTGTCACTACAAATCAGGATGTGGCTGAGCGTGCGTGTGTCGAACATGAGCTTGCAGTTTAACAAAAAGCCCAAATATTAAGCGACTTTGAGTTAAGGGCCATGTTTTAGCTTTAAAACTACAACTCCAAGATGATGCAAATCATTTTCTTAACCTCCCGAGGGTTCAATGATAAACATTACACCACAAAGGCGTGGGAGATGGAATCCCGCCACATTTGAGATGCTAATGCTCCATCTAGAATAATCGACTGATTTATGAAATCAATCCGCAATTCCCTCATCGCGAGAAAAGGCTGAATGTTAAATGCCTCGCTTTTGCAGAGGGAAAAGGCGCCGTGACAAAAGACGAGCCTGGGAGTTAAATATCCGAAAGGTCAGAAAGTGGAAAGGGATTTTGTGAAAATGTGAAATGTTGCAGTCTTGACAGTTTGAAGCTTCTCTCTTCACTTTCTAATCCTCAGGTGGCCGTTTCCTTCTTTTTAGAGAGGCCGGATCGGTATCTCCTCCAGCGTGTGATCTTGCTTTCGCTTCCGTTTTTTTCTGACGTCCCTCTCAATCTGTCTCTCGGAGGAGAGGTTAAGGAACAGCTTGGTCGGGACGCATGAGAGCGAATGATGGAGAACGCAGACGAAAGGTTAAGGAGGCTGTAATCCTGTCGGAAAGGACAGCCAAAAATTCACACTGCGTTTCAGATGCTCTTGAAATGACGGAGTAAAAAACTGTAAAAATGGGGGGGGGGAAGTCTCTCTGCCTGTCTAGTGGTGGATAATAGAAAACGGCATGTTACTGCCACAGGCTTCTGAGTAAGAGGGGAGGAAAAGGTATCACGCAGGGATCATGTAAACATCAGCATTGTCAATCGCAGTTTACAAGAATGCCTCAGTGGTTATTTGATTTAGTTATGTTTATGCTGAAAGACGAAACTGCGTCAGCGGAGCTATTGCGTGGCCTTCAAGATGGGATCTATTGAGGAAAATGTATTATTTATTGTATGTGAAAAAAATAGATAAAATGTCATCACGCCTGGTGGAGTGGTATCGGTTACATCCTCAGACTTGGGTCCTCTAGAGGCCTGGCAGTTTGAGGGCTCTGCGCAATCTTGGCTGTTCCTAAGACTGCACTATTCTAGACTGAGATTTCAGCAGTTGTTCCTGGGATCTGTTGGAACCACTCTCCCAGTTGGGGGTTACTGCCCCAAGTGCCCCCAATACAAAAGATACCAAGCTGACCTTGACCTTCCACATCTGCTCCAGCTGCTTTTATCATCAGCTTCTTGTGTATCTCCTCACTGATTTTAGCATCAGTTGAGATCACAACATCTATTATCACCACCCTCTTATGCTCTTTGTCCACAACCACTATGTTTGATTGATTAGTCAGGAAGTGCTTGTCAGTCTGGAAGCTGAAGTCCCACAGGAACTTGGCTCTGTCTTTCTCAGCAACCTTCCTCGGTATGACTCAACGGGATTTGGGTACTTCTATGCCAAACCAGTTGCAGATCAACAACTCATTGAATAATTTTGAAATAATACCATCGTCACACATCGTTCTACAGTTAAATTACGTTTCATTGTGTCTATACCAGTGAGGGCAGAAATGCTCTTAAACGGTCCCATGTTAAGCACTGAACTGGCACGCAATTCGAGCTGCAGTGTGAAAACGTTTACCCAGTGACCTGTCCTCTCTTGCATTTGTCTTCTGTGCATTACCAGCCATCTTGGGCTACTTGAATGAGATTGTAGTTTTGTAAATGTTAAATATTCTTCAAATCACAAATTTGGAACTATCAACTTGTCTTGATATGGCTAAACTAGTTTGTTTTCATCCCGACAACCTACTGCCAGAGGCTTTTAGTCACTATAGAATGCAAGATGGTGGACCTTGCGAAGTCAGTGAAATTGGCAGTTTGAATGCCACATACATGGTGGTTGACAGATAATCAAGGAAATTAGCACCATGTGGGAGTCAGCAGGAAAGGGATCCCGGTCGATCAAGTCAGTCATTTTCATTTGATCAGTGCATTTTAGTCAAAATACAGTTGTTGTATTTTTGCTGAAATGCCATATTTATTCTGTGAAAAAGTGTTGTAGTACCACAGTATAGACACATCAAAATATCCCTAAACTGTTAACAGTGATTATTGCATTTTTTCCAGAATTATTCAATTGATCATAAATTGTTCTCTTATTGTGATCTCCAGTGCATACCATCCCAGCTACTTGGTTGGGCACCTCAATGTACACTTTTTCACATAGCTTCTTACAGCCCGCCACAATGTGCTGGACCGGACAGAGGTGTCTGCACAGTTTGCATCTTGGGTCTGATCTACTCAGGCACATCCTGGCCTCTACAGCTCTTTTGCTAATGGTCTGTTCTTTTGAAGCCTTTCTGCTGTTTGTCAGTCCTGCATTTTCCAGCCTCTGGTAGGATTTCTTGATGTCAGCTACCTCCTCTATCCAACAGAGGTACATCCATGTAGGTGCTTGTCCTTCCAGGATGTCTGCTCCTTCTCTAAACTCTCACACGGGTTCTGCTGTCTGATGGTAATCTTTTGGGGCCATTATATGATGTGATATATACATATATATATTTTTTTTCCTCTAGTGTTGACTAGCTCGATTGCTGGCTCATTTCAAGCCAGGGAAGCGTTTTTCACATTTATACGGTCAAGTAAGCTCATTAGAGAGCAGTGGGTAAAAAAAAAATCTATTCTACTGGGAACCTACAGACTTGTTATTCTATTTCTATTGGGAGCAGATGAATTCATGCGTGCATGCACGGTGGACATTAATTAACATCCTCGTATAATGTTTGAGTCTCATAAATAGGGAGGAAAAGGAGTGTATTGCAAATATGGGCTAATTTTCTGCACGGGCTGCTTGACTGAGCTCGTAGACATACCAGAGGGAAAAGATAGCACTAGTTTGTGAGTGTGTTTTGTATTCCTTTTGATTGGTCGACACGGGAAAGGACAAAGCAATTGGGTTAGCCGTGAAAGGCGAACAGTGCATCAGTGGGGAGGCTCTTGAGTGCAAACTTCCTGCTTAGGTCAAGTCTTGCATCACAAATCACTGTGACTTGACTCACTTGGGTGAGCGAGCAACCCGGCTAGACTATAGAACTTGTAGCTGCTCAATTCAAAAGGGGGCATTGAGTGTCATCCAAACACAAAGGCCAATGTTTACTGTTATGTTAGAATTTGGGAAAATGTCTCTTCTTCTTTTGTCTCAGACTTTCTTGGCCTGCTTTTCTATTTCCTTGGGCGCTTTGGAACAAGTCGACCGGCGGATTACTGTGGAGTGTTATTGACTGCAGTGACAAGACATGCTGTTTGTGGTTTTACAGGATTCGATGTGCTTCATAGTGACTAGGTTTACATGCAGGGGATAGTTCGACTGGGAAGTCAGATTTTTGGAGCAATCAGAATGAAACGTTTGCATGCCTAGTGACGATTGAACAACCCCGTATACAGTAATCTCTCGCTGTATAGCAGCTTTTCACAGTTTTAATAATTCACGGATTTTTAATTAAATGTTCTAATGGTTTTTGATATCAACGTACTGTGCATTGTGTGTCTGTGTGTGTTGGGTGGGTGTGAGGGTCTTTGTGTGCAACTGCTATTGGCTAGCATATGCTATCAAACACCGTGGCAGGCGGACAACTCAATGTGTCCACCAAAACATATTGTGAAGCACGGTGACAGCTACTATTTTAGCGGTTCCTTACATCAGAAAGAAATTCATTAATTACATTGGGCACTGGAGAAAGTGAGAAGAGGGCAAGAAAATGCTGATCATCCCTAGGTGCTTTGTGGGTTTTTTTCGGGTTCGGGAAGAGACTTAGGCAGAGAAAGCTATTGCAAGTCCGGCCTACTTCTACAGCTAGGTTAGGTGTTAACTCTCACAAGCCATATATCTTGTATCTTACCAACGCCATATTCATTACCCATGAAACGGACGACCTGGAGCTACAACTTGTGGGAAACTGCTACATTCAGGATTCTTATTTTACTCATCAAGGAGTCCATTCGAGAATCCCTGATGCTAGAGTGCAGCTAGCGAGCTTTTTCTATGATGTGAATAAAGACACTTCATTGAAGTGTAATTATGTATTATGTGTTTTTATCGTTGTTATTTTGTTACAGTCATATACAGCATATTATGTATTAAGAACACAGGGATTTTTGGAACGTAACCCCCATGAAAAACAAGGGATAACTGTGCTAGCTATGGTCCTTTTCCAAACAGATCATCGCCTGCACGCAAACGTACCCAGTGTTTATACTCCCTGATCCAACATCTATTTGGACTGAAAAGAATCTAAAGTTTCTGGGAAATTGGCTATTTTTTAAACATCTTAGAATGAATTGTTGAACCCTGGTAAAAACTCGGCTCAAAGACACTTTTGGGCTTTGGACAGAACAAAATACGAACAAAAATAAAATCAATCCATAGCTTTTCAAAGAGGTGCATTGTGAGGTCAGAAGCTGTTACTCTGAAACACTGTCATATTATATTCACAGTGAGCAAGACCTGCAGCAAAATCACATTTTCCCAAAAGAAAGAATAAATGACAAAGACTAGACCCAATTTAGCACGGGAACTCTGCCTCAAGAAAATCGTATCAATAGGGCGAGTCTCTGATAAATTCCACTGCAAGTCAATTTAGCAGTATGAAACTTTTAAAAAGGTAAAGTCTGCCATTTCAAACCGGAGCAGTTGCGAACGCCGCCCACGCTGTTAAATAACATTTACTTCGAGCAACTCGATATTCATTCGTTTCAAAATGACAGGATCCCAATTAGCCTATATCTGGGACTATAAGTCACAATCAAAAAACTCAAAGTACGCACCTTAAAACACAGACAAAATTGGATATGCATTACCACATTTGTGCAATTATTGATCAGTTGATTATTTCATGCCAATGGTGGCAACAGGGATAGCGTGGATAAGAGCACGGAATCCTAATATTTTTTTAATTCAATTTATCTTTATTTGGTTTTTACTTTTTACTTCTCTTTTGTTACTTGAAAGCACTTGGTTACACTGGCAAGATTGTTGGAATTGGCTGTATAAATGAAGTACATCCACGTTTACATAACCATCAGGCCACTAAGGGCACGGATGGTTGTTCACAATTGCATAACATTAGATGTGATGGGAATCGAACCAGGAGAACATCTTATACTATTCGTGAGAGCGCTAGGTATTAGGTTATCTCATTATAACATTAGTATTAGTCACGGTACCACAAACCAGTAGAATCTGTTCATGTTAGGGAACAAACCCCTACCCAGAAAAACGGCACAGCGAGGTTGTACTTGCCCAAGACACACCACAGAAAGTGGTGCCCTGACTGCCTGTGCAGTGAAGTTATCTGTGATTTGTGAACTGCGAACCAGATATGTCAAAGAGATGAGAAAACAGAAAATGATTGAAAATCGATATGAAACTTAGTTTTACTTTTTCTCAGCTCAAACTAAGCATTGTAAGTGACAAAGATTGTTGGATACGAGTGGCCATGGGTTACCATCGTTCACGATGATCCAATTACTTCCCACAATGCCCCTGTCGTCATTCAGGTCAGAAATTTCTGCACTTCGTAAAGAGTTTGTGATTCAGTCGCCCTTTTCTGTACAACGAACTGGTTTCATGTCTGATAATATTCTCGCGGCCCGGCTTAATGATAACATATAGTATTTTGTTTCGTGACTAAAAATGGTGAGATACAGACATAATACCTAACGGCTAGTATAGGTTGTCTGTATCCCTAGTGGTGTAAATAATTAGAACACGTGCATAATGAAATTGTGAATATGTTTGATTTTCGAGAAGGTTTGTTCAAACCTCACTTTGTGTTTGCTGTTAAAAACGTAATATTGGAATATAATATTGTGAATGTGCTTAATTGCTGTTGAGATTGTCATGATTGTTTTCTGTTTTTAGTGTCAATAAATTTGTTCAAACCAATTCGCCGGCTGTTGATGGAATAAGAGCTTGCTCTGTCCATTCCACGCATCGGCCCGGTATTGCAGTACCTCCGGGAACGGTGCATTCGCAATGATCGCAGCAAGGCTTTAGGGCTAGGACCTTAGCTTGGCCTTTTGGCTGAGAGTAAGTGTCCCGGCTCCTAAGCTTTGTAGCGTATTATGAACTGACCGATAACGGATAATGGATAATGAATAACGAAGATAGAACAATAACCCTTAAAAACCCCAAAACCCCCCCCGCCGGCTGTTGTTTTTGGACTGTGTACCTGAATATGCTTTATTGCAGTACCTCCGGGAACGGTTTGCTAAAGGCTTTGATGCTAGGTCCTTAGCTTGGCCCTTTGATGCTAGGTCCTTAGCTTGGCCTTGATGCTAGGTCCTTAGCTTGGCCTTGATGCTAGGTTCTTAGCTTGGCCTTTAAAGTCACTATCTTTGATTTTTGCATTTCGGAGATGGAATATGAGCTTGCTCTGTCCACTCCACGCATCGGCCCGGTATTGCAGTACCTCCGGGAACGGTGCATTCGCAATGATCGCAGCAAGGCTTTAGGGCTAGGACCTTAGCTTGGCCTTTTGGCTGAGAGTAAGTGTCCCGGCTCCTTGGCTTTGTAGCGTATTATGAACTGACCGATAACGGATAATGGATAATGAATAACGAAGATAGATCAATAACCCTTAAAAACCCCAAAACCCCATTCGCAATGATCGCAGCAAGGCTTTAGGGCTAGGACCTTAGCTTGGCCTTTTGGCTGAGAGTAAGTGTCCCGGCTCCTAGGCTTTGTAGCGTATTATGAATTGACCGATAACGGATAATAGATAATAAGTAACGAAGATAGAACAATAACCCTTAAAAACCCCATTCAGTGTCTTGATAACGGATAATGGATAATGAATAACGAAGATAGAACAATAACCTTAAAAACCCCATTCAGTGTCTCGGCCCCTTGGCTTTGGACTGTGTGCTTCAATGAAGTACATTTAGTTCCAATCGATTTATGGATGGAATAAGAGCTTGCTCTGTCCACTCCACGCACCGGCCCGGTATTGCAGTACCTCCGGGAACGGTGCATTTGCACTGATCGCTGCTTGGCTCTGTGGCTAGGACCTTGACTCAGCCTCTTGGCTTTGTAGCGTATTATGATTGGATAATTGAGAAATAATAGAGAACAATAAACCTTACAAAATACCCCTCCCCCCTCCCATCCGTGGTCCGGGTTCTTTTCCTGTTGGAGCTGATATTATGCAATTGTGATAAGTCAACGGAGCTTTTATCGTCGCCGGCGACTTTAATCGGGCATGTTTATGGACTGTACTTCCCAAATCCATTCAATACGTGGACTGAGCAATTAGGGAAAAAACACTGGACCGTGTGTACAGTAATATCAAACATCTAGTTGGATCCGCCCATCTCTGTCTGTCCCTCACCCACTCATACACCCCCCTCCGGAGGAAAACAAAGCCTATACAACAAGGACAGTACAAACATCTTCTTTGTTCTTTGTTTTCCTTATATCCTCACTGTAAAATGTGGGACTGGAGTGCCACGTCCAATTTCGTTGTCACAATATGTCCCATGTTGTAACAATGACAATAAAGGTATATTCAATTTTATTCTATTCATATATTCCAACTGATCAATGATTGCACGAATGCGTTACTTTTGATCCCTTGTGCAACCGTAACCCTTACAGTGGTTTTAATTGCATGGGTCTATTCTATGGGAATGTGCTTATTAATATGGTGTGCCCCACAATGCGGAAAATACGGTACAATTGGCAGTCATCATTTTCAGAAAACTCGTGACCAAGTTTTTACAATATGCGAGTAATTGCAGTTGTCTAAACATAATAAGAGTTGATGTTTCTCCTCCCCCTGACCCCCTCTCTTTCTTTTTATTTTCTCGTCATTCAGTCCAAATTAATGTTTGGATCAGCGCGTTAATTAATTAATCAAGGAAGGTTTTAGTGTTAGGAACCAAAATCCCAACCGGGTATGGGATTGCAAAGCAATGACTAATGAGCATGTCCTTTGTTTTTCCCACTGAAACTATTTACAGAATTGTTTTTAATAAAATAATTTTGTTCCCAGTTTTTCCAGGAAAACATTAAAAATATATTTCTTATTCTTAACTTATTCAATTCCAGACCTTTCTCTCAAAAGATAAGAGACATTTTTTACCATGTTGATCCATTTTTGAAGGGCTGTAGGAGTTTTAGTTCTTAAGCATAAAAGACATAGGATATATTATAAAAAAATGTTTAATCCTCATCTTTCGGATAGAAAAAGTATATCTCTAGCTTTTACCATTGTTTGGTAAACAGCAGTTTAACATTGCTAAGGTTTTGGAAAATACGCTTTCCAAGATAAATTCCGACAAAAACAGCATTTTGTGAATGGATGTATTTCAAGCAGAACCTTCACTTCAGTGCTTTTTTGCATCCGTAATACCTCTAATATCTAAACAATGCTTTCCATTAATACAAGGGGGCAGTTTACCATTAAAATAAAATTTGATTACAAGAAAAGTGTACTTATGCATGGAAGATTTGCAATATTTTTTTTCTGGCACCAGATTTTTCTGGTAACGTGATCACACAATTTTGAGTCACCTGAGCGATCTTGTTCCAGTGGATGTGCACGAAATGTCATCCCTCTCTGCCACGACAATAACGAAGGGACTTGGATCATCTTTTTTAGAAAAAAGTAAGCTGTTGAAGCATTAACTGTCTGAACTTGTCGATATATTTTGCTCCTCTAAACACGTTACTTCCCTAATATAGTGCAGCTTACACACTCTCAATCACTGGAAACAGGAAACAACACTGGGAAGTAGGGGCTTCCTCAATGTGTGGACAAATATGTGATCAAAGCAACTTCTGCCATCTAATTGTGATTCATCATACTGAATTCCCAGAGGCTTGAAACTTACTGATGTGCAGCGCCTATACATCTATAATAGTTGTTGTTGTTTTTTTAAACAAAACAAAAAAAATTTGTTTTTAAATTTTGGCACTAAGGGACAATGCTTCTCAAGACATATTTATATGGTATGGCACTGAATGAGACAAAGCAAATCAGAAGATCATGAAAAAATACTCTACTGGACTGCAACAACCGGTCATACTTTCCCTCTCAAATATGTAAAGATTAACTTGTATTGCAAGCCACTTAATTTATATATTCCTGAAGACGTATCTATTGTAAAGCAGCAACTCATGCAAACGTACAAATCTCTTGTGGCCCATTTATCAAGATCCACAAGGTTAGTTTTCACCATTTGATGTGCTTTATTATGCAATAAAATGTATTTCATGCTGGGTAATGTTAGGGTTATTATCTTATTTCGGGGAATAATCACAATTTTCCATTGGGGATTCACATGTATAGATATGTCGAAATGGGGAATTACACCTTTATTAGCAATCGCTTTGACTATTTACAGACTTTTAAAGAATTCCCCTCTGTACTATTTTAGTTGAGTTCACTTTAGATCTGTGTTGGGCAAACTAAGCCCGGCGGGCCACTTGCGGCCAGTCAGGCTTTTGAATCGTGCAAGCAAAATGGTAAAATAATAAAGATAATATATACATACAAGAGTTTAAAAAGTACTATAAATAAAAAGGAGTATACTAGGTGCAACTCTTGTCCCCAGCGTACCCAACATTCAAGTAGCTGGCTTAATTTTCTTTACAGTAATAGCTCCTTTGAACACGGTTTACTTTTCACGGTTTTGCAAAAGGGACAGATAATTCGCTCACTATATATATATATATATATATATATATATATATATATATATATATATATATATATATATATATATACACAGTTTTCTTTATTGTCAATTTTAGGACTTATATTGTCCTAAGGGGTGGAGCCTTTTGGGAAGCCTGGGGGATAAATAAAGGAAAAATCACATGTGTATGGATAGGTCTGTTGCCACAGAATATTTTGAGTGTTGAAAGTAAGATAAGATTTATAAATGGGTGAGTTATCACACTTATGAGGTTACGCCCAAATAATGTATACTGACTGCATTGTGTCACAAAAGAAAACGAACGCCACGACGGTTTATCTATCAAGATATTTATCAAATTTGATGTTAAAAAAAAAATGCATTTTAAGCTTTTCAATGAATTTTATATAATTTAGTCCTTAAAAAGGAACCTTATTCATTACTTTTCTTTACCTCTATGTGTTTTAAAACCAACTTGATTGAATAGTTTATATGTTTGGATGAAAAATGTAAAATATGTAAATCAAGAAGTCTGCACGTTTACTTATTGCTGCTATGCTAAGAACACTTGTCTTAATTTTGGTCCTTTATTATTATTCGCAGAATTGAATGTTTAGCGAAAAAGCCAAAAATGAGATTTATATTGCCGAGATATCAGATTGCATACTCTATTGGTAAATCAAAAACATAAAATAATTATAGTTCCTCATAGCCAAGCCCTTCTATCATTGTTTATAACTCAAATCTGCCCGTGAATCAGTTTGCATACCCTTGCTATAGACCTTAAAATTTCAAAAATGTTTAAATATTCAAAAAAATCTCATATCGTTTTTGTAGGTTTACCAGGCAGCCTTCTTCATTCCCTAAGTAGGTTAAATTCAGCTTGAGCTAATTTAGCCAAGACTAGACAAAATATTTGTAAAAACAGAAAAAGAACATAACCAAAAACCGTGTCATTAAAATGAACCCAGGTTTTGAGGGGAACTGACACCAATCCTGTTTATAGCAGCAGGGGGCCTATGATACTGGGTTTCCTCATAATATTTTGTCACAAAACCAATACAAGAAACTTAAGATAAAACCATTTTCTCATTACTGAACCTAAGGGAGATAATTGAAAAAAAAATGAAGAGGGAGGATAATATTAAAGAGATATTTCTGTGTATATTCCACATCTGGGACTAATTCCAAAGCGGAAGTGCCTGGGGGGCCCGTTTCATCTAAAATTGGTTTACCAAAGTCAAATGTATGGCTGAGGCCACACGCTGCCTATTGCCTGAATAGAAAATTGGGAGCCAAATCGCTCTTGTGGCGCGAGATATGCTCCGTATCACTCAAAAGGCTAATTGCTAAGTCCCGTAGGCATACTTTGTGAATAAAGTGTGTGTTTTCACAAAGCACTTTGATTTGAACAGGCGCTTAATGTTAAATTGGACAATTTCCGCATGCCATTGCTTTGGTATGTTTTGACCGCATGGGTACATTCAAGCTTTATTACCAGTGAATATCACAAACCACATTAAGTAAATCAAAGCATTCAAAAGCAGCACGGCCTTGAGAGCTGCTATGCGACATGTTTTTCTTCAGAATTACCTAAAAGAAATCTTGAATAAGTATAATTACTTATCCACATATCATAGCATCTGATTTTTTAACAATGTATGTATGAAAGTGATGAAATATCTCTCAACTTAATCAAGTATCCCAACCTTGAAAACAGGTGCTATTCACAAGTATCAGTTTTTTGCAGACACATCTCATTTAGGTTTGAACTCAGAAACAATTTTAATCCAGAAGACGTCTGACCTACCTGATGTTCTGGCAGAGGTTTCCCTGCTATTTAGAATTCCACTCAGGTAGTAGTCTGGCTAGCATAGCCTGAGTGTTGCGGCACTAATCTGGGCTAGCAGTGAATTTAGCAAACATTTTGTCTACAAGTGAATTGTTTTCTTTTTCTTATTGTATTGTCTCAGCCATTAAAATAGAATTTTAGCCTTCTAAGTATGCTTATGCTAAAAACACATTTTACCTGAAATGCCACACAGAAGCAGGCTATGACTCAGCTACAAGTTAGGCTGAAAATAATTGTCATTAGCTTCTTGGAGCGAGGCTTCAACTTGGTTACAAGTTAGCCTGCTTATCAATGTCTGTTATTAGCTTCATTGGGAAGCTGTGGCTCTACTACAAGTTAACTTGCTAATAATTGTCTGTTGTTAACTGCACTAGGGTTTGCTCACAAGCTGACCAACTTCCTGTCATTGGGCTGCTCTGTATGTATTGTTTAAATCCACAAAACTGACAGTAAAAATGTTAATTGCTGTGTTTGCTATCTTGAGAGCTAATAATCTTTAAGGCTAAAGAGCTGCAAGTTGTATTTGGCAAACTACTTTTTAACACTGGATAAACTTGGATAATTATGACAAGGGTTGCAATTACAGGTAAAGTTTTCACCTCACAACTGACTACAGAAACTTTAGTACTTTAGACATTTGATTGACTGGTGGAGAGTTGCATTTTGTATTCACACACACTGTTAAGGCTCTTTTTTCACGTGACTTTGGAACCTTCATCTCTACTCTCGGCAAATGTTTAATCTTTTAAATTTGACCCGTTTTTTTTAAAAATGCTCCATGAGATTGTGATCAAGAGGGAAATAAACAAAGAAATTACAAAGATCCATGTAATTCTTAGACATATCTTGCCTGAGCAGAGCTCCATCATTTTGGGGAGAAATTCTTGACGGTGATAGCAGCAGCTTCAGAAGGATGTTACCCCTTTCCCTTGATTATTTCATGTCATCAAATTGAAAGTAGGATTGTGTACCTACCTCCTTTTCTACACATTTTCTTGTTGGGTTTCCGGGCACATTCCTTGGATATTCTTTTGACTGTAAAATGAATGGGAAAAAAACTACAAAATAACAGCTAGCTCTGGAAAACACTGCAAGTGACATGCAAACACGTTTGTCAGACCCCAACGCACGTCAACCCGCCCTCCCCGTCAACATTACCACAAAGGACCTGTTGAAAAAAAACGTAAGCGGATGTTTCCTGGAGAAATATCCCAGAGTTGGGGAATTAATTTACTGCAACCTGGTACACAAGGAGCCCATATTCACATGCACTCCTATTTAAGACCCATTACCAGACCACACAATGGTCGGATTTTACCGTTTTTAAGCCATGTCAAATGAAATTGATGTCTGTTTGAATTAAGACTTCAGAGCTCAATTCCATTTTTGTATGATTTCCTTGACTGCCACCACAATAGACGTTCAGAACGATGTGCGGTTCCCGCATTTTTTTTTTTTACTTGAGAGAAGCGTAAAGGGTCTTACATAGAGTAGGCTGATGCCACAGGCCTCTCGTGTACCAGAGCATTTCACCAACCTACGAGAAATGAATTACCTTACGAGGCGAGCTATTTATCGCTAATCACCCTGAGACAGTCAACACAGTGAGGGTAGGAAAGTGCACAACCAAAAGTCTCCTTTCTTTGATTCAAAAACGTTGTCATCGTAAGTCATTCAGTCGTCAAAAGATCAACCTTTCAAAGTGACATTAAAGGAAGGGGGGTCCATGAAAAGGCTCAAAATGACAGGTTGAGATGACTGACACAGACACAGCATGCGCCAGACAACAGGTCATGCTCACGCAAACAAAACTTAAAAAACAAAACAAAAGAGGGTTTAAGAGGGGAAAGAGGGTGAGGACAGAACTGGTTTCCTCCTGACTTCTAAACACACTCACCGTCCTCCGTGGGAACATAGATGTTAAGATACAGACAATCCTCGTGTTGGTCTTGTATGTAAGTGGTCACGATATCCAGGTTGTAGGTGAACCAAATGGGCATCATAATCTCTGGCACGGCATTGTGAATATTTTGAGGGCACACCGGAGCAAAGTGAGTGGCGTTCTTGATCCCAGACCAGGATGACGGAGGTTCGGGTGGCAAGAAACGTTTTTCTCCCACTGGGGAGGCGGCGTAAGGGACCCCGAGGTACTGATCTACCGGACCGAGGATCTCACTGGGCAGGGGTACCCTCACCCCACGTAGTTTGCCGTACTGGGTGTTGACGGTGGGGTGGTAGCTCTGGCCATGTGCTGCTGCAAAGCACCAGCAGAATGTCCATAAACATAAGGATGGGATGAAACCGGAGAGGCTGTGGGAGGGTTTCCGGTTCTCCAAGGGGGTAGGACTTCTCCTCGGCGAAAGCCACATGGTCCTCAAAAGCAAGTGCAAGCCACCAACATTCAACTACCTACGCCTTAGCTCAGACGTGCTGCCGGACCGCGGGGAGACCAATCATGGGCTGATATAGTGGACTCTGGTGGCTCGGAGAAGATGCGAAACTGTTTTGCTGCTCCTCTCCTTAGAGAGAGCTCCTCTCTCTTCGTTTGTCGGATCTTCTATCCAGTGCTACAAAGGAAGAAGACAGGAGAATTAATGACAGTTTCCTGACAGCACACCGGCGCGCCTTTTACTTTGAGGCCGTTATATTTATTGACTGCTTGGATGCTTTTGTGTCCTGACATAAAACCGCTCTCGTAAACGTGACAGGGGTTCTCGCGATTGCCGCAGTTGGACCCAACGAATGAGTGACGCTAGATGTGGCAATTACCTTCATGACGTTTGGTCATAATACTTTTGATAATGGCATTGACTACAGATGCACCATAACAGTGTGTTTTCTCCTGATAGCGTCTTGTTTATTTACAACAATACTGTTATCCAGTTTTATACACTATGTGCTTGGGTGTGAAGAGTAGTACACTACATAAAGTGCTAGTAAATATAGAAAAACAAAATAAAAACACCATACATTAAAAGAAAATAACACTCAAAATGAAATGTGCTATTTTCACTCAAAATCAAGTCAAAAAATATCGAAATGAGAAAAATACAAGTTTTATCTATGCATTGTTTGAATTAAAAAAAAAAACAAGTTTAAAATATGGGGCAGCACGTTGGGGCAGTGGTTAGCGCGTTTGCGGCACAGTTCTGAAGTCATGAGATCGAACCTCCTGTGTGGAGTTCGCATCTTTTCCCCGTGCTTGCTTGGGTTTCCTCCGGGCATTCCGGTTTCCCCCCCACATTCCAAAAATATGCATGTCAGGTTAATTGGCCAGTCCAAATCGTCCCTAGGAGTGAATGAGTGAGCAAATTCTCTGTCCCTGTGCGCCCTGCGACTAGCTGGCAACCAGTTCACGGTGTCCCCTGCCCACTGCCCGAGGATGGCTTGAATGGGCTCCAGCACCCCCGCGACCCTACTGAAGATAAGCAGTGCAGATAATGGATGGATAGAAGATTCTGTACTTATCTATATCCCCTATTTTCATATATATATATATATATATATATATATATATATATATATATATATATATATATATATATATATATATATATATATAACAACCTCGGCTGAGTCACCTGGGCGAGAGTGTCTGATGTTGCGAAAACCGAAACACTCAGGATACATCACTGACGATGCGTCCCAGTTGCATCCAGGAGATGTTTCTTTCAAGCTTTTTACCAGCATATTAATCTTTATTAACTACATAAGTAAATATGTATTGATGTTAAGATGCAGACTTCAGAAATTTCTTTTAGTATGTGGCTAATTTAAAGCAGTTTTCGATTGTCATATCGAGTATACTGGTATATGGTATTTGCATTCCTTTTGGTTTTGCTGGTCATTTTGTTTTTATTTGTTTTATAAAGGTGTGTAAATTATAATTTCTTCTTTTTACTATATTTTTGGATACATTTGAGAAGTGGAAATATTTTATCTATTTTATTTTAATATTTTAATTTTTTTCCCAGTTTGTCAGTAGGGTGGAATGCTGGGTCCTCAAGCCAGACCAGTTGAGAACCATTAGTCTTGTAAATACACAGTAGAATTGGGCTTGTTAATATTTTTGTTATTATTACTAATGTGTGTATTGGGCCAGGCCATGAGAATATTATCAGACATTACTACTGGTTTTTCAGGTCCTTACTAGTAATTTTCTTACCAGTGACATCATATTTTGCCATCATAGAAAATCCCCCATAGTAACATTTTGTGTCATTTCCCCACTCCCTGGCCAAGTCCCAAGACTTACATTTACTCAACAAGAAAAATCTGCATACACTGGAACACCATCATGTCATAAAAAATTCATGTTGTGCTTATTGCAATGCAGCATTCGCCACCTTCTCCCTTCGCTGTCGCTAAGAACGATTTAGATTCAAACTCCCCCTTGGTCAGGGGAGAAAAGAGCAGAGGAGGATATACTGTAGCCACAGGCAGTGACTCTTCTTTCTGTGACAGCGCAAAGCAAAAGTCCCAGGTCGGTTGTAGCGCCTGGAATATCGCCTTCCCACACGCCGCCTGATCAATTTTCAATTTCTGCAGCTTAGGTCCACCCCCCCATCATCCTACAATATCCGAGCCAGTCAATGTTTAAGAGAGGAATAGCCTTCAAAAAGATAGCTTGAGGGATTTATGACGCAATAACAACTCGGGTCTTCCCACAGGGTTGTTATCGTTCCCGTCTGCGGGAACTGAGACTGGCGATGATGCTATAGGTGAGCTCATCTTCATCAACGTTTACAGGAAAAATTGTAAACGTGATTGACAATGATACATTGGAACAGTGTTTCTTAACTTGTGGGTCGGGACCCTAACGTGGGTCGCGGGACTCTTCCTTGGCAAAATAATGCTATGAAGAAGATAACCGTCAGCCATTTACACTCCATCACATTAGATGTCAATAATGCGCAGCTCAATGTTTTCTGCCTGTTTAGTCAATTAGCGTGTTCCCCAAGGACAACATCTAATTTTATTGTGATTTTGTTGGTTTTATTACTTTTTTCTGCCTAAGAAAATCATTGATAAGGCAAAGGAAAAGTGGAACAACAGTGACCACAATGATCAGGTCGAAGAAGGAAATGATTGCGAAATCTGAAAATGGCGCTGCTATAAGGTACAGTAAATAGTTTAAAAAATGTACATTTTCAGCATTTTACCAGTATATTAATCCTTGTCAACACCATTACTAAATAATTAGCAATGTTGAAGTACATGATTTATTCATATTTTGAATTTTCTTTAGTATGTGGCCATTTTAAACAAGTTATGGAGGGGCGCTTATACGCAATGTAGGCTTATATGCATTACTAAAAGTCATATTGGTTTCGATGGTCTTTTTTTTAAGGTGAATAAATTATATTATATCCGCTTTAAATTTTGCAATCCTTTTATTTGATAAATCGGAGACATGAAATAATTTTCTTGATTTGGGTCGCATGCACATCGTCAGACTTTTTCATCTGGCCCATCAAACAAAAATGATCAAATCTAATGACAATATATATAAAAGTACAACGGACAAAAAAGTTTTTGTTGGGTTTCATCTATGTCCCAATTGTATTTTTTGTGTGTCTACAGCAAAATACTACAACAGAAATACTGCAGAAATACTAAAAAATAACTACAAAACTAATTCAAACAGACTTCAATTTTAGATTTAATTCTGAAAGAAATAAATACTATAAAAATACTACAAAAATACTAGTACAGTATTACTCTAAAATCAAACTATTACTACAAATATGTTACCCCAGAAGTACAAGAAAAATACAACTACAGTAATATTACAAAAATACTCAAAAAATACTACAAAACATCTTACGAAATATTTGTCAAATACTTCTTTGGAAATAAGTCAAACATACTTCTTAATGAATACAACAAAAATACCACTACAGTCATCCTATATTTTGTGTACTGTTACCCAATGCTAAATCTATTGCACCCTGGTCATCCTGGAAGGGGAATTACCAATTTTGTAGTATTAGTGTGCTTGAGTTTTTGCAGTATTCTTGTTGTAATACTTATGTGGTAGTTCTTATTTTCCTCGTGCTGAGGTTTTGAGTTTTTACTTGCCCGCATGTTGGTTTAAGATCATTGCAGTCTTTGGGACATCTTGTGATTGAGAGTATACAGATAAATGTGACTTGACTTGACTACTATAAAAAAATACTACTACTACAGTAGTATTATGACAGAAATACCACAAAAGATACCACTGAAGTATTACAAAAATTATACTGCAAAAATACAAGCAAACTACTACTACAAAAATAGTTCTTTTGAAATACTACAAAAATAAATCTACAGTAATACTGCAAAAATATAACAGAAATATGATTCAACAAAAATTATATTATGGAAATACTAAAAGAATACTATAGCAGACTTACTACAAAAATCCAATTATAGTAAATATACAAAAATACAGAACTAAAACAGAAATCCAACTGAATACATATTACCAAAGTACTACAATGGAAATCCAACAAATATACTACTGCAGTAATACTATAGAAATTCCACCAAAAACTACAGTAATACTACAAAAATACGACAGAAGTACAACAAATCAACTGCAGAAATACTACAAAATACTAAAAAAATACATCTACCGTAATATTACAAATCTTAATATCAAATGAAGTACAAACAGGGAACCAATATATTACTTTGCTTTAATTACGACTGTTTCAAAGCAAATTTGATGAGACTAATCTGTTTGAAAATAACTAAAACATGTAAATGTTTGTATGTATTTTTATTCCGGAATGAAAAGATTTGGGGGCAGCACGGCAGAGCAGTGGTTAGCACGTGTGCGGCACAGTTCTGAGGTCAAGGGATCGAACCTTCCTGTGTGGAGTTTGCATGTTATCCCCGTTCTTGCGTGGGTTTCTTCCTTGGCCAAACATTTGAACCCAATGCCGCCCCCGACTCAAGATAGTTCCCCACCCCTGCTCTAGAAGCACCTCCTGACTGAACCTTTTCTAAAAAGCTCCCGCCCCAAGCACCCTCCAGATTCAATCTAAGGATTAGGAAGCAACCGTCGCTTGGGGCTGAGTGTTGATAAAGGATTATTTGCCCGAAAAGTTACACTGTCAGCTCAATACAGCGAGGCAGAAAACCTTAAAGACGTATTTAGTTGAGATTATTGAATCAAGCAGAGCATCCACCAACACTTGATACTTTGGATTTAGAAAGAGCTAGCCTAGTTTTAGCCACCCACCCTACTTGGCGACACCTACTACTACTTGTTAAAGTACACGTGTAATCCTTAAAGAAGACAGCCTGATATTTATAATCTGGAATGAAAAACTTTGATGTGATCATTTGTGCTAGGTATCAAGCCTATTCCTAAACATAGATCTTAAATTGTGCAATGCTGATGTCTCACTTTTTGTTTTTTATGATCAAGTTTTTCTCTAGATTTAGAAAAAAACGTAGCACCCAATTATTCAATCGTCATCAACCAAGTGCTATTGTATTTCATGAGAAAATACAGTACTGCAATATCCTACCCTAACGTATTATTTTAAGTTGCATTAAATTGAATGAGGTCATACATTATTTTGATATATCCTGATAAATAAACCAAAACAAGATGATAGGCAATAATGAAATCAGTTGCAAGTCCCAAACTGTTTTTAATTTTAGATTAACATGTTATCATAATTAAATATTGTCATTAGCTGTTTCAATATATGGCTCATAATCAGTTTTTACAATCAGGAAGTATTAAAATGAGAAAAAAAAACATTGAAGACTTTAATCCATTTGAGTTTTGATGAAATTATTTTCTAGTGTTTCTTTAAAAATATGAAGACATATTTTTCATGGAGGTGACGATTTTATATATATTCTACCAATATTACTATTGCCAGGAATAGATGTTAATGGAGAAGGTTAGTTCAGAATAGCTCATATCGACACAACTCAAACTGGCTAACCTAAGCTCCCAGGTGGACTGCTTGGGCCAGCAAGAGGGGCTGAGGTGGGATCGACCCATATAATGCGGAGGGGGTAAACCAGTGAATGCCGCCTCTCTGCTGATGAAGGGTTGCATGGCACAGCAGCTCACCAGTTTTTGAACTGTGAGCTTAATGCTCTGTGTGAGGTTGGGAAGAGCGAATCGGATCGAATGTTTGGTGAATGTGAGTGTGTTTTTGACTCTAGCTATCTCACATTTGGGGATATATGGATTTGCTAGAAAGATAGTACGA
The DNA here is from genome assembly GCF_059441175.1 of Urocampus carinirostris. NCBI lineage: Eukaryota > Metazoa > Chordata > Actinopteri > Syngnathiformes > Syngnathidae > Urocampus > Urocampus carinirostris. Next base: position 27,526,634 of record NC_142357.1, read on the forward strand.
TTATTACGGAACTTAAGAAAAATAATCGGGGAAAAAAAAGTTGTCTATTTTTTAAGAGACTTTAGGAGAAAACACAGTCATTCTGATTCCTATGTTTGTATGCTAGTAGTATGTTGTGCAGGAAATAATAGTACTAACTAAATGGTATTCATCAGACAGTCTAAATTCTGACTAAACCAACAAGTTGCCAAATAGCTGCAGATGAGTCCATTCATAAACACTCGCTATAGTAGAACACCCAAAATGGAATTTTAATGATCTGGATTCTATGCTGTGGACATTCTTGTATAGCCACTTAAATTCCGGCACGGATACTACACACCGGGAGCTCATCACAGAGAATCCAGAGCAAGCTTGTTTTGGGGCGTTCCTTGCACTTTGCTCACTGCGGCAGGATATACTTCTCTTTTTCCAGCAGTGTGCTCGCTCAGGCGTTAAAGACGCTCCGATCTCTCTCAGAGATTATACGATTACTTCCACCAAAGCGAGAATGAGTGGGGTAGGGGCGTGCTACAGCCTCCCTATTAATTCGTGGATAGCAAGAGCAATGTTGGGAAGTAATGGAATACAGGTAACAGGGTTACATAATTAGGATACAAAAAAATGTGGAGTGATGAAGTTACAGGTACATTTAGTTAAAATAAGGATTACTTTGCAGGGGTACACTTTATTTATGTACAATATACATAATGCGCAGATAGACAAATTCTGTCTTTCATCATTTCAATCACAGACACTAGAGCGAGAGAGAGAGATGACCACACACACATATCATAGTCAATCTGTACAAAGGGCCAATTTATTCACCGCTGCATGTTAGTCAAAGCACTTCTCTTTCAGTTTGTATTTGAATTCTCCTTCAATGTAGCGATTTTTTGTTGAATTGGCCTGTAATTTTTTGACTAGAGCTGGTTGCGTTAGCACACTAGAGATGCATACAGGGACATTTTGTACATTTGATTTATTGTCTTCTTTTGTATTTTCCATTTCTGTCAAGAACCGGAACAGGATAAGGACCCAATTGCGTGACGTTTCTTACACAAGCCTTTTATTTTACGGGAAATGGGTAGTCACGCACGTTAGGCAGCAGTCTGGCGTGGAATGATAGGAAGCCAGAGGCCAACGAGATCGATACCAATTGCCCAAGTAGATATCGGACAGATGGGGGTCGATACCGGACAGGACGGGACAGGCAGGATTGATAATGAAACAGGATATCGAAATAAAACAGGACAAACTAGACAGGAACGGAAACTGGAGAGAATATTAAACAGGACAAATATACACGGGAATATAGACGGGAACGAAACTGGAAACCGATATTAAACAGAACAAAAATAAACGGGAAAAATACCGGACAGGAAATACCAACAGGAAACAGGACTGAGTCAAAACCCACGTCTTGCGGGGCAGAGGTTCATTGACGGACTGACAAATGAAGAGTGAGAGCACTGAGCTTAAACAGACGGAAAGCCAATTTGTCAATGAGCCGCAGCTGGCGCCACATGGGCGTTGCCAATTGGGCGCCATGGCAACCGTGACAAGTTCCTTTTATGATAACTGTATTGTTACATTGTGTGAATGTTTTACTTAATGTTCAAGTGTGTTGTAAATTAGCATTCAGGACACCTCAGACTAAGGGAAACACCAGTCAAACTTGAACTTGAACAAAAGACATCCCAGAGTTTGTTAGAAATTTAAAAAATGTGACAATATATATTAATGTAAATAAAGTACAACACAAAGTGTGTATAAATTAAGACAGCATTTATTGTCTGCTTTGTAAAAATAAACATTCTATTTTTGCTGAATATAGTGTACCATATAGAATAGAATAGAATAGAATAGAATAGAATAGAATAGAATATACCTTTATTGTCATTGTTAGAAAAATGGGTTAACATATTGTGACAACGAAATTGGGCATGACACTCCAGTTTTACACATTCACAGTGAGGTATGAGCCAAGAAGATAAAGGAACAGAGAAGATAAGGTTATAAAACAAGGGGGATAAGGCTATAGTTATAATTTACATGGTATTTACACAATAAATGTCGGCATGTGGGATGTTACATACAGTGTTGTTGTGATACCGTTGGTATCGTAAGGGTTGTGCAATATTGCATTTGGTGCAAAGTCATCATAGTGCAAAAAAATAGTCAGCATATGCATTAGTGCAAACATAGACATCATAGTGCAGAAAGAGGAAATGGTCAGACATTGTGCAAGGTGAGCAGTAAACGTAGTGCAGTCGACATGTGCAAGATATGGTTAAAATTTAAGCAGATATTTGTAAGACTAAAATAAATTATTTGACCTTGGTGTCCTTCTATTCAATCTGAGGTTACACTGTTCATTTATCTTGAACAAAATGTTGCAATGCTATTCACTTTATGTTTATTTGCTCTTTGATTAGCATATTTGGTATTGGAGTAGTCCGAGAGTAATCAGAAGTAATCAAGTTACATTACTGCAATATTAAGGTATTCTGATTATGATACCGATTACATTTTCAACAGGTAACTAGTAAGTGTATCTGATTACATTTTGAAAGAAACCTCCAAAACCCTGAGGAATGGTGTCGGCTTTGCGTTAATTTGACGCTTTGAAAGGGCTGATGGAGTCGACTGCGGTCTTCTAGAACATCATTAGGAAAAGACCGTCGGCCAGATGTGTCACGGGATAAGCGTGATGTCATCCGCAGAAGTGAAGAGTTATATCGCACATGAAAGTGTGAGGGAGCGACCGGCTGCACCTGCTGTGCGTGTGGAGGCAGCTGCAACAGCCTGGGTGGAAGCACAAGGGGCCCTAATAAAGACCGAAGAATTCTCTAGGGTAGTTTTTCTTTGCTTGGACAGGAGTCGAGATTGACGGCGTTTGCGGTCAATGATATCGCTTGGCTAGTTGGACTCAGTCTCGAAAGAGGGGTTCAATGATTGGAGTGTAGGAGAATTTGTGTTGGAGGCTTCCCCTGGTGTCTGTGGCTAACAAAGACAATCCCATTTGTGGTGTAGAAGCATGGGCGTTACAGATCACGCGGTCTCTTTATAAGAAATGGATGTGTGGGTGTGCACATCCACGGTTACAACTCTGCGTTGGATGTCAATTATTTTATCTACAGTATCTATCTATTTATGTATCTATCTATATATTTAGCTATATATCTATGTATCTATGTATCTATGTTATCTATCTCATACCTGTCAACCTGTATGTTTTTGCCGTACAAACTACGTTTATTATGCATTTTAGGACGTGTACGACGTACAAGAAAATCTGCACGGAAAAACGCAAATTTGTCAATTATGAGTACCATCCGGTAAACACCAACTATCACGAAACGGCAAAACCAATCAACCTTAACAAGTTTGCCTTTATCTCTGTATTGTTTTTTTCATTGCAAACCAAGCGAGCGATTTTATGCTACTGTGCCCATGCGTCTGCTGCCTGGGGATTTCCCATAATGCATCATTCCGAAAAAAAGAAAAGGTGTAAATTGTTTTGTATTTTGTAAGGGAAAATACGACAGTTTGTACTGGCATGGAGCCGTGGAGGTTGACAAGTATGCTATCTCCTCTATCCATCTATCTAATCTATCTATATATCTTCAGTCTGGACAAACAATAGGTAATAAGCTGAAACTTTGTGATTTTCCCTGACCTATGTTTTGTTTTTGTCATAGCCTGCTGTGTTCTTCCCCTCTGGTTGAAGTGCATTTGTGAAATCATCAGAGCCTAGTTCTATACTCACAAGACCAGAATATTTAATTTTTGTTTGTTTTTAGCTGTTTTTGTTTTTTAATTTGGGTTATCAATCTGCCCGAAAAATATGTTTTAGTTTCTTCTCAGCATTTGACATGTTCTCTGTCTTCTTCTGTATTGTTTAAGTTTTCTCCAGCAACCTCCAGGGTAAAATATCCAGGACTAAGGATTTGAGTCCCTGGCAGCAAATCGTGTTGCTGCTAGTTCACTTTGTTATTTTGCTCTGCAGGTCATTCACAAGCTCCTCTCATAGGGTTCTGGGACTTTTGCACACCATTCTTGTGATCATTTAGACCGCACATGGTAAGATTTTGAGCAGACTTCTATATCGATGTTGGTATGTATTCCATTTACTTGTAACTGCTCACACAATCATTTTCTTTGGATCCAGTTCCTTGGTCTTGTGCTCTGACAGCTTTTTGGCTATAGTGGGAGAGTGACTGTTTGCGGTTGTGTTTTTATACTGCTAATGAGTTCAAACAGGTGCCATTAAAACCGGTTACGAATGGAAGACAGGGTTGCCTCTTAAAGTTACAGCTCTTTGAAAGCCAGAATTCTTCCTCATATGTGGGTTTTTTTGTTTGTTTTTTTCCAGTTTTATTTGGTAGTTTCAGGCATGTTGCCACAAACAACACCTCACAAAACACGGGTCCGAGACCTCGGCCTAGATAACTTTGGACAATTCTTCAATCAATGATTTCAAGTCATTATCATGTCTCACATCATTATAACAGTTACTTGTTAGTCAATTCTGAAATGCGTTCCTTAATTTTTTGCTTGTCTCCTCATCCTTTTTACTCACTAGCAAAAGTATGGTACATCAAACCTGGGACAAACAGGCCTTTTCACATAGTAGGTGCTGTTTCTGAGTCAGATCACAAGGTGTCACCTGCTACTTTTACCCAATGAAAAAGTACTATGTGTTTCAAGGGGAGGGAGCAAACCATAATCCCAAAAATTGCCCGGAGAGGGACAGTTCCCCCAGGCCGTACTTGCCCAAGGGACACCACCGTAAATTGTGTCCCAACAACCCTGTCAGTAAAGAAATCCCTAACCATGAGTTTGCATTACTTGTCAGTATTTGGTAGTTGACAAAATATTATTTTACGCCCACTATAGATGTTTTTTATTTTATTTTGTTTTGTCATTGGCAAGCTCTATGTATCAGGAATTCTTTTGATATCAGTACATGGTAATGGTGACGACTCAATAATTGAGTCTTCTTATCGGTTACTAAAACCAAATACAAATCTAATTTGAAATGACTAACGGCACGGCGGCCGAGTGCTTGGCGCATCAGCCCAACGGTGAAGAGGTCCACAGTTCATGTCCAGTCATTGGCCTCCCCGTGTGGATTTTGCATGTTCTTCCCATGCCTGCATGCTTGGGCCCTCACACATTCCAAAAACATGCGTGTCAGTTTGATTGGTGGGTTCAAACTGTCCCTAAGTGCAAATGAGCGAAGACTTGTCTCTATCACTGTGATCTTGCAAAGAGCTCAGGGTATCCACTGCCCTGTGCCTGAAGAGGGCTCGGGTGGGCTCCCTCACCCCTGCGACCCATAAAAAAATGGTAGTGAGGATAAGTGTCGCATGTACCCTGGAGTGTATATTCGTTGACAAATACTGAATATGCATTGTAAATATTACACATTACTGTGGTTTAAAGTTTGATCCAGATTCCAAACATATTTGCTGTGTGTTCATTTTATTGTATCTAGTAAAAGCACTTCACAATGAAAGGATGTGGAGAGGCAAGGAAACCTACTTTGTTTTAAAAAAAGTGATAATAAAGGATTTCTTCTCTTGAGAAAAGGAACTTCCTACTTACTGGCTCAAAACAGCAGAGCTCATATAATATTCTGTTTTTTAACACTCTCTGAAAAATTGCAGAGAATAAAAAGAAAGTTTTCCAAAATGGGTGCATTTTAATATTCCCTACCTTGGGTGGTGCCTTTTGAAAAAAAAAAAAAGGAAATCCCTGTAGCCACCTGTGCAGCCATTTTTGAACATGTCAAAACTTTGAAGAGGTTTCCTGTTCTGGTGCTGTTATCCTTTTAGAGTGGCAAAATGTAGCAAGATTGTTTTTTTGCCTGTAAAACCGTGTTCTTCGAAAGCCTGATTTATAACTTTCAATTAGGGGTGTGCTAACTGTTTAAATATATATGTTATTGATACTAAGAGATACTTGGATCAGATCAATACTATTGCTCTGGGATTTATATTTCTCTCTATTACCAATTTCCTCAAGATAGTACAGCCCTTCTCTCTCACGCAGCCCCCTCAGCCACTCATTAAGTGTATTCCTGAATGTGTGACTGACAGGCACACGCTTAGCACTTCTCTACCTGGCCTGCTACTTCATCCTGCCTGCCCGGCAAAAGAAAGGGCATAATATTTGTTCTACACTACCAGAAGCTAAAAATGACAGAAATAAAAAGGAAGTGAAGCGCTGTGTGGACAATGGCAGGTGTCATTAGTGTGGTTAAGTGTTCTGCTATTGTGTCAACACCCCTGATCTACATAACCACATGAAAAAACTCACCCTGCAGCGATCAAAGAGAGGCAACTAAAAATGTAAACATGTTACTGTTTCTGAACAAAAACCTATAAATCTGGTGTAACAATGGCAACAGAGAAAATGAGAGGAAAACAATACTTTCTTTGCAATACAGGCTTTTTTTTTTTTAAACATTGTGCAATGGAGGGTATTTTAGTTGTCTGGTTGACATTGTTAAACGGTATTGATATGTCAGTTATATTGATGATTTTTTGTTTTTTACTCTCTTGGCTTTTGTTCTGAAAAAGTTCCAACAATCATATTTCTATTTATTTTTTTCACAATTTCAAAGCTTGCAATGTAGTTATTTGATAAAAATGAAACTTTTTGGTGCCTAAGATTGTGTTTATTAAAATTTTAAACTAATTTAGGGGGTGACGGAAGGGAGGCTTAAATATTCAATGATCATTGTTAGGATCCGGCCTGCCACCTCCCCCCAGGGGGCGCCAACACCTGTTCATTCTTTGCCTTCATATCGACTACTCAGACAACACACTGGGGTCAGGTGATTTTTATTTCCATTTTCCGGTTTGGTCTTCACTTCTAGTTTGGCTACTGTCATATTTGATTTTGTTTGTACGTTGTTTTTGTTTTTTGACCCATTGTTTGTTTATTACTTTGTTCCTGGATTTGTTGTTAAATACCATCCTTATTTTGAGCACCCCTGCCTCAGTTCGTTCTTCCTCTAGCTTATGTCCACCTGCAAACCAATCATGACATTCCCAAGAATCGGTATCTATCAATACTACCATGAATTTACTTGGATAAGATTGATATAGAAATTGCAGGTATCACTCACAACTACTTTCAATTTCAACTGCGTTGGGAAGGGAAAAAAACTCCATTTGAGATAAAAAAGCATCAGGTCAAACTTTTTAATCAGGACATGGCAAGGACATAGGACAGCGTGATTGAATGTGTGTGTTTAGAGGACACACAGCAGTAGGGACTTCATCAGTCCAGCTCCCCCTTCCCCCGCCTACCTTGTCCCCCAAAGCATCTCCGAGGTTCTCTGTGCTTTGATCTCTACCTGCTGCCAAGGGAGGCGAATGGAAAGCGCCATGCAAGCTCTCCCTCATCATCCCAGAAATATTGATCGCCTCATCACCGTGGCCTTGCCGGCCGTAATAAATATGGCTAGGGCGGCCAGTGCAGGCTGGGGAGGTGCCGTGCTGAATCCAAGGGAGGTTATTAGCCTCTAATGCAACACGGCACTCAGGCGAGTGTAGCCAATTAAGCGCACCTCTTCCAAATTCTCACCCCCGGAAAGAGTATGTTTGCTTTTGGCATGTCCAAATTTTTCTTACTCAGAATTGGGACCTTTTAGACACAGTGGAAAGATACACTGGGACTGATGCAATGGGACTTATTGCAAGAATGATGAGCTTTGGTCAAGGGCAACTCAGGTGTGAAATGGGTCATGAGCTCTAATGCTGAAGTCGGTCAGGGCAACTAGACCCAAGGCCTTGTAGTCAAGGGGTAAATTCTTGATAATCTTGTGTGATCCCCCAGGCAATATTGAGAAAATGTGCAGCCAATCACCCATGATATTTACCCTATTTTCAGCACTATACCGGGTTATTAGGCGCATACTCAATTAATAGTCTATTGTCATTTGTTTTTTAATACACAAGGCACACTATACTCTTAAAACACATTAAATGAAGACGACAATAAGAGGTATTATGTACATTTGTGAATAACCATGGGGCTCTTTATACACTTACAACATATAATAATGCAATGATAAAGCAGTCGATAAATGTTGCTGACCATTAGCTCAAACGTTATGTCCTAAATTCGAGTGAATTATACCATTATCAAATTATTTTTATTTACGGTGCCAGCAACCCTTATTTGTACAATGCATCCTGAAAGAATAAACAGTCTATCGACATTTTCACCTGTGCGTCAATAGCCTCTTGGTTCAATATGGATACGTACGCGAAAGAGCCTTATAGTGTTTTGTTAAAAGACCTTGTTTTCTCTATTCTCTAAAATGTGTTGGTTTGTTCAGTTAGCAAGTCACAAACACAAAATACTGGATTTCCTTATCCCCTTCTCTTGTCATTTTAGCTAACGAAAAAGGGCAGACTTTTCTTACTTCCAGTGTTTAATATCCAGTTCGCGACATGCTCTGGGTAAAACAGATGCTGGAGTAAAGCAGTTCCATTGAGGTTTTTATTTCGATAAAAATAAATAAAATTATACGGAACTAGTGAGTGTAGACAAGATTGTAAAGGTTTCACAAATGTGCCTTAAAAAGGGCAGATAATAACGCATATACCATAGGGGCGGAACACGGCGGGAAATAACAAAAACAAAACGAAAATCAATGGACAATTCCCGAATCCCAGTTTCACACACATAATTTGTCAAGACTGAATCCTGCATATGGTTTCACAAGAATGAAGGCAAGACCCATCCGACAAAAAACACTTAGAACAATGTAAAAGCTAGATTAAGAAGAAAGAAGGCAAATGATTTAAAACAAGAAGTAAAAAAGTAAATAAGTACATTCATTTGTGTGGATAACTATAACATCTAATTATTACCACTATATGAATGAAGGAGATATAAGTGACTAAATCATAAAACAGGTTATAGCCTAAAATGCATACAACCATGGCTAAAATATAGAAACTTACTTTATTATTTTCTATCTGGCATATTTATGCTATTATCAGCGTCTGCTAGCGCACTTCAAAAACAAAAATACACACATTAATTGTTTTACTTATCTGATGTAGCGCCCATTATTAGCCATAACAGCTAGCAATCTACAAAAGCAACATACATTATTTCCTTTTTCCGTTCGTAGATGTAGCGTTCGTCATCAGCTAACATGTTTTGAACGCAAACAAGCTCATGTCTCTCAGTCCTCTGACGTAGGTCAAGATATTAGCCAGTTCAGCTAGCAAGCTATGAAGGCAAATAATCAAATTTCTCCCACTTTTCTGATAAAGCTTCTGCTAGTTTCTGTTTGAGCTAGCCAGCCACAAAAGCAAAGCAGATTTTCTGACAAAACTTTTCCTGGCTATCAAAGTCAAATATAAAACAGGGTTATCCATGTCTGTTCGACTATCAAGCTCCAACACCAAAATTATATCTTTGTTGACTACACCGGTGTAACTTCCACCATTAGCAGGACCAGCTAACAAGCTACAAGCTAACAGGAACACCATACTTCCTTGATCACATCTTTGGGTTGGGTCCTGATATAGTCCAATTCAGGTAGCCTTATTTTCTTTGTTCACTTTTGTAAAGTAGACATTGAAATAAACATTTTCTCCCTTTTCACATAGTCTACTCTGCATTTTTTGCTTGCTAACCTGTTATCTGATATAGCAGATGGCATTTTTCTTTTTACCAAAACAAGAAAAATAAGGCAGATGGCAGATTATGCTCAAAAATAATTGTTAAAAGGATAAAAATATAAAAACCCTCCGCCCTAAAAAACAATGATGTTCATTTTAAGTACCGGTATTCATTTTACGATAATTATCTTTTAAAACAATTTCTATTTACATTATTTAATAGGTAGCTTGCAAATCTGATAAAATGAGAAACACGATTCTTAAAATGGACAGCATTATTGACAAAAGGGGCAAATATATTTCAGTACAGATGTAGCGCTAATATCTTACTACGACCTCCGATCAGATGAATCATCTCCAAGGTTATTGAGACAACTCATGTGAGGACAGGCAAGACACGCATAAACAACCTTGTAGCTGTATAAATCCAAAAGAAGCCCGTATTTTCATAATATTGATGTTTACCATAGGTTTTTGTCAAATGCTGTGAAAAACAGAGGCGAATGCCTAGCAACCCTTTTGCAGGCTTATGAGAGAAACTGAATCAGGAAAGGCACAAAAGTAATCCTCTGCAAATACCTCCGGCAGGAAGATGGTTACGGTTATCAACTTTATCGATACTGAGCGAGTACTTGTAACAGATCAATACTATTGTCTTAAGATCGATATTGTATTTCCATTTTACGATCACTATAATAATCTTGTTAGTGCGTCGTATTATCAATTAATTCATCATTACTTTTCGAATTTCATCCAATTGTGGTTTTGCTTTATTTGCTCTAATGATTATATTTAAAAGTAATTGTGCGAAGAAAGCTACCACATTTTCTGACTATAAGGCGCACCCAATTATAAGACGCACCTTCGAAAGCACATCGAACTATAAAGCACATGAGATTAAAATGAAAAGAAAAAACGTATTTCATAGAACAAACATATAAGGGAATCTGGTTTGACAACTAAAATAAATCGAATAATTCATACATGGTCACTGTATGTAGATTCATTTAGCTGAAGTTATGCATTTCCAAGTGTATTTACCATATTTCCAGCTCTATCAGGTGCACTAAATTATAATGTGCACTTTTGAATCTGCCACATTTTTTCGTTTTTTTGGTAGTGCCTTATAGTCCTGAAATTATGTGATTTTGGACGTTGTATAGCATTTGTATTTTTATTACTTTGCTGATTTCTTGATCTGACTCTCTTCACTATTGTTCTGGAACAGTTGTTGTCATTGAAGTAGTTTATTTTTTATTCTCTTAAGTGTGTGTACATTGTATTGTTTAAACCTTTTGTACTTTGACTTGATTTTAAAATTGTTGTGCCGTGGAAGGTATTATAGTCGTGATGTTGACTGTCACGACCAGCACAAAGCATAGACCCAATTTCGTAACGTTCCTCAAAAGTTTATTGAGATATAGAGAAAAGGCAGCTCCCGCAAACGTGTTCCGAATGCGGAAGTGGATCTTCCGAAGCGGGAGATCGTGGTGTCGAATACGGAAAAAAACAAGTCGATAGCCGGGTCAGGAGAGCCAAAACGTGGTCGGGATCAAAAACGGTCGTAAGCCGGTACGGGAGAGCAAAACGTGGTCGGGGTCAAAGATCAGGGTGTAGCTGGAGACAAACAGGGAAATCAGGAACGGACGGGTGGAAAACGGGTGCAAAACGCGGGACCGACAGGAGTCAGAGTCAAAGTGCTTGCCTTGTTGAAACAGAGATTCGCTGACGGACTGACAACAGGCGAGTGAAAAGACTGGGCTTAAAAAGGACAGGGAACCAATCAGGTAGCCCGCAGCGGCTGACGCCAAACGAGCGGCCACAGGTGATCCTAATCACTCATCATGACAGTTGACCTTGTTAAATTTGTATTTTTGTTACATTGCTGCCTTTAATCGGTTTGACCCTCATGACTTTCATTCTTAAACAGTTTTAATACAAATATTTATGTATTCTTTGTGCTGTTAAATTTTGCATTGGAGTTATTTGATGGATAAGTCTACTTTTAACATAATTATAAAGTAACTCAAGGGGAAGGAGTTTAATTATTTAAGCATCATGATATCTCCTAGCAAAAAGTATATGTATCGGTTTTTGTATTTACTTTGATCATATGGATACCAAACACACCAGTATCAACCACCCAAAGCAAATACTGTTTAAAATATATAAGTTTATAAAAGACATCCACACTCTTTTAAACTTTAAATGAAGCGTGCCGTCGTGCGTAATCACTGATTACAAAAGCTTCTAGCGTCTACTGAGGCCCGATGTACTCTTCCACAAATGACGAGAGACAGAAAGACAGCGAGCAGAGAAATCGGAACGTTACCTCTGCTGAACTCATTAAAATGTGAGAGGCAACAGCAAAAACTTAATTTAGCATCTCGCCTGGCAGCGCCGAGAGAAAAGCCCGAGAGCCCGGCCGCCGCTTTGAGACCGGGCTTCAATCACAGAGGGATTGCTCTCTGCCCTCCCTGCGTTGATATTACGGAGAATACATATCTATGAATGATTTGACAACACGTGTTTCATTCAAATAGGCGGGTGCGGCTTGAAAAACTGCAAAAATTGGTCATGAATGCATGCACACACGAAAGCGGTCGTCCTCCACGTAGGAACTGGGTGATGAACGACGACGTACCGTATGGGATCAAAGAGAACGTAGTGGAATAAATCAAAAACGTTACTTAAGAGGGCCCCCGCTGGGTGGCAAAGAAAACGCTAACGCGAGTCCTTGTGGCTTGGCCAAGATTCAAGGCACTGATTGATGCAACAGAAATTCTAAAGCAAATGTTGAGAGCATTGTGTTCTATCAAATATAAATTCCATTTATTCATTCATTTTCTAGCCGCTTATCCTCCCTCGGTTTGCTGGAGCCCATTCCAGCAGACTCCAGGCAGTGGACAGGGGACACCCTAGACTTGTTACCAGCTAATTGCAGGGCACACAGAGTCAGACACATCTCTCACACATTCATTTCTAGCGACAATTTGGAGTCAACCAAAAACTAGAGAGCCTGAAAAAAAAACAAAAAAAAAAAACACAAGAGCATGTTGAGGACATGCAAACTCCTAACAGGGAGTCGGACAGTGGTGGGCCGTCAGGGCCTGCAAAGCCATGTCTGCTGGCCAAGGAACTTGACTTTAATGTCAAGTGACTCAGAATATTTAGAAAATAAATGTGAATCACTTGTTGGGTTGCTCTATGGCAGGGGTGGCGAACAAGTTTGAAACAAAGAGACGAATTTTTTAACTGTGAGAGTCAAAGAGCCACACCACGCACTGACCTGCCATGACAGACACACACAAACAAACATATTATTTCCCATAAGACACTCCTTTCCTTACAATACAACAATTATTGTTCTTGTGTTGATTTCAAGAAAAGTGTCCACCCTCAATACACACAAAAAAAAACTAAACATGAAACGAGGCAAAGAGCCACAGTATATAGAAAATAAGATGAATCAAAGAGCCGCATTCTTATTGGCCAAGAGCCACATACGGGTCTAGAGCCATGTGTTTGCCACCCCTGCTCTGTGGCATGGAAAAACATTTTTTCTAGTCTGTATTTGTAAACAGGAATTATGGAGCTAAACAGTCAGCCTCAACAAGCAACGTCCATCGATGCAGAGATTTTTCTTGGCACATTTTTCCTTTTATTTGTCGGCATTATTGCATGTTTTGTAGTATGTAAATATTTATATGGTTGGATTTACTACACTCACGGATGTAAGAGGACCATGGTTGAGTATTATTATTGAATGTGATGGCTGCAAGACGACTTTGGTTAGGTACCCCTGCTTTTTATTTTCCCAGTATCTTGTTTCAGACTGATCTTGATTTTTCTGTGATAAGTGTATTTTAAATTCAATTCAATTCAAAGTGTTTATTGTCATATGCATGGTAAAGAACCACGTTTCCCTGGACAATAAAATTCTTGCTTTTATTTTTTAAAGCGGAAGGAGTGGGACGCTTATTGTCCCGAGTTGGCGAAGTTTACTGGTAAAAGTGACACAGATGATGACAATGTCATTTAATTTAGTGATTCCGATTGAAACCGATAGTTTGTTGAGCAAGTTTTTTTTTTGCTAGTTATCTGAATAACTCCTTATGTGTTATTTTTACTGAGGTATTTGAGCATGTCTTAAAATATGCACGTACTTGTAACATTAGAATACAGTGTTGTCTATTTTATTTTTATTTTATATTGATTTTCAAGGTAACATGTATGTTTTGGGGTTGGTTTTAATCAAATAAAATCCCCCCGAAATGCAACATATACTCCAGGATACACTTATATATGTCTGTTACTTCTTAATTATACATAATTTGGCTGGTGCGACTTATACTTCGGAGAGATTTACAGTCCGGAAAATACGGTATACAGGGAACGAGTTGATGGATGATACATCAATGTATACAATCATAAGTCCCTTCGCACACTTTACTGTTAATTTCTCTTGCCATAGTTATATTATGGCACTGGAGTTTGGGAAAACAACTATAAAACTTCACTTAAGTAACTTGTAATACTGCACAAAAGAGCAGTAAGGCTTATTCATTAAGGCAATTATTTGGAACACACTAATCCACTTTTTATACAATCAAAACTGTTGACATTTCCTGAAATTGTATCATATCAAACAGGAACTATCATGTATGAGGCAAAAACAGGTTATTACCAGAAAATATTCAGAACACATTTAGGAACCGGGAGGAAGGCTATCAGTTTACGGGGAGGCATAACTTCAAAATCTTGAATGTACAAACAAGATTGTGTCAGGACCACAACAGGGACAGGACCCACTCACGTGACGTTACCACCAGTTTTATTGAAGAAAGAGAAAGAGTTGCGCTCACAATCCGGCGATTGCTGGACACAGAAAGCAGGTCGCTCTGAACGCGGAAGTGGATCTTCCGTGGCAAGCGATAGCGGTGTCGGGAGCGGAAAAAACAGGAGAGCAAAAAACGTGGTCGAGATCAGCAACGAGTCGAAAAGCCAGGAGAGGAGAGTCGACGTGGTCAAGATCAAAAAACGGGTCAAAGCCGGGAAACAGACGGGAGCCAAACACAGGACAGGCGAAAAAGTGCATGCCGTTTAAAAACAGAAATTCGCAGACGGACTGACAGAAGGGGACTGACAGGTCAGAGTTTGAATACTGACAGGGAGCTAATCTGTCAACAAGCTGGAGCTGGCGTCACACGGGCGGGGCAAATTGGGCGCCATGGCAACCATGAAACATGGAAAAGTATCTGTATATCTATAACCGGTGTAAAACTATGGAACAATTTCAATGAATACTTGAAGCAAAGTCAAAATATCCGTCAGTTCTACTAAGCCTTGGCATGTTTTCACAGGGAGGAAATGACGATTTTCGACAATAGCTTGCAACAGACATAGGTTTATAAATTAGCACATTTCTGGTCATTGGAAAGCTCACTACCCAATTCCTGACAGTTTGAATTCATGGAGATGGACTGCTGGCTGCTTAGATAGATTTTGTTGTTCTCGGCGGGACAAATAGAGACATACCAGGCGCCAAGATGAACTCTGTAGCTGTTCAGCGAATAAATAATGGCTGTTCCATGAGCCGCTGACAGTGCTTAAAACAAGTGTTTGCTCCCCTGGACTCAATGATTTTGAACAGATGTGATCAAGAGGTTTCAAATAGAGGGACTCTATACAACATCAAATCTTTTGAGTGACAGTGAGTGTGTGTCCGACACAATTTACGAAAAACAACGACAGAAAACGGCTATTTATCAAAGCGGGAAGACTCAATTAAAGAGGGGAAATAAAGAAGTGCTTAAAAAAGACAAATACATCTCCAACAGTTCATCATTTCTACTTCTATTGATCCACTGCAGAGTACACTGTCGATGGAAGGGAAAAAAAAAGAGAAAACTTCAAAGTAGCTTATCATTCAAGCAGCCCGCAGGGATTCTTAGAGAAACCGCAGGATTAAGTATTAGGTGCGTCTATAACCGAGCCCTATGTAAACACATTAAGGCTTTACTCCTTGCATAGTCATTATTGACGCTCCCGCGGATGCCATTTGCGGGGCGGGATCTGTTCTCTTGATGTATTGTTTACGGCGCTATTTTCAGTCACGCCGCTAACGCAGCTGCAGTTTAGGATTGACCGCGTGATGGGCGACGTTAGCAAAAAATAGATCTCGCCAATGTGAAATAGTTACACGTTGAAGCCACTGAAAGTACATTAAGTGACGTTAAAAAAACTGAATGTCAGGTCGGACTGCCACTCCTTGTTACAATAAAATAATGTATGAATATACAGATGCTCCCCTACTTACGACCATTCGACTTACACAAAACAGTAGTTACGATAGAAGTTTTTGGGATGTCGAAAAATATCCAGACATTGCTGTAAGTTAGATTTTGTATTGAGTGCACCTTTTTCCAAGTAGTGCTTCTTTCCGCCTCGTGGCACTGAGAAGTTGACCACCATCCACCCCGAAGAAAAAATCCGGCTTTTACTTCTCTAGTTCGTGTGTAAAACACACTGCACTGTATCTCTAGCGCGCTAAGAACTTTGACATTTTTATTGTTTAATACCTCGTGCATCCATTCACTATGGTTGGGATAAAGTGTAAAGAGGCAAGCTGATTCTATTGAAATGAAAGTGGAATAAGAAAGATCAATGCGGTTGAGAAAATAGTTGGATCATTTTTTTTTCTCCATTTTTTACCACGGAGGAAGAAGTCGCCTAACTCTTCCAAAAGTAAGTTAAACTTAACCTTATTTATATTTATAGTCAAGTCAAGTCACGTGTATTCCTATAGCCCTTAATCACAAGGAGTCTCAAAGGGCTTCCAGGCCACAGAATGTGAATGTAAAACTTTATTTCGAACATTAAAATAAAAACAGGACAAAAACAATGACACGAGAGCAAAAACGTGGTCGGGTGGAAGCGAGTCGTAAGCCAGGAAAGGAGAGTAGACATGGTCGTGGACAAAAATGGTTAAAACCCAGGATGGGAGAGTAGACATGATCAGGATCAAAAACGGGTCGAAGCCGGGGAACAGACAGGAGCAAAAAACAGGTTGGAGTCAGGGTCCAAAAAAGGCTGGCCTAGTGTAAACTGAGGTTTGCAGACGGACTGACAATAGGTGACAGAAAGGGGTGGTTTTAAATAGGTACAGGGGGCCAATCAGAGTCCGAGGCAGACGGCGCCAACGGAGCGGGCACAGGTGATTTACATCAGTAATCATGACATTCAGTGCTTTTTATTTACTAACACTAAACATTTTTGATCAGTACCCAATAAGTAAGTAAAACATTATAAATGTTATTTTATTCATGCTGTTAATCTAAACTAATCGTCACTTTCTATACACACGGATTGAAATTATAACATTTTTAATTTAATTGAGAAATGAATTGAATCTTAAAATAATCATGATTTGCATGCCTCAGAATGGAGACGTGCCAATCAAAATACATAGCAAATACGGGTCAAAACTTATCTGGCTCAAGATGGGTTACAACGCAATTACGGCCGGGTCCCTGGAGCAATCGTCCTAATGACTTAAGGGATCTCCTGTCTGTTTAATCCAGAACCATCACAAGGTCAAAACTTCCATTTGCCTAATAATTTGCTTGTAGACTGCATACTGCAAGACTAATGTCCTTCCCATCAGCCCGCTAATTGACTCATTTGGTTTTACCCACTAAGAACAAACACTAAAGAAATTCCAGATAAATACGCCACTTGAAAATGAAGTGATATGATATTATGCTAATGCGGTTGCACTGAAAGAAACGTGACGTTCGGAGTGTTAAAATCGTTCGTGTACCGGTTACCATGGGAACTCCAGCATTGGACGCTTTCCTGCAACCAACTTTACCCGCCCGCGTCTAATGTTTTTTTCTTTTTTGAGCTTTCGTGACTATACTTTTTACAAGTGTGTGAGCACATCTAAACATCACGGGCTGGCTGGCGGTTGCCGGGGCGTCTGGGTCATCTCCGTGTTGATCGTCTGACCTAAATACGGACGGACGATGTTACCAGGGATGGAATTGTTAGCAAACTTTAGTTCAGATCACCGGTGGGTGGTCGTTGTTTTCGGTTCAGTTGGCTGTTGGAAGAATCAATTATGTCTCGTGTAGTCATGTGCAAATTGGAAGTCTGAGAGGGTCTGACATTTGGCAGGTCAGTTTGATATTCTTAAGGTTAGAATTGTCAGAGTTGGGTAGGGTTACTTTAACTTGATTACTTTCAATTACTTTTGGATTACTCCAATACCAAATATGCTAATAATAGACAAAATAAACTAAATATGAATAAAATGATGACTCACAACACGTGATAAGCTTTCTCTCCTGGCTTTGATCTCTTTGATCTCCGGCAAAACTAACATAAAATGCGCCAGAAACAAAATGAAAATAAATCCAAACTGCTTGCCAACATCATTTTTGCCGTTCCATGTATTCTGTTACTCCCCAAGCCTGCACAAAAATTTAGTAATTGTATTCATATTTAGTTTATTTTGTCTTTTATTAGCATATTTGGTATTGGAGTAATCCAAAAGTAATCGAAAGTAATCAAGTTAAAGTAACCCTACCCAACCCTGGAATTGGTTGCCTAAATACTATGAAAAAATAGTTTGAAAATGTCCCAAAAAATGTAATAAAATATTCTTAGCCTATAAAGTAACAAAGAAGAAACGTAAATATTTTTTATTAGTACATAGAAAAAGCTGTGCATCAATGTAAAGCAGGGGTCACCAACCTTCTTGGCTCTAAGAGGTAATTTTTTTTATTGACAAACAGTTTGATATTCATTCCTAAAATAACAACTCACATCTTACTACTATGTTGTTACTCGGTTATTACTAAAATATTGTGTAGGCTGCATGTTCAAATAAATATACCGGGTTCCGTAAGATTTTTGGAGGAAGAAAAAAGAGCTGAGGAGTGCAGTTGTTTATGATGACTGTAATTACAATAAAACAAAATGAGAAATGAACAGAATATACTGGGCCTGTCAGTAGAAGAATTTTTTTATCAATCAAGCATCAACAAAATGGCTGAGCATCGTTTTTTTTATGGGGAAGGCCGTGTTTGGACAAGAAAAAAACTTAACTGGAGTGTTTTTTTGAGACAAAGTAAAGGATTCACAGCTTTACAGCAGACCTTTATTATGTCTGGATCAAACTGAATTTTGCATATGGATCCAGGCAGACTCAAAGCCTACCCCGTAAACGGTAAATCAGAATACCATTTAGAAAATATCAAGACAAAATAATAACTGAACGAATGGAGAAGACGTCAAGTGAATACAACAAGAAATACTTTCTTCAAATAGTTGGATAAGCATAAGCGGCATTTATTACATGAAAGTCCTCTGAATTCAAATGCATGAAATAAAAAATAGTCAATTACAGTATTAGGGATTCTAAGTAATCTTTTGGGCTAGAAAATTAAAGTTGATCAGTGAAAAGCTTTCATTGGCCCTGACCTGTAAAAATGGAGGAGGATAAAAATGGCCCAAACAGATCTTTAAGATTCTAATGGGTTATATAAAGCTGTCCAGGTGACAAAAATATTTTCCAAGGAGGAAAAGGAGTGTCAATGTCTGGAAACTTTATACAAGAAAAATCTTCTCAGAGACGAACAAATCAACAATAAAAACAAATGAAATACAGTAAAAATAACAGAAAAAAAAAGTACTACTTTAACTCGGCAAGGTGATCAGGCAGTGAAGCAATAGTTTCTTTTTCAGTGTATTTTTCTGTATCTTTGTTATTGTTTACATTTTCAGATTCCCTAGAAAATCCCAACGACCCACTACTCTCAAACTAGTTTTGGGATTGGTATTAGGACCAACGACTTAACAACAATGCAATACTATGCTGGTGCTGCTAGATGCTAATGCTAGCATCCATTTCTGTGAAGTAATTATAATTATGAACCTATGCTTCATACAATTTTAAGTATTATTTTCCTGTATTATCAAAGGTTAAAAACAAACATCAATATCATAAATACTGACCGTGTCCTAGGATTGGATCGATACTATTGTCTTAAAATCGATACTGTCTTCCCATTTGGACATCACTTTAATAATGTTGTTAGTGTGAATTAAGATACATACAACTACTATAACTTTCAAATTTGATTCGATTGGAATTACTTTATTTGCACTCCTGATTCTATTTTCAAGCCTTGTGCAATAAAATGTATCGTATTTTTTAGACTATAAGGCGCACCTGATTATATGATGCATCTACAAAAATACCTCCTTGTGCAGATGATAGGAAACTTATTCAATAGAACATAAAAATTAGGGAATCTGGTTTCACGACCAAAATCGATTCATGCATTAATGATTACCATAAGTATTTTGTTATAATTATGCATTGCCAAATGTATTTACCGTATTTCCGGCTCTGAAAAGGCGCACTGTATAATAGGGCACACTTTTAATCTCTGGCAAATTTGGGGGTTTTGGCTGCACTTCATAAGTCCAGAAATTTTTGTATCTACATATATTGTAGAAATTGTTATACAGTATTTGTATTTTTTTTACATTGCTGCTATTTTGGTTTGACTTTTGTTCTGAAACAGGTACGGATGCTCCCCTACTTACGACCATTCGACTTACGAAAAACGGTAAATACATTTTTTTTAGGGATGTCGAAAAATATCCAGACATTGCTGTAAGTTAGATTTTGTATTTCGTGCACCTTTTTCCGAGTACAGGACATTACTGTTGTTCTTCTTTCCCCCGCTACTGGCGTGTGGTGGAGCTGTAAGAGCTCACCCAGCATCCACCCTGAAGAGGAAATCCGCTTCTTCTTTCTAGTTTATGTATAAACACTCTATACTGTATCTCCAGTACGCTAAGAACTTTGACATTTGTATTGTTTAATATCTTGTGCATCCATTCAATATGGTCGGCGTAAAGTGTAAAGAAGAGGCGAGCTGTTTCCTTTAAAATGAAACTAAAATAAGAAAGCTTGATGCGGTTGAGAATATGGTTGGGACACTTTTTTTGTTCACTCTCTAACACGGCGGATGACCTCTTGAAGCTCATCTTCCAAAAGTAAGTTAAACTTAACTTTATTTATCTTTATAGAGCATATTATTTTATGATATGTTTATTTTTTGGTACAAAACAATACCGGTTACTTATACAAGCCTTAAACATACTCATATAAACATACATCCAATACAAAATATAGCAATGAAGCAACTTACGAACAAATTCAACTTATAAACTTATGAAATTCAACTTTAGCGTCTGTATTGTCGTTGGAAGTCTTTAATGATCATACAGTTAAAACATATTGTATTGTTTAGGTATTGTTTCCACTATTTACGCTTAATTTGTCTATATTACAAAACATTGTGCAATCGAGGATATTTAATTTGCAAGTTGACTTTGTTATATTTTTGTTAAAATGCCTCTATTTTGGTTTGACTCTCTTGACTTTTGTTCTAAAACACTTGTAATATAAATATTACATTTTTATACTGTTGAACAACCAGTTCAGGGTGTCCCCTGCCCACTGCCCAAGGACAGCACACCTGCGACCCTACTGAGGATAAGCGGTGCAGATAATGGATGGACGGATGGATTTACTGTTCAAGATTGGATTGTTGTTATTTATTGAAAAATAAACAATATTAGGCTGTTCATCTTAATTATGGACTAACTCAAGGGAGAAGGGATTAGTATTCAATGATCACTAGATTTCAGAGCCCAAAATATCGGATCGATTTCGATCGAAGCTATCCAATATTTACCTAAAACGGATTGATATGAAAAAAATAAACAGTATTGCCCAACCTTATCATAAATCTAATTTCCAATCTCCACTACTTTTATAACCGAGTGCTAAGCAACTGAAATGTCGAAAGTTGTCACCGATTCACAATCCCTCACCGTCATCACTCATCGAATCATCCTAAAGGACACGATTGCATTCATGCATCCGCATGAAATAAAGCAAAAGAGAATTGTGTCGCGATGTCACGCCGCTCCTCACTGCCACGACATGGCAGCCTTGACATCCATTTCTGGTTTCGAGCACAAAAGAAGAGCATAGATTTTTTTTTCCCCTTCTGGAATTCAATGCTAATAAAAAAATGCCCAAGTGGAAGGAATAGTAACGCCAGATCTCAAATCAATATTTATGACAGCAACTGTTTCAATAGAACCTATTCTGGAAATCGACAACCCACTTCCAGTCCTTTTGATGGATTAACGAGTGAGACTATCATCTGAGATTACTTTGTAACTGTTTAATTTACAGCGCCTTTCAAAAGTATCGGCCCCCCAAAACCCTTGATGTATTGCCATATATAAGGCTTTAATATTAAAGATAAAACAACTCAAAATATTTTCGGATCAATAACATTTTGATTTGTGCTCTTGAAAAAATTGAAAGTGTTAAAATAGGCCCCCCATTTGTTATTACTTTGTACAACCTCCTTTTGTTGAGATCACGGCTACAAGTATATTTGGGAATGTCAAGGTTTTGCTCATTTTGAAACAGAAATATTTGCCCATTCTTCTTTACAAAACAGCTCAAGTTCTTTTAGGTTTGAAGGTGATTCTTTTTCAGCGCAGCATATTTCAGATCTCTCCACACATTTTCTACAGAATTGAGTTCTCGAGTCTGGCCTGGCCATTCTAGCAACTTTATATTGTTAGTTTTAAACGATTTCTTTGCAGATTTTATATTATGTTAAGGGCCTTCGCCCTGATGGAATTCTGAACCTGCACCATATTCTAAGGTCTCATGCCGCCTCCAACAGATTTTCTAACAGAATTCTCCAGTATTCGACTCAATCCATCTTTCCATCAACTCTAATGCGTCCATGCTGAAAAAGAAAAGCAACCCCACAGCATGATGCTGCAGCCACATGTTTGACTGTGGGGATAGTGTTTTCTGGGTGATGTACAACGTTCCCTTTGCATCAAACATAACGCTTTGCATTTAGTTAAAAATGTCAAATATTGCTCTCATCTGACATGAGCAAGTTGTTCCACATGTTATTTGTGTCTCCAATGTGGCTTATTGCAAAAGTCAAACGAGCCTTTTTATATAATTATTTCAGTGAACGCTTTCTTCTTGCCACTCCTCCATTGACGCGGTCTTATTCAGAGTAAGACTAATAGTTGTCTTATGCACAGATTGTCCCACTTCAGTTGTGTATACCTGTGGGTAATCCACCCTGGTCATCCTGGAAGGGGGATTACCACTTGTGAGGCCCCTTCTCAAGGTTGCTTTTTCCTCACGCTGAGGTTTTGAGTTTTTCTTGCCGGCATGTTGGTTTAAGATCAGGCGATGGTGTAATTGTAATCCTTTGCAGTCATTTGAGACAGTTTTGTGATTAAGGGCTATACAAATAAATGTGACTGTAAAGTCGGCTGTTTTGAGATATGTGCTTTTCTCAGAATTCAATGCAATGGAATTAACCTGTTTTCATATTCCTAAATATAAAAACAATCTCTCTCACACACACACACACATATAGTCACGTTTAAAACATCAGTCTAATTTCATTTTTCATGTCTATACATTTTTCCTTTTATTGTGAAGTCGCGCTCGTGTGTGTGTTCCTTTTCCTGTTTTCTGTGACGAGAAAATAAACCACGCCTACCGAGTGGGAGTTTCAGTCTGCCGGGGAGGCAGCCGGGGTTAGGATGGCTGTGTTAGCAGGGCTGAAGCTTCCACTAAGTAGATTAAAACCAAAATAGGTGCTTTTATTTGAGTAATTCTGCCAACAGAGAGTTTATTTAATATCGTAGCTTTAACAGTGACTTGACTTGATAATGTGATCAGGGGCCTTTTGGTTGCTTTTCTGATTAGTTTTCTACTTGTTTTGGCCGAAGGTTTACAGGGATGGCCAGGTGTTGGTAGTTTTGCAGTTGTTTTATTTTCTCTCTATTTTGATAATATTGCTCACAGTGCTTTGGGAGGTGTGTAAATGTTGTGAAATTAGTAATTTCAGTCAACATCGGATCATTAAGAATTCATCAGGGAACTCCTGGAGTTAGTTGTGTGACCTCGGGTCATTGGGGCAATATTTTTTGGAAGACCTACTTTTCCGTTTTTTTGTAAGTATAATATAAGATGTTGAAATGACTTGGTTCCTCTTCACAATTGTGTCTCCAATGTTATTGATTCTTAGAACGTATTTTCAGTTCTTTAGCTTTTAGTTTGAAGCCTGAAATGTGGCAAAATAACCAAAAGTTCTTAGGGGAGGCAACACTTTTGCTAGGCACTGTAAGTAACGCCGAGCGACACGCTGAACATCGATTTGACCGAGCTGGCCATCGACCGTGTTATGGGTGGGATGTCGTTTTCTTTTTTTTATCCTTGGCGCGGCTTGTGCTTTAACACATGACAAAACACAGAGCGGCGCTCGGAAGGTTGGCGGCGAGTTAATTGAGGTCGGGAGTTGATGGCGCCCAATGGCGGCGCGCGTGTTCATCGGCGATGCATTATATAACATCAGTTGAAGTGCAGGGACTGTTGAGCTGTGTGTTAAAGACAGCTCAGTTGTCCTTGGTCTCAACGACCGCCCACGGAGTTCATATAAGAGGATGGCCGGTGCACTAATGCAGTGTTTTAACCTTTTTTGAGCCGTGACACACTTTTATTTTCATTAAAAATCTCAAAGAACATGTTTTGAACTGAATTCCTAGCACCAATTTCATGTGTTTCTATTTTAAGTTTGCTGAGCAGTATAGTAATTCTTCTTTTTTAACAGGGGTTACAAAAAACCTAGTGATAGGTGCAATTTGTGAAGTAAAACCTTTATTTGTTGCTATTATAGTAATCTCTCATTTTTCACAGGGATTGCATTCCAAAAAGGACC
Source organism: Urocampus carinirostris (assembly GCF_059441175.1). Classification (NCBI taxonomy): domain Eukaryota; kingdom Metazoa; phylum Chordata; class Actinopteri; order Syngnathiformes; family Syngnathidae; genus Urocampus; species Urocampus carinirostris. The sequence goes on from NC_142357.1 coordinate 27,551,133, forward strand.
TGCAAAAGTCAAAACGTTTATTCATGTATAAAATACTCTATTATACATTGAAACCAAAGAACAAACCCTATTTGCAAACTCAAACATTTGTTTAACAAGTAAAAGTACTGTAATTATTAACGTTTAATATATTTTGTCTTGATGACTGATTTCGATCACCTGTGCCCGCTCGTTTGGCGCCAGCTGCTGAGGGCTACCTGATTGGTTCACTGTTCTTTTTAGGCCAAGTCCTTTCACTCGCCTGTTGTCAGTCGGTCAGCGAAAGTTTGTTTCTACACAGCAAGCATTTTGACTCTGACTCCCGTCTGTCCCGCTTTTTGCACCTGTTTTTCCACCCGTCCATTCTGATCTCCCCATTTGTCTCCTGTCCGGCTACAACCTCTTTTTGACCCCGACCACATTTGCTCTCCCGTCCCGGCTTACGACCGTTTTTTTTATCCCGACCACGTTTTTGCTCTCCTGTCCCAGCTATTGACCTGTTCTTTCCGTCCTTGACACAGTCATCTCCCTCTCCGGAACATCCACTTTCGTATTCGGATCACGATCCGATTGTGTGAGCGGCCTGCTTCCTGCATCCAGTGAGTACCGGATCGCGGGTGCTGCCCTTCCTCTTTCCATCAATAAACTTGTAGTTAACGCTACGCATTTGGGTCCTGATTCCGTTCTGGTCGTGACATATCGATTGCAATTGATGCAAACTTGGCTAGTTTTGAAATTTTTACTGATTTTAATCAGTATTTACGTTCTACTCTGTCAACCCCTTCTGTTTTTTTACCAGTTTTTAAATATTTACCATCTACAGGCAGAGTGCTCACACTTTTTTAGAACACTAGTTGCTCCCAAAATGAGCAAAATATTCTACTCATCACATAATACATGCTAAACATCTAATTGTGTTTTAATCTCTGAGGGTTCTTTGTACATGATTTAATCAAACAAAGAAAGGCAAAACAATAAGGGAGATTTGAGGGCAGTCTAGCAGAAGAAAAAAAATAACTGATGAGATTCAATGCGGACGATATATCTCAAGAGACATTTAAATACATTAAAATATGTGTAATCATAATAGTTAAACAAGAGTTAAATTGTATAAATGTGGCATAATAATGTTTTTACCTTCTTTTAGCATGTTGAGAAGTCCAACTTTATTGGCGATAGAAAGCATCATCCTCTGCCTTTTGGTGCTTTTGTCAGTTCATACTGTTTTGTTGATTTGATGGATTTTGAAGAACCTCGAAATTAAGAAATATTGAAAAACATTTGCGCGTATGTAATGTAGGTTCGTCAAGCTGTTTGTGTATATCTTAGGCTGCAACATTGATCCGGAGGGGCAACCATTCGGCCAATCGAAATTCAGAACCCAATACACGATAAAAACCTGAGAAGTAGAGAAACCGTGAAAGGTAAAGTGCAATCCAGATAGGAATTATTTTATAATATTATTATACAATTAAATATTCTACTATACACTGAAACCAAAGAACAAACCCTTTTACATGCTAAGCATTTGTTTAACAAATATTGTATAAACGTTTTTTTTATTATTATTTTTTTGTTACAAAAACTACTGTTCTGTCAAATAATAATATGCAGGGGGACTGTCAGATTGCCAATCCCAGTTGACGATGCAAATCTGTGAGGTAGAAAACATAATGAGGGATTACTTTATAGAGTATTTAATTTGTGGTCACAGTAGCTGCGGAGGTAATCCTGTAATACTGAGGTTAATAGTGTAACTGCTATATTTGTTCCGTTTGTTTTAGGTTTTACTACATTTTTATCCTGTTTTTTTCTAATCCAAAAAAATTAAGAAAATAACAAAAATGATACTCGAATAAGCAAAAAATATCTGCCAGTAGAACAACATTTAATTTCACTACATATTGACTTTTTCAAGTTTTGAAAAATAAGAAAATAGAAATTAAAATGAAGAAAATTATGATCAAAATGTTTACTTTATTTGATTATTTTTGTAGTGTAATCTTAAAATGACATTGGAATATTTGACCTCAAGATTTATTTGTACTGTGTAGTGCTGCCTAAACCAAGTGCTACAGAGCGAAAGGCAGAATACAAACTACGGAGACCTAAAGTGACCAAACCGCACACTTTGCTTTAAAACTAGAATACCGCACATAGGTTTTATTCTCTTAGGAGCTTGTTTTCTCAAGAAGTAGACCATCACTGTGTATTCTAAAATGTATTAGTTTTAAAATATAGGTCACTGTTTTTGATGTTGTTGGGGCCATTGAGAGACCACCCCTGCAGGCTGGAATGGTTTGCTCCGTGAGTTCATTGTATACAGCACAAAGAGCTCACGTAACAAATGTGATTTCAAGAGACCAAAACACAAGCAAATATATGCTAATAAACCATACAAAGATGGTCCTTTGAAAAGATGATTATCCTGTACATTTACTGTGCTGTGCATCATTTCCAAAAGGCAGTGGAGCTCCACGCTGAGTTCCAACTATTCATTGCTTTTTTTTCCAATTATGTTCTTTTTCCTTTATGGTGGGGTTAAAATTCAGATGGATTTTTCCATTACAATGTGAAAGACAAGCTGTTTGGTTGCAGTTTTAAAATGTGTTAGGTTGATTCAGTTGTGGGTCACAAAACAGACCAGTGTATGGTAAGAAAGGCACCAGGGCCCTTTTGCACGGGCCTTGTTTAATCCAGAACAAAGTCAACAGACATTTTAGCTTGATTAACGAATATGGGACGACTCTTATTCACTCACTGCTTTTGCTGCTTTCTCGGCATTTAATTAACAAAGTTTGCAACACATTGACATGTTCAACACATCCAGTCTCACTGATGTTTAACAGGAACCAGTATCTTTGATATTTTGACAAGGGCATTCAAGCAACATAAATAAACATGATGAAGAAAGTTTTAGCGCCATCCACAGTTAAACCAGCGTTAAACTACCAAAGAAGGACCGTGAGCACAGGGAGCGTTTTATTAACATTCAGTGTACAACAAAACAATTAAAAAAAATGCCTCTCTCATCCTTACCCAACAACTTGAAATGCCAAATACACAGACGCACACAATGGTTAAAATCTAATAAAAACTAAATACATAGTAATAGAAATATGATTATGGCAAGGCACAGACTTACCAATTGAGGAAAAGGACCTTTGGGAAGTTTAGCCACACTAACAGGGACTGCAACAAATGGCCTCAGGATTTTCAGAAATTGAGCCACACCCTACCAACGCTGGATGCTCTGCAGCGAACAGGAAAGCCCTACAGAGGATTATAAATACAGCCCAAAAGGTTACCAGCTGCCCCTTGCCTAGCCTGTAGGACATTACCAGCTCTTAGTAGAGCGAAACACATCCAGAAAGACCCATCACACACGAGCAACCATGCTTTCGAACTGCTTGGGTCTGGCATACCTCCCACCACTAGAGGGCCACAACTGCCATTTTGAACAGGGCACAGGTCTGTCCAATTATCACACACCTGCGCACAATCATCCTGAACCCTTTAAAAGGACATGCGTTTTCAGAAAATTTGGGTTGGTCATTTTGAGTTCTCCTGTCATACTCATTTTCACTTTCACGCCACGCCATGTTTGTTTGTTTTCTGGTTTCTTTGTTACTTTGATCCTCATATTTTCCATTTCCAGCTTTAGTCGTCGTTTCTCGTTTGGTTTTTGTTTATAGTTTGGTTTTTGTTTATAGTTTTTCGTTTGAACATTTTGTTAGTTGCTTTTGTTCCCACTTATTTGTTTGGTAATTTTGTCTTGATTTTTGTTGATAAAGTCCTCTTTTTGAGAACTTTTGCCTGTAATTCCTGCCACCCCCACATGGGTTCATCACTACCATGAAATCATATCAATCCCAGTTCAATGTGCAATATCCCAGTTGTGTAGTTATTTCAGATGTGAATATTTTTATTAGGGTTGAACACTTCTTTTTTCTATGTATGAGTCTTTATATTGTATTTTTTTGCCAACTGGAGTGCAACCGTTATCTGTAAAGTATACTAAAGGTGATTCTGACCATAATGTGCAAACTGGAAGTTGTATTATTTCCCTTTATTTGACAACTAAAAGGTGAAATAAAAGTTATTTATGTTAAACACTAAATGTATTTTCCGTTGTGAATTATATTTTAAACACAACACATCATTTATTGAAAAAGTAGAAAGAGAAAGACTGTCAAGATGAATAGACTGAAAAAAATAATTACAATTGCTAATGATGACTGAGGCCAGTTTTTCTAAGCAGTAGGTCACATTTTTTGGAAAATATTCATCGTAACATTCTTTTATATCTATTCTCCCCAAGGTTCATATATAATATGTTTTACCCTGGAATGCCATGTATAAACTCAGTGCATACAATGTTTAAACGCGTTCATATCAATGGCAATAAAGACAATTCTAATTCTAGTTAAAGAAAAAACAATTGCCTTGTACATCTTGTGAAAACAGGAAAAGGCCGAACATGATGAGGCCTCTAGTATTCAGCTAAAAGTAATAAATGATTCAATGTATCCGCGATTGGCTGGCAACCAGTTCAGGGTGTCCCCTGCCCACTGCCCGGAGATGGCTGGGATGGGCTCCAGCCCCCAGCGACCCTAATGAGGATAAGCGGTACGGCTAATGAGATGAGATGAGATTCAATGTATGATATCTAATAGATAACTAAATGTATGGTAACTGTATACGATATTTAGAAATGTGTATTATCCGTGTAAAGGAAACAATGGATGGAAATAAAAAAACGTTTTTTTCAAAATATCTGGATAGTTCTTGGAATTTCTGATTTAAAGTGCCTCATTGTTACTATTCATTTCAGTCAAGACAAGTCAGAATTTGGACATTGGCTTCCCACTAATATGGCTGCTTCAGAGTGCCCCGTTGTCACAGTTTTGAACAACCCTAGTAAGACCTTGTTGAGAGTCTAGCATTTTTTAATGCTTAATTGAGTGAAAAAACAGGCAATATCCACAATTTTCACACATGCAGGTAGAAAATAATTGTTAACTTGACAACATATATCAATATTTATGATTAATTCATGAAAAAAAACGTTAGCATACATCTTTATGTATAAATAATTGATTTATCTGCAGTGTATAGTCCTAACTCTGAAATTGAATCATTTTTCATATGTAATTCCCTCCGGAGTATTCTGTACGTCACAGTAGCAGATAATAAAAGGAGTGACTGAGTCTGGGTATTACAGTAAAGAAGGGAAATAGATATTGCTTGCGACTGATGCAAACTCTCTTAGTTTCTAAACATTTTTAGGGAATTTTAATGAAAAATATATGTTCTACTTTTTCAACTATTCTCTTTTTCTACCCGTTTTGCAATATTTACCATCTACAGGCAGTGTGCTTATACTTGTGAGCTACTTACAAAAAGAGCAAGTCATAATATTGTAGACCATGCAAAAAGAAATGGAAACTATGTAATTACTTTCAAATGTTTTAAGGATAATTTTGACATTATTTAATCAAACTATTAACCCCTGACCAACAGTGTATTATGTTTTCCTCAATTATATTCCACTTGAACTCAACTCACTGGTAAGTACTTAATTCGAGTAATTGATCAAATGCAGACATTATTAGATTGAATTTAACCATCAGCTGAGCCACACGGCGAGTAATTTATGATGCCCTTCTAGAGAACATTATTCCTATAATACATAACAGAAAAAATACAGGATCTTATGAAGTACTTTATTCAATAATAACAACATACCATATTTCAACTTTTCCACCCACAAATCAATACATTTGAATTGAAAAGCAGTGGAAGTTATTCATCCAAAACGGTATATTGGCATCAATATCAGGTTGCCTAAGTTTCGTTTGATTCTCAAGGAATGAAAACAAGCTAATTCAATGTGGTCCATTACCACGCCAACCACTAATGACAACACAAAAAGACACGTCAGTGTTGCAGTCTGGCACCATTCTTCTAAGTATGGTGGTCTGTTATCTAGATTTACAGGGCTCACAATTTATGCTATGCAGCCCTAATTGCGTAATATTTTGGTGCAATAATAAATATGTGCTTGCCTTTGTACTTTCTATCTTCTTGTACTTTCTAACACTTGTTACCTAGTGTTTACTATATTTGTGCACTGTAATGCTAAATTTATTCCACCCTAGTCATCCTGGAAGGGGGATTACCACTAGTGAGGCCCCTTCTCAAGTTTTCTTTTGAGTTGTTCCTTGCCCGCATGTTGGTGTAAGATCAGGTGATTGTGTAATTGTAATCCTGTGCAGTCCTTTAAGACATTTTTGTGATTAAGGGCTATATAAATAAATTTGACTTGACTTGACTTGAATGGTCAAATGATCCGAAAACACATAAACAACTTGGAAAAGAACTAAAAAAAATGCACCTAAAAATGGTGTAGGGGAATGGTGCCATCGGCATTCTACAGCCAAAGGTTTTGACGCCAAATACCAGATTCCAACTCACTGGCATGTACTTTCATGAGACTGGAGTAATTAATCAAATACATTCATTTTTACATAGTTTTTGTCGTCAACGGCGCCGCATGCTGAGCAACCGCCAATTTATTAAACTGCGATCCTCCAAAAACACCGAAGCATCACATATTTCCCTGTTTCCATTCAAACGCCGCGACCAATTGGCTTCATTGCGAAGCGCCAGTCGATGCCAAAAAACGCAGGAACCGGAAAGAGCTTTTGTCATGCAAAAAGGCCTTGCGAGTTGTGGAAAAGTGAGTGTTTGCCAAGGTGTATTGTTGTGTGACAAGTTGGATTTCTTAATTTGCGGCTTAAAAAGACACACCCGCGCGGGGAAATAAACCAAAATATGGCAAAAATGGATTAATTCTAGATTTATGGTGTGGTGGGCTTATCTATACAGGAAGCTGTGGGTTGGTGTGGCCTAATGACAACAGATTAAATGAGGTCTGCCCACTGTGCATGATGTCTGGACTTTTACGGGGGCGTAATTAAGTTCTGAAGCAGCAGCGAATGTGCTTTTAACTAAAGGTCAGAGGCAATTCATGCTAGACTTGACGACTGCGTGGACCAAGGCACAAAAACAATGGCTGGTGATAAAGTGTGACCCATAGAGGTCGCCTGGAACCTTAATCAGAACATAAATACATTATTTCAGCGGTTAATCTGTCCCATAACCCCGCATATTATGTATATACATTTATGATATTTTTATGTGGCAAAGCACAGTGGACAGTAGTACAGAGGATAAGACAAACAATCCCGGTATGTTTATTCGGTTCTTGATATTAAATACCTGCAAGGGAGGTTGCATAAGATGCCACTTTTTTATCTTTACTATTGTCACTCACTGTTGTTTGTTATTTTCACTATTATGCACTCTTTAGATCACTGGTTCTTAAGTGGTCTGACCTTAGGACCCACCAGTACACTATAATGACAAGGTTTGAACGAATAAATTAAACATTTCCACTTCAAAAATTACACATAATGTAATTGAATTGTTTAGTCTAAAGCAGAGATAGTAGAATATATTTTTTTTAAATAAATGACCAGCAAAACCAAATCAAATGTAAATATCATATGTGTTTGCATACAAACCCTCCCCTACTTACGAAGATTCGAGTTACGAGCAATGGTACGTACAAAAAGATTTCGGGATGTCGAAAAATATCCGGACATTGCTGTAAGTTTGATTTTGTGTAGTGCGCCTTTTTCTGAGTACAGGACAGTACTGTATCTCCTGCGAGCTATGAACTTTGAAATTTTAATTGTTTTATATTTTGTGCATCCATTCAATGTATTTGTTGTAAAGTATAAAGAGGAGGCGAGCCGTTTCATTAGAAATTTAAAGTGGAATAAGGCAACTTGATGCGGTAGAAAATGCTTGGATCGCTTTTTTTCGGCCACTTTTCTTGAAGCCCATCTTCCAAAAGTAGGTTAAACTTTACTTTATTTATCTTTATAGAGCAAATTATTTTGTTAAATGTTTGTTTTGAATTACAAACAATACAGGATACTTCTAAAAGCCTCAAACATGCCTAAATAAACCTTAAAAACATATACAAAATATAGCACTGAAGCAACTTACGGACAAATTCAACTTACGAACAATTGTCCAGAAAATATCTCGGTCGTAAGTAGGAGAGTGTAGGTATGAGCCTACATCGCAGATACGCATCCACCTTAAACTGCTTTAAAGTAGCCACGTACCAATATTATTTTAATATGAATCAACCATGTACCTAAACACTGACAATTAATTGATAGTGTAGTTGATGAAGCTAAAAATACAAACATTTTAAACCATTTACTGTACTTTCCAGCAGAGCATAATGGCAGACACTCGTATACCATTTTCGTGTTTCGCAATTTTTCCACCATTGACTCAATCATAACTGAATTCCACTTTTCCTTCCTCATATCGCTAACCTTCTAGAGACCTAATACTACGGGCAGAAAGGAAAAAAAACTACAAAATCACAATAAAATGAGATGTGGTTTCTCATAAACACATCGATTTGCTGAACAGTTTGAGTAGGGGATTATTATTATTTTATTAGCATTATTTTGCCAGGGCAGAACCTGTGACCCAGTTTTGCGTCCTGACCCACCCGTTGAGAAACGCCGGCTTACACCATTGTCACTATCATGCAATAATGTTGCTGTAATGCAATTTGATGTGAAATTCTGTGGAAATGTTGGATAATTAAACTTTTTTTTTTAATGTTGCTGTTCTTTGATATTCCACATCCTTTAGGCCAGATCTGCGTTTTTTTAACCTATGATATTTGATATTAAGAAAGGGCTCTGGAGAGGGCTTTTAGAACAGGCTGGAATTTTGTATCTAAGGGTTGTGTCCTCTGCTGTTCTCCTTGCATGTTAAAATCTGTTGATGTATTCACTCCTTGTTTAGAGGGTCTACTAAACCACAAAATTGTTATGAAAATAGCCTTATGCCTATTTATTGATTTGTCCAGGGATATATGTGTTTTATTTTCTGCCTCCATAGAGAAAATACTTACATAATGGATGCAACAGTTGTATCCACCCATATGTAGTGTGAGTCTATGCCACGTACAGGGCACCGTGTAGACCTAGGGTGTCTAAGTCAATCGGATGGAAGGGTCAAATGAAAAAAGACTGATTAATTGACTATTGACTATCGTGAATTCTTTTGGAAATACAATCCCTGTGAAAAATGACAGATTACTGTACTGATGCTCTAAAAGTGATACCGCAATTACGTGATCAACGGAAAAGTCAGCAGAATGAATCGATAAAACCGACACCGTGACGAACCGAGGAAGCGAAAGTCAAACGGCGTTCTGGCAATCTGGTAAAAGAACAGTGTAACACTTTTTGTTCCGCTCCGCGCAGGCGTTTGATTTGTGATTTGAATCTCAACAGAAGCCATTAGGATGCAAACTGGAAGCGGCGTCCAGGTGGCTTTGGATGAGCGGCGAAAGGATTAGCGTGGTGATATCAGTCACCGCAGTTGAGTCGCTCCTCTTATCCTGCACCATCACAGTAACGCTCTGTGTTCCATTCATAAGAGCGAGCTGCAGCTGAAGTCGGCAGACCAGGAAGCTTGGGAAAGCTCTCTCATCTGTTGCTTTCTATCTATGTCCCTTATACACTCTTTGACAAAAGGTCAACCCTTCATTGATCGGCAATGATAACGTGAACGTAAAATATATCCCTCCCAATTTAATGGAAAATGAAGGTTTGATGTTCATAGCTGTCAGTGGTGCAGGGAACGTTACACATTGTCCAGTAAAAATCGTATGACTTTGACTTTCTAAGTACAACAAGATTAAAGCCCAACAGCCAATGACAATTTTTTTTTCTACTGATGCGTGAGTGTGAATCAAGGCAGCCTTTGAAATTACTCTGATGTCAAGGACGTGACCTTGAGAAGATGTTGGTTTACTTCAGCTGGGATAAACATAAACTTGCTTATGTTTATTCATCAAGGTTACTTGAATTTCTTTTTCCGCCAATATGAATAGAAGTACTTCAACGGTAACCGATGGAGATACCACATTCTGTCAGTGATGGGCTGTCGGGGCCTAACATCACCGGATATCATTGTCATTATTGTCACAAAAGTCAATTTCATTCGAAATGTACTTTTTCAATGTGTAAACATGTTTATAAAATGTCTCTATATTTTGTCATTCTTATCATAAATTTTATCCTTTCAATTATGCTCCTTCCAGTAATTTTAGGTAAGAGTTTTTATGAATTTCCCTACGGGGTTGAATAACGTATCTATCTATCTATCTATCTATCTATCTATCTATCTATCTATCTATCTATCTGTCTGTCTGTCTGTCTGTCTGTCTGTCTGTCTGTCTGTCTGTCTGTCTGTCTGTCTGTCTGTCTGTCTGTCTGTCTGTCTGTCTGTCTGTCTGTCTGTCTGTCTGTCTGTCTGTCTTATCCAATTAGAATCCAGCTACCATGTGTCGTTAGCCTGAATAAAATCTGCCCGAGGATTACACAATCAACATTGCTGGCTTCGGATATGCAAATGGAACATGTAGCTGATAGAAAGCTGAGATATCAAATCAGATCCCAAATTAATGACAGTAAGCCTAGTTTTAATTGAAAGTAATGGGCCAAAATGATTGTCGTTAAACTTGAAGAAAAATAAAATGTCAGATATATGCTTCTTGTGATTGGATACTCACTTGAATTAAGCCAAGGCTGTGCTATGCAGATCAACGAGGCTCCTTCATATCCCTTTTCAATGTAAAAGTGTAAATAATGTGTAATGTTAACCCATTATGGCTGAAGGAGATGACAAAAATTGGTCGCAGATATACAGGCAAAGTCATTTTCGAGGCGGACCTTTCAAGAGAAGCAAGACCTCGTGAGGAGGTAAAACTTGGAAAACAATTCATTACATTGAATGTTTGGATTATTATGTTTAGTGAAACTTTTTTAATTGCTGACTTAGGTTTATTCTTATTCAAATGCTCTGGAAAATAGCATATGTTGTTCGTGTGCCTTCCAGCCATGCGCACATGTTCTTCTGTGTAGGATTTCTCGAAGCGTGATGCCATAAATGACGGTTTTTGGAGGGATTTTTGTTCAAGCCAGGCAAGTTTGGCTGAGGATCTGTACTACTACTATGCCCGCTTTGACAGGAGCAACAATATACAAATAGAATTATTGCAAAACAGATTGAGCTTTTCACCTATAGGTTGATCAGTGTGGTAGACGATTGGTTCATCACGGATCAACCAATAGGTGAAACTCTTGGACTACCGCCTACTCATTCTAAAAACATTTTGTTGTGACAAAATATACAAAAAAAAAAAAAAACTACATGACAACATACATGCCAAAAATACCAGTGGTGGGATGTGCATTTTACACCTAGGCCTTCAATAGAGCTACTTCTGAATCAATCAACCCCCGATAACTATTTTATGGCTATGAAACATTTACTGCAGCCACAACTGAAACACAGATTAAAAAAAATTAATAATAACATCATAAAATAGTATTATAACGTAGGAATATTGCCTCATTATACTCACAAAAAATGTTTTTGGGGGGCACAAAATCCATCCACCTTTCTTTTCTTAATATTTCAACTACTTTGTCATGCATATTGTCCATTCACATTCATGGCTAACATTGAAAGTGGAGCTTGTCCTGTCGTATTTCTGGCATACATTGTTATTCGATATAGAGCTGAAATTTTCCCTTCGACGGAAGCAGTGGACTTAGGGATGTATTTTTTTCACCTTTTCATGATAATACTGTTACATCCTCTTGGGCCAATCACAATTTGTTAAACCGCTGGCACTTTTTACTCCTTCCTTTTACGCCAAATCGAAATCTTAATGACTTAACCAGGGCCTGCAGAACTGTTTGTGAAGGCCTCTGGATATATTTCTAATGCTAGCAACAAGTAATGGCTGACATGCGATTAATCAAATGCATTTTGCAACCAGGGGAAACGCAATGAAAGGAAGTTGCCAGACAATTTGGAATTATTTAATAGTATTTAGTAGTATTCATGGGAAAACATGATTAACATCACATGATTCAGATATGTCTTAGGCCAACATGGTAGGCCTTGTAAGCCTGACATGTCACGGTTGCCATGGCGCTCAATTGGCCCTGCCCGTGTGACTCAAGCTGTGGCTCGTTGACAGATTGGCTTCCCTTCTATTTAAGCTCGGTGCTCTCACTCACCCTTTGTCAGTCCATGAACGAACCTCTGCCCCGCAAGACATGGGTTTTGACTTGGTTCTTTTTGATGTTGCTATGGCCTGTTTGGTATCCCGTTTGTTTAGTCCTTTTTAATATCGGTTTCCAGTTTCGTTTCCGTCTAGTTTGTCCTGTTTAATTGCGGTATCTTGTTTTGATATCAATCCTGTCTGTCAGGTCCTGTCCAGTATCGACCACATCTGTCCGATATCTGCCCGGGCAATTGGGATGGATCTCGTCGGCCTCTGGCTTCCTGTCATTCCACGCCAGACTGCTGCCTAACATGCATGAGTCCCCATTTCCCGTAAAATAAAAGGCTTGTGTGAGAAACGACACCGACACGCATTTGGGTCCTGATCCTGTTCCGGTTCATGACATGACATTCCACCACTGCAAAGTACACAACAAAATGCTCTAAAAATGTTTCACATAATACACAAAATAAATGACAAAAAAATACACAACAAAATAGAGTACTGTACATCAAAAAATGATTAAATACGTGAATAAATTGCAAAGATGTCATATATTTAGGAATTACGCAATTTATTTTTGCATTGATTTATTTGTATGGCATATACATATCTCTACATTTATTTCTACATACAACAGGTTTGGTCCACCATACGCTCAATCGAATCAAGCTGTATTAAATTAAGATTCTGCATTTGTCACATGTAAGCAGAGCCAAGCGGCACTTTTTGGGATGGAGGCAGGTAGGGTTCTCGACCAAACCCCACCAGAAAACACAACGGCTAGCACAATAACAATGGGCGCATTACCTAATAGATTTGGCAAGAAGACAGAGTTCAGGGCGCTCTGATAAAAGCTAGGTTACGCTACTTTAATCAATCACAAAGAACACAAGCCAATTTGGGAAGAAGCCTGACATTCAAGATGGGCTTTCAGACGGGATTAGAAATAGTAAATTGAGAGGAGACGTATTTGGCAGCCGGAGCCAGAAAAGGCTTGTCGTGATGGGCGGACAGTGGTCCGTCCTCCGGTGGGGGATATTAAGACATGTCTCTGGATACATCTTACTTTATTTTCTATATTAGCAAGAAAGCTCTGGCGGCGTCTGCTTGCCGGAAAGGGCAGTGTCATTTAGGTTATCCCCAAGAGCTCATCTGGATTCTTCAGATTGACATCCACAATCAAATTGTGAAGATACATCCTTATGTATATTGCAATTGTTAAAAATTAGCTTACAAAATCGTTTTTTTTAATACTAGCAGCAAAATACCCCTTTTTTGTTGTTGTTTTTTTTTTTTAAAGGACTTAAGATAATAATAATAATAATAATTTCCTTTGTATTGTCATTCTTTGTAAGAACGAAATGTCGATACACCTGACCCCGATGCAGTTACTTGTTTGTTGATATGTATACATTGTAAGGATATTTCTTGCTCTACTTTTGAAAATAGTTAGGATTGAAATTAATTATTTTTTACTGCAATAAATTAACAAATAGGCCTCTAGGTGTCGCTTGTGCTCCACCATAAACATTTTATTTGTCTGAAGGATTTTAGACATTCCCACACTGATAAGATAAATTAAATTAGGTTATTACTTTGAGTTCTTGGAGTTCTAGAAATGAACCAGGCTGACTGAAATAGCGCACACAATTTATTAACACAGAGAATCAATGATAGAAAGAGGGGAGTTTAAAGGGGACGCCAGAGATGATGGTCTGGAAGTTACTAGCACAAAAGAAAGTTTCCCGCCATAATGCTAGTTGATTTGGGGAAATTCCTTTGTACAGAAAAATACGCAAGAACCAGCAAAAAATTAGGTTAAATCTGAAGCTGTCACCTTATTTGTCGTTGTTGCGAAATTTGGTCTTGTGCTCCGGATGGTCTCAACCTGAAGCCCACGTGCTGATCTCACGTTCGCAATGCAAGCCTGCACGGGCGTGCCAAGCGACCGTCATGCGAGATGAACCATCCACCAAGAAAAGAGAGTGGCTATCGCTCAGACAATTCTTTTTACATGGACCAGTAACACTCTAGGAGATCATGCCTCTTTAAGCGTGGTCTCAGATAGCTGATATCACCAGTATCAGATGACAGTGTTTGAAATTTGTAAACTTGTTAGAAAGCCAAAGAAGAAGGACATTTGCATAATCTTCTGTACTTGAGAATGTCCCTCCAATCGAGATAATTACGCAAAGTGGGAACATTATTTTATCAATACATAGCTCTGGATGTTTTAATTACATTCAAAACTTCTTGTTATGAGAGTACTCATTTTTTTGCTGGGCCTATTTGCTCTACAACATAAACGTATAATAAAAGTGTTAAAAACTAAAAGCTAAAAAATGTATTCATTTATGTGTATTTATTTCATATGGCAGGATCATTCCTCCATATGACCGGACTTAAACGTATCACTGTTCTTAAACGCATCGCTTGAACCGCAGTTCATTTCACAAGGCCAGTTTCTCTTGTTCTATTCTCTCGTTAGCGTTCAGACACAGTTACGGTGTTACTCAATACTTCCATGTTGCCTGATAACGGGATCAAGATTTATATGTTCCAAAGTCCTGCCAGGAGGAGAGCTTGTCCTGATATTACTGCTGACGCCAGAGTTCTAGACGTAACACTTAGAGTGTCTCCGGTAGGGCATAATTCAAGCTCCCCCTCTATAAAATCCAGGACACAAATGCAGGCTACCTAAATCCACAACCTCCAGGTTTTCAAGGTCATACAGCCTGAAATTCTCAATTTCGAAGGCTCTCGCCATCAAACGTATGGGGGAGATTTTCAACGCAGCTCTGGATGGAGGCTGACCTCCTTTCAGCGTCGGAATTTGATGCAGCTCAAACACCCGCATACTGAGCTTTAAGGATGAATTCAAATCCCATCTCTCCACTTTAAACCCGCTATAAGACAACGCTAATGACTGAATGCGGAGAAGTAGGCCATGCCCAAAACACTCCAGGCAAATCCTGCCGCAGGTTGTGTGCACTTCCTCAAAAACTGCGCCATGCACGCATATCTAGGATTGGATCACTCCTCTTAATCTTCAACACAAAAAAACACCATAGATGGGAAAATAAATACATCTCCTGTATGCAGAGATATATACATGTATACACACACACACACACACACACACATACACACACATATATATATATATATATATATATATATATATATATATATATATATATACACAGTAAATTCCGGATTATAAACCGCTACTTTTTTCCCTAACTTTCAACCCTGCGGCTTATTCAGTGATGCGGCCAATTTATGTAATTTTTCTAACGGCCGCCAGCGGCGCTCGAGTGTTGCTACCATTAACTGCCCTGTCAAAGCTAAATTATTATTATTAAAGCTTTGAAAACTCTCTCGGTGTACCGTCTTTCTTTGTAAATATGTGTAACCCATGTATAAAATGTATTTGCAACTGTATATTTTTGTAATGTATTTATTTGTATTTATTTTAGACACTTATTCTGATTTGTTTTGCACGGGTGAACGAAAAATGAGGGGCGACCGCTAAAGGTGAGGGACAGACAAGGAAAAGAAGAGAGGGTAAAAAGTTGGTTAAAGAAAAAGGAGTTGCGTGAGTAAATGTGTTCATCTGATATATTTTTCCCACCCTTACCTTTGGAAATATACACTTTTTTCCTTGGATTACTTTCAACGGGACCTGGACTCTGCAGGTCTGCATCAAACATTAAGTACCAGTCTCATTTTCCGTTCATTTTGCCGGCTGTGATTTTTGGACTGTCGACCTTGAAGTCGGGTTTGGGTTAATTTTGTGTTTGTGTTACATGTTTAAATGTGGGCGCATGAATATTGTTTTTTTTTTAATCAGTGAAGTGTTTTTTTACCACTAACAGGCACGAAATAACACGTAGTGTCCCTTCAATATCATAGGTGGAGAAAACCATATCAAACTGTTTACCACCTTATTAAGATTGACATAAAAGATAAAATTTAGATTTTTTTAGCTGTGGTAAAAAAACAAACGATCTGAGGTACAGACGCTCCCCTACCAACGACCATTCGACTTACTAAAAACGGTATATACGAAAAAAAAAATCGGGGTGTCGAAAAATATCTGTACATTGCTGTAAGATTTCCTATTGTGTGCACCTTTATACGAGTACAGGACATTACTGTAGTGCTTCTTTCCGCCGCTACTGGCATGTGGCGCTGTGAGAGGTCACCCAGCATCCACCCGAAGAAGTATCCTGGCTTCTGCTACTTTCGTGTGTAAACACACTGCACTAGATCTCTAGCACCCTATGAACTTTGACATTTTTTTTTTTTTTAAATTCGTGCATCCATTCAATATGGTTGGTGTAAAGTGTAAAGAAGAGGTGAGCCGTTTCTTTTGAAATAGAAGTGGAATAAGAAAACCTGATGTGGTTGAGAAAATGGTTTAAACACTTATTTTTCGTCCACTTTTACCACAGAGGAAGTCGCCTAACTCTTCCAAAAATAAGTAAAACTTATTAGTCAAGTCAAGTCATGTTTATTTGTGACACATTTGATCACAAGGAGTCTCCAAGAGCTTAACAGACCACAGAATGTCAACAAAGCCTTATGTGTAGCTTTGTTTTTCAGTACTATGCTTTATCATTCAGCCTGCTTTATAACCTTATAGAGCATATTATTTAATTAAACGTTTATTTTTCAGTTTCAAAACAATACAGGTTACTTATACAAGCCTTGAACGTACTTATATAAACGTTAAATATACATTCTATACAAAATATAGCACTGGAGCAACATACGAACAAATTCAACTTACGAACCATCCGGAATCTCATTCGTAAGTAGGGCAGCGTCTGTATACATGAAGAATTCCCAAAAAATTGTTGTGATAAAAATGCTAAAAACACAAATTGAAATGTTAAACCTAGCTAGGTTGCAATTTAAAATATGAGGAATAGCTGGATAAAGGACAGAAATTGTGTGCCAGTGCATCTCAAATTCAAACATATTGGGAATTTCTTTTGACACATCAATATCGCTTTCGTAAACCTCCACAAATTCATTAGCTGCAACTAAAATGAGTCGGCTGGTTGTTCTATTTCACACAGTTTTCATAAAAAGAAGGGGGGAAAAAACATCCTCACACAAAGAAAAAGGCAAATGAGTGTTTTGCTCCAACATCTGTGAGTTAACTCGCTCAAACGAAAAGTCACATCGGATCTTATCCGGAACGTCGCAACTTTAGGGCGCATTATTTATTCATTCATATGTTGACGTCCAAACGGCGCCCCGAATGTTCTCGCTTTGAAAAAAAAAAAAAAAAAAACGCCATTCGGAAGGCAGAGCTGATACGAGACGCCGGTGGTAAAGAGAGAAAACGTGTCCTTTTTAGCAGGGTATGAACGTAGAAGAGACGAAACAAGCGGGCCATTGTTGTTTTCTCGCTGAGGAGCCCCCGAGCTAGCGCAAAGCAGCAAACGCAACAATAAAAGTGCCGACATGTTGGCTGTAAAATTTAATGTGGCCACAAGGCTTAGCCTTAATTTTAATTGACACTAAACGCAACGCCCTCAAAACTGCAATCATGTTACTTAATATTATAAATACTCTTTTCCTGAGGTTTAAGCCTGAGTCGAGCTACACGCTGTTCCATCGAATAACTTAAATTTGTAGTAATAAGACTTAAAAAGTGGTCGGCGGCGCCCTCTGTTGGCTGCGGCTGCATCGGCTCGCTACAACGGGTCAGGTGCAATCGACATTTCGTTCTGTGTACATTGTTACACAGAATGACAATACAAGGAAATTATTATTATTATTATTATTATTATGTAATCCCTCGCGTTTTTGCGCTTCGTATATCAGGGCCTCAGTGCGTTGCAGGTTGAAAAAATATTCTGCGATCCATTATCCCTGATAGCATTTTGCTGCGAGTGGGGGCGTATTTTTGTCGGGCCTGCCGGCTGTTTTTTGTTGTTCTGTTCACCAAAATCGGAACTATTCCTGTGCGGCCACGGTCCGTTACCCCCGAATGCATGTTGCGGTGAGCGTTTTGAAAATATTCTGCTCTCCGTTATCCATGATAGTGTATTGCTGCAAGCAGGGACCGGCAGGGTGCAGTGGCTTGAAAAGCGCCATATAAATCCAGACCATTTACTAGTTACTAGAAAATCACAATAACCCACTTTTGTCAAGCCTGGCAGCTATATTCTTGTCTTTACTGTAATTCCGCCTAAATTGTACTGCTTTCGTGCGGTCGCGGTTTATTTTTTATCACAAATATGATGTTGATAGATGTGCTGTTCTGGCCAGCTTCATACTAAATGCACGATTGTGACCGCAATCCATTATCACTGGTTAACTATCGTTGCAAATAGGGGCCGGCAGAGGAGATTTTATTCTCGCTTCAGGCTGCTCAAGCGTGCTATTGTGGCCAGAAAAAAAAATGAACTGCACTGTTTCACCTGCGATCCGTTATCCCCAGTATACTATTGCAGGGGGCAAGTGAGCAAATATGTGTCATGCGTGGTAGCTTTTTTTCCCAATCTTGCTCGTCTAAAACAAACCCCACTCTTGATGATGTAATCTATTATCCCCATTTACGATTTGCTGTGAGTGTGTGTCGGCAGAGTGCATTTTTGTCAAGCTATTTTTTGCAATTCTGTCCCCCCTAAAGTGAACTGTACGTATACGGCCGTGACCCGTTATCCCCTGAGCATGGACCGGCAGAATACATGTTTGTCAAGGATCGCTCGGTTTTAACTGTAACCATAATACATAATTTCCGGTTGATTGAGGGCTGGGGCCAGCTGACGGCTTTTATTTTTTGTTAGGGTTGCTAAAGCATTCCATTGTGGCCCACCCATAATGAACTGCACTGTTTTGGCCACTATTTATTATCCCTAGTCCACAATTGGGCCGAGAGTGAAAAGTTTTGTCGTGTGTGGCTTTCTCTCCTTTTCAGTTCTCATCTTCGCGGACCAGCGTCTGACCTGCAGCATGTCAACCCCTGCATTTACCAGCTGGCAGAGATGGGAGGCAGCGTCGTGGCCGTCATAGACTTTCTGGACTGGTTTGCAGGCTGGGGGCGTCGTTGATGTCATGCACTTTCCGGACCTTTTTAACATCTTACCTAATGTTTACTATTATGTGTACAGTAATGCTAATTGTAATTCACCCTGGTCAATCCTGGAAGGGGGATTACCACATGTGAGGTCCTTTCTCAAGGTTTCTCTTTTCTCCTCACACTGAGGTTTTTGAGTTGTTCCTTGCCCGCATGCTGGTTTAAGATCAGGTAATTGTGTAATTTTGTAATTGTAATCCTGTGCAGTCCTTTGAGACATTTTTGTGATTAAGGACTATATAAATAAATGTGACTTGACTTGACTTCGCCCATTATAACACCTACTGCTTTTTCAAGTTCAAACAACAGCAAAAAAACTGGGCTCAGGACTAGTATTTTAGCCTACAGCTTATTCATCTTTAATTGAGACAGTCTTTGTGCTCCAACAATCACATTTGATTTAGGTTTTGCTACGTCTGGTTTTAAACAATAACATGTTGGTTTTTTTTTTAATATTCTGAGGATGGATCGTGTTTCACACGTGAGTTCATGATAAAATCTACTACTTTTAAGGTTTACTGTTAATATGAAAGTGAGGCTTAGTGAGCTGGTGGGATTCATGCATGTAATCCTCTGTATATATTAAAGTGATAGCATAGATTTTCACTTGAATGAGAAGAAACATGTTCTACATGCTATAATCAACATACCTAAAGGTCTATGTCTTACATTAAATTACCATCCCTGGCACTTAGTATGCAAGTACGAATTCCCTACTATAGAAATCCATATTTACAGACAAGTTTTTAGAAAAGCCAAGTAGAGAAGAGCTGTAACGCCGTACTGGATTAAGTCGCTCCAATGATTAATGAAGGCTTGTTTCTGGCTCCTGAAGGAGAAACGGCGGGCTTGCATCTACCGAGTTGCTTCATCCGAGCTTCTCCGCCGATCTATAACCCCGTAGCGCCACTTGCCGTGAAATACGTACCGGATTACGTCGGAGAAAGAGTCGAATCAATGAGGAACAATGTCTCCCAATTTACAGCGTGATCATGCCGCATTATGTTGTATATCATAAGCCCGTGCCGTACAAGTACGATCTGTTGCCGGCTCGGCTCCTCTTTTCGGCTGAGCTTGGGATTCCTCGGTGGGGTTCTTGCTTTTCTTATCAATAACTCTGTCAGAGGCTGCCAGAAGATTTGGTAGCTCCGGATGCCCACAGCTATAAATCTGGGCCAAGGGTTGTGTGGGATGTGCAGATAAATGGGTCGGCCATTGTTTCACTGCAACAGTGTTTGTCTTGACTTTACTTTAGTAGTGGGGATTTAGAACGCAACTGTCCTTGGTTGTCCCTCCGTGACGGCGGCTCGGGTTGAAGTTGGCCGCGTCGCCTCAAGATTACACGAGAGTCCCCCGTTCAGAGTCTCGCCACTGCGCACGCTCTACGGTTTTGTTTATAATTTATCTCGGGCGGGATTTAAATCCGCGTGGGTACGGGCTCGTGGCTCGGATTAAAAGGGAAATTGAGGATCCGTGTGCAACTGGAGTTACAGTGCCTTGCAAAAGTATTGGGCCCCCAAGAACTTTTGACATATTGTTATTGTGGATACGTATAAACACCAGGGTGTCCTGATTGCCGATTGAAGGCACCTGTGACTGCCCAATTGGCGCCAATAGCCCTGAGAGCTGATTGGTTAATAGACTCTTTTTAAACCCCCGGCTTTCAAGAGAACCCTGTCAGATCGTTGCGAACCGATGCTCCCAGCTCGGCAAGCTCTCACTTTCAGACACTTTTCCTGCCCTCTTTTTCTCTGCCTGATACCCGTTGCCGACCTGTTTATGGACCTGATTCTGCCCTGTTTTGCCATCCCGACATCCGACCTGTTTTGCCCTGCTACTTGCCTGACACATGTTGCCGAGCTTGCTGTCCCGTCCCGGCTAACGACTAGTATTTCTGCAAATCTACGACCATCCTTGCTTGACAAGGAAGTGCCACTTCCGCGTCTCCAGCCACCTGCTACCCTGGTCCGTCAACCATCGGATCATGGAAGCAAGCCCTACTGTCCCTCTTTATTAATAAAACTGAGTAAACGAGCGCTATTGGTTCCTGTGTCTGTTGCTGGTCCGTGACACCAGGCCACTACAATTCTTAAAGAACGCCATCAAAGACTGTATCTGCTCAGGAAACTAAAATCTTTCAGGGTCACTGGTAACATCCTCACTTCCTTCTACTACCCCTTCGTTAAGAGTGTGATCACCTACTCCTTCATTTCCTGGTTCCACTGCATCAGTATACAGGATAGAAACCTCCTGTTGAACACTGCAAAAGTCTGCTACAAACTAATAGGCCAGCCTCAAAGAGAGGAAGACTAGCTTCATCTCCAGGGCTGTTCAGCACCTGAACTCGCAAGCCCCAATCCCCAATATTCAGTAGTTTTCTGCCCCTCCATCATTCACAAAAGTGCACTAACTAATTTATATTAGTACTTGTTATACTTGTTACACATGTTATTCACTTTTAAACTTTTTATGTAGTCGTATTTGTTGTATGGTGTTCAGCACTTCAGCACTTTACGGTTGAACATTGGATTCTTGTACGTAGGGTGTTGTATGTTACTCTGCCTTTGAATTGCCCCTTAAAGAAACAGTTTCTAAGAATCAACAATTTTCTAAGAATCGTGAAAGAAGACCAAATTTATTAAGCGTTTTATAATGTGCTAACAAATAAAATATTAAAATTAGGCGTCGCAAAATATGTGACCCCTTTCGATTGAGTACTTTTCACAACTTCCTTTTGCTGCAATCAAAGCCACAAGTATTTTTGAGTATGTCTCTAAGTTTTGCACATCTTGAAATCCAAATATTGATCCATTTTTCCTTACCAAACAGCCCAAGTTCCTCAAGGTTTGGTGGTGATTGTTTGTACATAGCAGTTTTCAGATCTCTCTACAGCAAAGGTAGCCAACCCAGTCCTCAAGAGCCGCATGTCCTGCATGTTTTGGAGGTTTCTCTTCTCCAACTCAGGTAATGCAAATTTTAAGCTTTTTAGCAATGGCCCAGGTGATTGGACTTACCTGTATTTGAGCAGAGAAACTCCAAAAACATGCAGGATATGCGGCTCTTGAGGACCAGGTTGCCCACCCCTGCTCTACAGGATCGAGGTCTGGACTTTCGCTTGGTCATTCTAACATCTTTACATTGTAGGTTTTAATCCTTTCCATTGTAGGTTTTGCTTTATGTTTAGGGTCGCCGTCCTGTTAACCTGTGCCCCATTCTCAGGTATCTTGAGGACACCAAAAGATTAGCTGCATGAATGGTCCGGGTATTTGGCTTCATCCATCTTCCCATCAACTCTAATAATCATTCAGTCCCAGAAACCACAAGCATTTTGCTGCCAGCACCATCTTTTACAGTTGGGACAGTGTTTCCAGTCTTATGCAAAGTGTTGCCTTTACGCCAAAGGTAACACTTTGCATTCAGCCCAAAACTTTCAATGATTGTCTAAAGCACCTTGTTCCACGTATTATTTGTATCTCCCATGTGCCTTCTTCTGAATAACAAATACGCTTTTTACGCTTTTTTGGGGGGCGGCAGTCTCTCAGGAGGTAGAGCGCTCGTCTTGGGATCAAGGGATCCCAGGTCGAATCCCGGCTCGTCCCTGTTACATGTCGAAGTGTCCTTGGGTAAGACACTCAACCCCTAATACCCCAATAAGCAGGTTAGCGTCTTACATGGCTGCAATACAAGGCCGCTATTAGGGAATGTGGAGCACATTGTAAAGCGCTTTGGGAAGTCATTGACTTGAAAAGCGCTATATAAATGCAGATCATTTCATTCATTTCATTTCATGATATTATTTCAAAAGGGATTTCTTCTTGGTATTCTTCGATAAAGGGCAGATGTATGCAAAGTACAACTAATAATATTTTTTATGCATAGATCGCCTCACCTCAGATGTGCCAGCAGAACATCCGATGTGATCATGGTTGCTTCTCTGATTAGTTTTCTCCTTGTTTGGCCAAAACATTTAGGGGGGTTGCAGTGATTTTATGCTCCATCCTTTTTGATATTATTGCTCTCACTGTGCTCAGTAAAATGTGTAAATGTTGCAAAATATTCTTGTTTCTCATTCCTGTTTTGAACTTTTTCAAAACTTCACCCATACCTACCTGATGTGTTATTTGGACTAAATAATGCTGTCTGTTCTCCAGTGTCTCCTTTCATAGACCTCTGAGCCCATCACAGAGCAGGTGGATTTAAACGGAGGCCTCACGAGACTCATATTTAGTTATCGAGGTTGCCATTGGATCATTCAAAAGGCTTCTTGGAACTTATGGTGTCAGTTGGCTGAGTTCAGTACAACATGGGGACAGTATTTTTTCAACACCTTCTTTTCAGTTTGTATGATTAAATTATAAAACAATGTTAAAATAATATGTTTCCATTTCACGATTGTGTCTCATATGTTGTTGATTCTTAGAAAGTATTTTTGGGGCTTCAAGTTTGAAGCCTGAAATGTGGAAATAGGACAAAGTGTTCGTGGGGCTGTAACCTTCGCTAGGCATCGTACTGAGTATCCCGCGTTGATGTTCAGTATTTTTGAATTGGGGGACGCGGTATCTAACCGATGTGGGCCACAGAGACGCAAAACACAATTATCCCCTAGGAAATATGTCACATTTTCAGTTCCTCGTGTGATAATGTTCCCTCCGTAGAGTTTCCGCACGACGCCTTTCAAAATTCGCTGTGGGGAGCACAGGCAAAGATATAACTTATTAGGTCACTCCCGGAATTGCTTTTACACACTGATCATGGATCTGCAGGGTAAATCACAGGGGTATCATTAAAATCAACCCTGTAGGAGAGTGGGGAGTGTGAATCTATGTGCAGGGTAATGACTTGGCTTCCGGTGCTTTCAAGAGATGAGTTGAGGTTGTCTTTGTGTCTACAAAGGAATCCAACAATGTATTTGCGGTTTATATTAGGCAAAGTCACATTTAATAAATATGTCTGTATATTTTAACTTGGAGGGCTAAGATCTCTGCTTCTGTTTTACTTCTTCATTGTGTATTGCCAGAAAATATAATTGCCACCGACTTAAAGGGATGCAATGATGGACTGCCAGGACCAATTTCTTCCTAAAGGGAGGAGTGGCTGAGGAGCGCCCACCTGCACCTAATAATTCTCCTTACATGCACCTCATTATCCAGCTCCTTATATTGACTTAATTTGACAGCAGAGGTTGTCGATTTTTTTTCCCCTATTCCCCGGTACTAGCCATCTGTCTTCCTCACCCCGACCAGCCTCACCTTGGACTCTGCCTGCACTTGTCTTTTACCAAGGATCATTGACTGTGCCAACCAGGAGTGTTCCGGACTGTGAAGTTTTGGTTGTTTGTTTTTCTTTCCCGTCACGAAGCGCCTTTTGTTATACCTGTTTAACATTAAACCCTTATATGTTTAACTCTGTCGGGTCTGCGTTTGGGTCTGCATCGCTCACTCCTAACGTGGACGTTGATTTTGTTATTAATTGACAATGAATTTAAAGGAATATGATTCAACAAGTCATGACTGATAGAGGATTGATGATTGTAATTTGGTTCTGCTTTTGAATTTCGTGGTTGATGCTGTTTTTTTGTGCTGTGAGTAAATAAACTTAATTTAGATGGGAATGTTTGAGAACTCGGTTGCTCAAAATTTTTGGGACTCGCCCATCTCTGCATGAAATTAGCGTAAACCTGTTTTGTTGGAAATTTATAAACAACTTATACGAATACTGGTACCACGGACACACCCACCTCTGTTGACCTGAGAGTAGTGTAGACAAAATTGAGGCCGAAAAATAGAGCTAACCAATAAATTCACTTCATTCAAAATATTTATTATTTTTAAATGTGACGCCTTGAAAATTTGCTGCATCATGATATATACGAAATTAAGATTGTAATTTGGATTACTCAAATCTGGTGATGATTTTTTAAACAATAGTCATTAACTAGCGTGTAGCTTTAAGAAAGTTATAAGGATACTTTTTCATGAGTTTGCGTTTAACAGATTTGAAAAGAGATATCTTCTGAGAATTTTCCACATGATGTATTTTTAATCAGTTAAACTAGCCTTCAAAATGTGTGTTGTGTGGAAGTAATTGTTTAAAATGGATATATTCTCTTTGATATCATTAAAACACAATTCTCAGGGGATATCGCCTAGCCTTAATAGAAAAATAAATGACACTGATTAAAGTTTGGTCGGATTGATTTAAGAACAGATTAGAAAACAATATAATGGTCTTTATTCATTGTCATTGAGTACAATGTTGTTTGAATTGTTTACAAGATTTGACATGGCACTCAGGGATGAACATGGAATAAAGACTTAAAGGATAAAAACAATATAAAAAAGAATATCAGGATGGAAAGGTAATATTTACAGGGCAGTGGTTGTGGATTAGCGTCATTTGTAATTGCATAAAAAAACATATTCCAGGGTCAGTTGGAAGCAACATAGTGCAAAAATAAGAATAATCAAATAAAATGGTCATACATGTTTCCATACATAGTCAAGATATACAGTAGAGAAAATACGTATTTGAACACCCTGCTATTTTGCTATTTCTCCCACTTAGAAATTATGGAGGGGTCTGAAATTTTCATGGTAGGTGCATGTCCACTGTGAGAGAGATAAACTACAAAGAACAATCCAGAAATCACAATGCATTTTTAACAATTTATTTTATGTGAAAAATCTGCAAACACGTATTTGAACACATGAGAAAATGAATGTTAATATTTGATACGATAGCCTTTGTTTGCTATTACAGAGGTCAAACATTTCCTGTATTTTTTCACCAGGTTTTCACACACTGCAGTGGGGATTTTGGCCCACTCCTCCACACAGATCTTCTCTAGACCAGTCAGGTTTCTAGCCTGTCGCTAAAAAACACGGAGTTTGAGCTCAATCCAAAGATTTCCTATTGGGTTCAGGTCTTGAGACTGGCTGGGCCAAGCTAGAACCTTGATATTCTTACAGAGCTACTTTTCCTGGCTGTGTGCTTCGGGTTGTTCACGTGTTAGAAGACCCAGCCACGACCCATCTTTAATGCTCTGACTGAGGGAATGAGGTTGTTCCCCAAAATCTCACAACACACGGCCCCAGTCATCCTCTCTTTAATGCAGTGCACTCGTCCTGTCCCATGTGCAGAAAAACACCCCCAAAGCATGATGCAGGGTCAGAATTTTGGATGGTACACAGGTGTTCAAATACAAATTTGCAGCTGTATAGTAAAAATAAATTGTTAAAAAAAACATAAATTATGATTTCTGCATTTTTCTTTATAGTTTATCTCTCTCACAGTGGACATGCACCTACTATGAAAATTGCAGACCCCTCCATGATTTCTGAGTGGGAGAAATAGCAAAACAGCAGGGTGTTCAAATACGTATTTTCTCTACTGTATAACTATTGCGTTTATATTCATAGTAATAACTAGTTTAATTTTATACAATTCCCACCTCAAAATTAACCTACATGCACTTAGAGAAAATGGTTATATTCATGATATTGTACGGTAATATACATGTCTAATTTGGTCATATAGGGTTAATAAAATCCCATTCAAGTTGCAAACATCCCATTTGCTAGTCGCTAAGGAACCGCAAGACTCCAACGCTACTTGTCACTGTTTGCTGTGGAGTCGGGGTTTATAGCGTTTGAAATGGGTGCGCGGCAGGTTTAGACCACAATGATTAAAGAGAATAAAAGATTAGAATGCCTGCAAATTCTGGGCTGTCAGAAACTGTTGAATCATTTAGTGTGCTCCAACATGGCGACCAGATCCAGCTCAATCAAAATCCCCCCCCTAGTAAGGAAACCCGAGCACGGTCTTTGTACTCAATATGCAGTAAAGCAAAAAAAAAAAAAAAAAAGCCGTCTCTAAGATGAATAAAACAAACGTGCAATGTTATGTTTGCCTTCAAATAGTGCTGAGCTAAAGTTGTGAGGAAGCAGAGCTTTCTCCAACCTAATCAATTTCACGTTTGTTTTGGTTTCAAACTCATCTCTTCTGATCGGGCTCTCCGCCGCCATCACTCTTGCGGAACCGTTTTCTATCCCGACTGTATTATTTTGCCCTTCAGCTTCTGGGACTGAGCCGAGCTGCCCACCGCCATTATGTCATTCAACACCGGCACTTACGTGAACAGCTCAACCTCACTGAGGACCCAAAAGCCCCTGAAAGGGCTAAAACCCTCGAGTCGATCTCGTCAAATTCACCTTCGGGTTGTAATCCCTCAAGAGAGACAACAATAGCGCACGAGTCGCCCGGCAAGTTCCACCAAGCTCAAGGTGAAAACAAGGTCACGTGTTTTCGAGTAGGTTCCGAAAATAGATTCTGTGGCGCTTTTTCTCACAACAGCTCAAATCTTTAGGTTTAAAGCAGGGATGTCAAACTCATTTTAGTTTAAAGAATACGATTCAACAAGTCACGCCTAATAATGGATTGCTGATTATAACTCGGTTCCGCTTTCAAATTTTAGTGGTTGATTGAAAAAAAAAACATTCACAGAGGGGCCGGACAAGTAGATTAGCAAGAAAGATACAGAGAAAGAATAAAATGGCAAAAAAAGGGAAGAAGGTAGAGGAAGAGAGAGAGAGAAAGAGTTACATAAAAGGAGAGGGGTAGAAAGAGGGAGCGAGGCCAAGAGAAAGATGGGGAGGAATAAACATACAAAGAAGGAAAGAGAAATAGGGGGATAAAAAGATAGAAAAATAAATAGA
Source organism: Urocampus carinirostris (assembly GCF_059441175.1). Classification (NCBI taxonomy): domain Eukaryota; kingdom Metazoa; phylum Chordata; class Actinopteri; order Syngnathiformes; family Syngnathidae; genus Urocampus; species Urocampus carinirostris. Next base: position 27,579,115 of record NC_142357.1, read on the forward strand.
TAGGGAAAGAAAGTGGATAGAGACAGAAAAAGAAAGAAATACAAAAACAGAAAGAAATAGGGAAGGGAAAAGAAAGGGAGAGAAAAGGGAAAAAGGGAGATTGAGAGAGTGAGAAAGAGAGTAAAAGCAGAAAGAAATACACAAAGACAAAGAGTTATATATATAAAAAGTAAGGGGCAAAGAAAAAAGGATGAGAGACAGAAAAAGTGAAGGAAAAAAGAGAGAGAAGAGTGAGACACTTTGAGAAAGAGAAGGAACATGGAGAGAGGAGGGAAAGAAATAAAAAAATAGTGAAAGAAAAAGAGAGTGAGAAAGAAAGGGAGCAAGAAAGAGAGCGTGAGAGACAGTGAAAGAGAGAGTGCGAGAGAGAAGTGTTAGATAGAAAAAGAAAAAAAAAGAAAGGAGTAAAAACAGAATGAGAGTAAAAAAGAGAGAGTGTGTGAAAGATTGAGAGAGAGAGAAAAGGGAGGAAAGGAAGAAAGTGTAAAATGAGAAAGAGAAAGAAAGAGTGAAACAAAAGGAGAGAAACAGTGACATGGAGAGATAGAAAGCGAGACAAAGAGAAGGACAAAGAGCGACTCTTTGAGAAAGAGAAGGAAAAAAGAGAGACAGAGGGAAAAGGGAGAAAAAAAGAGCGAGAAAGAAACAGCTCCATTATGTGAGTGCCACCTGTTTTATGTCGCCACCAAAAGACCATATTTACGTTATATTGGGTATTTCTGTATTCTATTTATTTCATTTTATTATTATTTTATTTTCAACACAAGGATACTGCTTGAAGTGTGAATTTCCCTACGGGGATGAATAAAATATCTATCTTTTTATTTCAATGCGAACCTGCCTTCTTTCTCTTGTGCTTCTCAGCATCGTCTCGCGGCCGGATTCAAACCCTTGGCGGGCCTGATTCGGCCTGCGGGCTCCATCTTTGACACCCTTGTCTGAAACTATCAGTAAAGTGTCTCAAGGATTCCTTCCGTTGCGGGTTCCTTGGCCCACCTTACCCAAACTCATAAAAAAGTCAATTCTTCTAAACCAGCACGCGTTCCATCAAACTGTCGGGCTGTGCTTTTGCTCAAACCGCCGTCACCATGTGACCTACAGCTAGATTCATCAGAACTGTCTTCTTGGGAAAAGGAAGCCACAAGGCTATTTCTGTAATGACCTAGATTTCCAGGTGAATTGGGATCTGTATCGATGTAATGAGCCGCAGCTGACGGAACGTATTGGGTCAAATAAACGATTGAATCCATGTGGAATCTAGCTCTTCATTTGCTCTGCCGCAGCAGAAGAAGAAGCTTTTCAGTATGCAGAATCCAAACAAATGGTCATGTTCTAGAACCTCATTTCAGAACTGTGTTAAACAACAACAACGACCACAGGGAAATATGTCATCAATGACCGACCAAAGTAAGCGATCACAGTTCATGGTTCACGGATCCCTAAATCACCTGGGTCATAGGGGCACCACTTCCTGTTGTGTGCCTTGGGCGTCGCCCCTCGCAATACAAATCGTGTAAAAGCTCCCTTAGTCCCTTGAGTCTAAGAAGCCTCTAGGTAGACTCCTTACACTGGGAGTAGCCCAACTCTCTCATGAAGAGAAATGAAATGATTTGCATTTATATAGCGCTTTTCAGGTCAATGACTTCCCGAAGCGCTTTACAATGTGCTCCACATTTCCCAATAGCGGCCTTGTATTGCAGCCATGTAAGACGCTAACCTGCTTATTGGGGGTATTAAGGGTTCAGTGTCTTACCCAAGGACACTTCGACATGTAACACGGACGAGCCGGGATTCGAACTGGGATCCCTTGATCCCAAGACGAGCGCTTTACCTCCTGAGCTACTGTCGCCCCTCATACCTGTCAATCTGTACGTTTTTTGCCGTACAAAGTACGTTAATTATGCATTTCAAGATGTGTGCGACATACAAGAAAATCTGTACGGAAAAACACAAATTTGTCAATTATGGGTACCATTTGGTATACACCGACTATGACGAAACGGCAAATCAATCAAGTCAAACGAGTTTGCCGCGGTAGCCTCTATCTCGGTATCGTTTTTTTTTCGTTGCAAACGAAGTGAGCGGTTCGATGCTACTGTGCGCATGCATCTGCCGCCTCGGATTTCCTGTGGTAGTTATGTAGTGAAAAGAAGTCCGTCTCTTTTTAGAGAACCAGCTTTTTCGGCTCAACTTATTAAAGAGAGCCGGCTCTCAAACGGCTCACTTGCTTTGACGCATTATATTACGAATGATTATGTTGTATAAAGATGTTAAGAAAAAAAAGAGAAAATGAAAAAATACAGGTTTGTGGTTATCCCTTGAATCAGTATATTACCAACAATAAATTAATGCAGAAAATGTATTATTCTATTGTATTTGTATGTATTTTTTCCTTCTACAGTGAACGTCCAAGCTATTTCATTTTTGAACCTTTTTTATAATAAACCTCATTCATGTCGAGCAACTCAGTATCTCACAACAAAATGTTCATTAACATTATATATGATATAACGAAACACATGTACAATATAACATGTTAAACTACATAAATAAACACGTTTGAAAAAAAATATGGTGTAAGATTATTTTTTAAGGGAAAATACGACATTTTGTAAGGGCATGGAGCCGTGGAGGTTGACAGGTATGCTATCTCTTCCAGTGGGCAGATCAACCCCATGCAGGAGAATGAGGGATAAGGACACACTAGGATTAGTCGGTGGACCAGCACCTGAAGCATTTCATCATCTGCATCGAGAAGCTGTATTGTTGCTGTCTTAAAGTTCTTGGAAAATTTTACCTATTACCTATTTTGACTATGTCTTTTCTCACAACCCGAACGGAATCAGGACCCAGATGCGTAATGTTAATCACAAGTTTATTGAGATAAAGAGGAAAGGCAGCGCCCGCGAGCCGGTGCTCGCTGGATGCGGGAAGAAAGCCGCTCACAGAATTGGAACGTGTTCCGAATGCAGAAGTGGATCTTCCGGAGCGGGAGATTGTGGTGTAGTAGATGGAAAAACATGTCGTTAGCCCGGACAGGAGAGCAGAATGTAGTCAGTGTCAAAAAACAAGTCGTCAGCCGGGACGGGAGATCAAAACGTGGTCGGGATCGAAAAACGGGTCGTAGCCGGGGACAAACGGGAAAATTAGGAACGGATGGGTGGAAAACGGGTGAAAAAACAGGACCGATGGGAGTCAGAGTAAAAAAATGCTTGCCTTGTGAAAACAGAGGTTCGCTGACGGACTGACAACAGACCAGTGAAAGGACTGAGCTTAAGTAGGACGGGGATCCAGCCAGAAAGCCAGCAGTGGCTGGCGCCAGACGAGCGGGCACAGGTGAAATTAATCAGTCATCATGACAGTTTTGTGTATTGCTACCCAATGAAACATCAAACGCAGACTTGAAAATGGGACTATCTCTTGTGTTACCCCTTCTCAAGGTTTCTTATATTCCTCATGCTGAAGTTTTAGAGTTTACCTTGCCCGCATGCAGGTTTCAGATCAGGGGACGTTATAATTGTGGCTTGTGCAGCCCTTTAAGACATTTTGTGATAAAAAGCTATACACATAAATGTGACTTGACTTGATATGATAATACACTGGAGCAAGGGTCACCAACCTTTTTGAAGCTGAGAGCTACTTTTTTTGTAACTTATTGGAACGAATGGCTACCAGTGTGATATGCATTACTAAAGTATAATTTTATCATGTTATAGGTTGTTACTGTGTTTTTACGTTACTGCAATATTTTTGTCTCTCTAGGTTTTAGTGTGGCTATGGTTTGAGCTATTCTGAGCATGATCTATGCTCCTTTTCTAATAGGAAAGATCCAAGACACTAAAGATGTGATTTTAAGGTTCTGTTGTTATCTTACAAAATGCTGCATGGACTTGCTCACTCATATCTTTCAGATTTAATATCCCCCTATGTTCCGGTGCGGAGCCTTCGCTTTGAAAATGCTGGTCTACTAGTGATCCCAAGAGCCAAAAAGAAATATGCAGGTTCAAGAGAGTTTTCCATTGGGTCCCGGTGTTGTGGAATGCTCTGCCCTCTGATATTTGATCTGCAACCTCAGTTGAAGAGTTTAAATCTAAGCTTAAAACCAGCTCATATACAATATCATATGCAGAATGTTGACGTTCAGGAAGCTGTTATTCTGTTATTACCTATATTTTATGTTCATAATATGTGTGTATTCTCTGTTGATGCAACATCCATTGCAGCCTGGCAATCCTGGAATACGGATTACCGCATATATGGCTCCTTCTCTAATATTCTTCATTTCCTCATGCAGAGGTTTTTGAGTTTTTCCTTGCCCTCATGTAGGTTTTAGATCAGGGACTTGTGTAATGGTAGTCTGTAGTCTGTACAGCGCTTTGAGACCTTCTGTAAATTAAGAGCTATACAAATGAGGATGACTTTACTCGACTTAAATCTGGTGATATGTACAAACTGTACGTGGTTAATGGTAATTTTTGGGGTGACCCCGTGGGCTATTACGTTACTTCTTTTTTTTGTATTTATTTTCTTTCCAAACTAGGTTGATGCTTTTATCCAGATGACTGACCAGTTCTCCTGAGTTCCTCTATTTACCTGCCATTACATCAATTTCATTAGCAATTCGAAGATTAGTGACAGTACAGCGACCAATGCTGACTGTTATCATTAAAAATAGGGTCAAAAAAGGCTTCCTAATCACTGACAGATTTCTATTGATCATGTATTTAAAGCCAGTGATCTTGTCCATGTTCCTGGAAATCGAAGTTCCTGGAAAAACACAATAAAAGCAGCTATTTTAAGAACAGGTCCGGGGGCTAATCAGGTGTTCTTAAGGGCCTACCTAACACCAATTTAGTGACCCCTGTCCATTTCCAGTGCGAAGAACCACCCCAATACTTTTTAAAACATGCTCAAATGCATATAGATAGATAGATAGATGGATAGATACTTTAGCACAGTATAAAGACATATTAAATGCATAACACGGCTTGGAACGTTGATTGGCTCAAGGCTTGGTAGTGGAATGTAACTGTTCTAAGATGCTGTTAGGAAGCTATCATGAAGACTGCAGAGATATTAATAGAACTATGTTAAGAGGAGGACAATGAGGAGGTGGACGTTGTAAACGCCGGAATAAACCTTTCCTAAAGCAGGTGAACTATTAAGGTGGAGGGTTTACAATGTCATTAGGGGGGCAGTTAAGTAGCCCCCACACTGTAAAACATGGGGCTCTTAAAAGAACAGTGAATCGACCACTACCTCAGGCATTTCTCTTCATGTTACAGTCGAGAAAAACAACAGTGGCATCGCTGATTTTATCATTCAGCTTGAGCAGTTTTTTGGAACTGTCTAAATTGTGTGTTATTTTGCTCGTAGCGGAATAAATTAGCGAACTTGGAACTAGTACTGTCGAAAGGAATTAACGAGGAATCGATTAGTAATCGCGGAATTTTCTAATTTTAGCCGCGCACAGTGCAAGTAAGATGTACATTCTTGTAACTGAATGAGTTTATTGCAGGAAAGTCTATCAAATGGATTATATTCAGGAACAGCGTGAACTGGGTGTTGTGTATTTTGCTTGACAACAAGCTCATTGATTTTACAAAATCCCAAAGTACCCTCGATGCCTGCGACCCTAGGATGAACCAATGCGATTCAACCGCACTTAAACTTTTTTTACTGACACACCTGTTGTGAAACTAAAAATGGAAAAAGAAGAATTATACCCGTTGAATTTTTAAATAGCCTATAAAACATGCATGTTTTTTTAAACATTGCTAACGAGGCTTGTCAATTAAATAGCCCGTAAAATGCTAACAGTAAATAAATACCTACTTCCTAGACTACAAATATGTAGCCGTCCATCCATTATCTACACCGCTTATCCTCAGTAAGGTCGCGGGGGGGCTGGAGCCCATCCCAGCCATCCTCGGCAGTGGGCAGGGGACACTCTGAACTGGTTTCACAACCCACTCGCTCATTCACGCCTAGGGACAATTTGGACCAGACAATTAACCTAACATCCATGTTAGAGAACATGCAAACTCCACACAGGAGGTTCGATCTCATGACCTGAAAACTGTGCCACACACCCGCTCACAGGTAATATAACACCCCTCAAAGGAAGAATTCCTTGGAAACTGCGAAAAACGACTTTTACTTGAATTCAATCACAACTTTCCATCAATGTACCCATGGCTCCACATTGCCCCCAGGGGGCAAAAACAAGCAATAGTTTGTAATTCTGGTTTAAGTAGTTCTGATTTTACCTTGTAAGAAATTCAAATTGTCACAGCCATTTCACTTCTTCTGTGTTGTTTTTATGTTCAAGTAGACCTAGCTAATTGTTAGCGTTTTTTTATGAAATAAAACTCAGTTTTCATTGTATTTATGTACCGAATACCGCCATTGTCAAAATTCAAATAAAATATTTGAATCGAGATGAATCTACGCTAAAAATTGAATAGTAAGGATATTCCTCCAGTTAAAAAAAATGCTCAAGTTTTAAGAAAATGCCCAGTACTAGTTTTAATACTGTATTCCTCATCTGGAGACATTTTAACCTCAAATTTGTTTATATGCTCCTATTTGAGAATTTAAACAACTGAATTGTGAAATAACCACTTCATTAATAAAATAAAATGAAGAATAAACACGGTCAAAATCATTTGAACGCAAGATAAAGATTACTCACACATATTTTCTCTGTAATCTTTAAAGTGACAGTGTATATTATTCGACCCCTGGCTGTCGCTGTAATGTAACAAAAAGAAATGCTTAAAAGCACAAGGAAGAATCAAATCTTCGGAGAACCAACGTGTCCAAAATGCACCAATTTTCTCATATTTTTGTTTACCAAACCTTATGCCGCGTGTACAGTACCCTTAGGAGCAAGTTGGCAGACAATTTTGTGAGCTCCCCTTATTGTCACGGTTGCCATGGCGCCCAAATGGCCCCGCCCGCGTGGCGCCAGCAGCGGCTCATTAACTTATTGGCTTTCCGTCTTTTTTAAGCTCAGTGTGCTCTCTCTTACTTTGTAAGTCCGTCAACGAACCTTGGCCCAGCAAGACGTGGTTTCTGACTCGGTCCTGTTTTCCTGTTGGATTTTCCTGTCCGGTATTATTCCCGTTTATTTTGTCCTGTTTCATTTCGGTATCCAGTTTTATTTCCGTCTATTTTTGTCCTGTTTATTATTTTCTCCAGTTTTCGTTCCCGTCTAGTTTCTCCTGTTAATTATCGATATCTTGATTCGTTATCTATCCTGTCTGTCCCTTCCTGTCCGGTATCGACCCCATCTGTCCGATATCAACTCGGACAATTGGAATCGCTCTCGTCGGTCTCTGGCTTCTTGCCTTTCCACGCCAGACCGGCTGCCTAACGTGCATGAATCCCCATTTCCCGTAAAATAAAAGGCTGGTGTGAGAACGTCACGCGATTGGGTCCTGATCCTGTTCTGGCTCTTGACATTTATGTTATGTAAAATAAATGCACATTTCTTGACCAGCAAGTATTTCAGAAGAATACACATTAATTTGAAAACCCATCTATTTTTGATTATTGTTTAAATCAATAGTGTTACTTTCTCAAAAAAAGACGTTAAATAATGAACAATGTCCGTTTAAAGGAAAATCAGTTGAACACACCCATATCTATTTTCAATTTAATGTGATTTTTGTTAAGAGTTGTGAAAATCCGGTTATTTTACTGCAGCCGCCTAGCACGTGGCGTATCCGCCTCACTACGGTCTAACACGAAGGAATACGGCTTGTAAAATTTATACGGGCTCCACGCTGACACGGCACTTCATTGCGACTGTTCTGACAGAAAGCCGTGCACACTTAAGGTTAAACAAACCTTTCAATGACTCTGTGCTGTGTAAAGAAACAGCCTTTTTTTATGTGAGGCAACAATGATTGAGCCGTCACACTCGCGTGCTTTTTATAGCACACATATATTTTTATTTGTTCGGCAGGTTCCCCCCGGTGGCCGGAGAAGGGAAAAAACATAACGACAACAAAAGTACTAAATTGTAGCAGTTTGTTTAAGTACCACTAACAACGAGTCCACATTTTTGCCACGATCTATTTACATTATTTAGTGCAGTTCGTTAGGTACTTTGACAGGAAGTATGGAGAGGGTTTGCTTTGATTTGTCATGGTTACCGATGTGATGCGCCTGTTCCCGCTCCTTTGGCGCCAACTGCCTCGGATTCTGATTGGCTGACTGTCCCTATTTAAACCCACTTCTTTCTGTCACCTTTTATCAGTCCGTATGCGAACCTGTTAACACCAGGCAAGCCTTTTTTCGACCCTGACTCCCACCTGTTTTTTGCTCCTGTCAGTCCCCGTTTTTGATCCTGACCACGTCTACTTTCCCGTTCCGGCTTTCAACATCTTTTGTTCCCGACCACGTCTACTCTCCTTTCCTGGCTTACGACTCGTTTCCGACCACGTTTTTGCTCTCCTGTCCCGGCTACTGACCCGTGTTCTGTTCCTGACACCGCCATCGCTCGCCACGAAAGTTGTGCTTCCGCGTTCAGAGCGACCTGCTTCCCGCGCCCAGCCTTGATCGTGGGAGCAACCCTTTCCCTTTCTTCCAATAAAACTTGAGAGAAACGCAAGACAAGACAAGATTAAAGGGACAGTGTGTAATATTTAGTGCTTCAAAGTGGTACATAAAAAACTTTCGTCTAGTAAAATAAAAAAAACATTTAAAATATATTAACTATCATACCAGTGTTAATTTTCATAGAAAAGTCAGGTCACTTTGAAATCCTTTTCTTAGATTGGCGCCATGTTCTTCCGGCATCCTGGTGCCAAGCTTTGCCATGTATCACTAGCTCTCGCCCGTACCACACAACACAGTGTCATCTAGTGGTCAAATATTACACATTGAGGCTTCAAAGGGACAGTGTGTGTCATTAAGCGTTCTCTGGAGGTTTTAAAACTCATTCACGCAAATGGCAGACACCATTTTTGCATTTTTCAATCATTGCCTTCTTTGACTTCATAGTTGTCACAGCTTTCCACTGTGCCTTCCCCTTATCACTAACCTTCTTGGGACCCACTCTTTAGGGCAGAAAAGGGAAATAAAACCAACAAAATTGGAATAAAATAAAATGTAGCCCTTATCAAACACAATTGGGATGGTGCAGATTGACTGAACAGGAAAAAAGATATATACAGTATATATACATACTTGGGACAATTTTGAGGCAAAATTAGAAAATAAATTTGGTGCACCAGATATAAGGAGTAGCCCACAAAATATGGTCTTTTTTCCATATGTAAGGAGCACTGAACTATAAGGCACATTGTATTAAATCTACAGTAACAGATAGGCTTGCATTAAAAAACATTTAAATCAAATTCATGTATTGCATAGAACATCAATTACCATTATGCTATCTGGTTTCACCACTAAAATCAATTTTAAAAACAAACAATAAACATATTAACTGCAAAGGGGCACTCGAGGTTAACTCTATATGTTTCTCAAAGGCAGAAAAGCCACCATATTCAATATCATTCAATTGTAAATGTGCATTTAAAATGGTATCCATCATATTTTGGGAAAACGTGTGTATGTGCATACAATTCTATATGCATGAATTAAGAATTGGTTTTATTTAGTTTTTACTTATTTATTTATGTAATGCTAGTCCACCATCAGTGACGAAGCGTGAAGAGATCTCCATTAATCTCCGGCATTACCGCAGCCATTTTCCCACCCGTCATCATCAGCACCATGTGCTCCTCAGATTTAAAATATTTAAATCTGTAATCTGTCAGCTTTTCGAGGTTAACACACAACCACAAGAACGGTTTCCTATGTAGCCCGTCCTCAGGCTCGGGACGTAACGGAATACATGTAACGGCGTTACGTAATTATGATATAGAAAAATATGTAATTTTATTACGTTACAGTTACAGGAATAAATAAAATCAAATTACAAGTATACTTATTTAAAATATAGATTATTTTGCAGGATTACATTTCATTTAAACGTATATTGTGTCTATGATCATTTGAATCACTGACACAAGAGTGAAAGAGATTAAGTTTACACAAACCATGTTTGTCAGACTGTGTTAGAAGTAAGAGCACTTTTCTTTTTGTCTGTATTTTCTCCTTTTTTGTAACACTCATTTAGTTAAATTGGCGCAAGCCTGCAGTTTCGTGAAGCTCCTAATGTGTGGCTCTGGGCAGTGCAGATGCGCACTTGAGATGCATTCAGGGACATTTAGTAAAGTGGATCGATTGTCTTCTTTTTGTATTTTGCAGTTGTTCGTTGTACAAAATTCACTATTTGATCACACTACTGAGAGCAGTGCTAGGAATCAAATGGACTGAACCGTTTCAAGGCAGTGGAGTATTTCCGCCATTCAGTGTTTTTATTATTTTTTTTTTGATATACAGTGTTTTTCTATCCTGACCTGTATCAGGGAAAAGAGAATTTCAAAAAGTCTACCATGACTTAGCCTAGTGAATCTTTATATTGTAAAGGAGTCTGGTATCCCCACTTCTAGTAAAGTTTAAGACGTCCTGAAGTTTGTTGGGTATTTAGAAACAATATTGAGTTCTTACTGTGAACTAAAACATAGCATGTCTTGTCCGTGATGTGAAAGAGAAATATGTTATTCTTGCTTAACAAACTATACTCCGTAGTTAAAATTTAAATCCTTTTTTGAAGGACTCCAATCGACAAAATTAAGTAATTATTTTTATCTGATGTTTTTTTTTTGTTTTGTTTTTTTTGTTCTTGCCATATTTAGTATCCAAAACTAATCAAAAAGTAACCAAGTTATGTTACTGCAATATTATAGAATTGCATTACTGATTACATATTTTAACAGGTAACTAGTAACTGTATCGATAGCCCTCCCAACTAGAGGTAAGATCCGGCCTAAAATATTTAGCCCGACCCGACCCGAGTCACTGGTGTATGAAACCGAACCAGCCCAAACCCGACGGATTAACTTGATTTGATAAACGAGACAGAAATAAACCTAAAGATTTAATTTGCCGGCCGTACTCTAGCGCTAAACTGTGTGTTTTGGCAGAACTACACAGCTTGTGGTTTACCCGGGCCCGGGTCCCTCAAATCAAGTGTGCACTGCGAGTGCAGCGCCTAAATGACCAGTATGGCGCTGAAGTGCGCATCTCGGCGACGTGGAGCAAACAAAAGTGAAAATGAACAAAATAGTACCGAAAAGAAAATCAAATTCTGCAGATTACAAGCTGCAAATAGTGAAATATTTGGCCAAAAAGCAGAAAGACATTATTTAAAGCTTGTAGGCTATTGGCAAGAAACGGGAAAAGACGTCTGACGTGAGGGAGGAAGAAGGAGGAAGCCACGCATCTTGACATTTTAAGCGTAATTCGCTCCGGGTTCAGGTCGGGTTTGGGGCCAGGCCCAAGATCTCACCTCTACTCCCAAACCCTACCTATCCTATTGGGCCTCCTCGTTGATTTCTGTAGCCCTGTCATTAATCGACTCTTTGTCGTTTCCGTCCCCTCAACAGGGGCTTCGTCCCCCATGGACCCCATGAGAAAAATTACGACAGGGTTGGCTGGGGACCGGAAAGCAAAAAGGGATATAAGAGCTGCGGCGACGCTGCGGGAAAGGAAGCCACTAATTGTTTCCCAAGTGTGTGTGACCCCATGACTCTCTGTGAGCCTTTCCACGTTCGCTTACTTCGAGTAAACCGCCGTTTATTATTCATTGCGCCGACTCGTCTTCTTCAGTGTTGGGACGAACGCGTTGCAAAAGAGTACTTCTCTCTGTAACAAGTACTGCAACGTGTAATTAATTAAACTGACATAATTACATAGAATGTACTGAGTTACTCAATAAATGCATATAACAAATTGTGATGTTCTCTGTCTACTACTACTGATCCGTCCGGTGTAACAGGTGGGCGTGTTTATATATACCTAAAAACAACTGAATACAGTTATGGGGGTACCATCTCAAGCACAGAATATGAATTTCTCCCCATGTAGATAAAAATTGCTGTACTAAAAAAGAGTGCTAAAGGTGAAAGGAAAAGACAAAATACAGAGACTCAATGTGCCCAAAATGCATTGTTTTACTCATCATTTTTTTGACCAGCCTTTTTGAGATTTTTAGGTACTCATAGCAGCAAGATAGTAGACAATAATTTGAGTTACTTTTAGGTGATACTCATCTCATCTCATCTCATCAGCTGTACCGCTTATCCTCATTAGGGTCGCGGGGGGCCGAAGCCCATCCCAGCCATCTCCGGGCAGTGGGCAGGGGACACCCTGAACTGGTTGCCAGCCAATCGCAGGGCACACGGGGACAGACAACTCAGTCGGTCATTCACACCTAGGGACAATTTGGACCGGCCAATTCACCTGTAATCATGTTTTTGGAATGTGGGAGGAAACCGGAGTGCCCGGAGGAAACCCACGCAAGCACGGGGAGAACATACAAACTCACGCAGGAGGTTCCAATGACATGTGTGCCGCACAAGCCCTAACCACTGCCCCGCCGTGCTGCTCATGTTGTGTTAAATAAATTCAAATTTCTTGACCTATGAGTATGTTAAGACCACAGAATGCCATCTAGTGGTCAAATATAACACATTGGGTCTTTAAAGGGACATGAAGGGTTTACTGCATCCACAGGTTGGTGTACATGTTTTCTTCTATTTCATTTATATGGCTTTTCTATTTTTAGGGGGTGTGCTTCTATGTGAGTATAAACTGTAATTTGTAACCAGATAGCTAATTTTGGAATCACTAATTTGGGTGGTTATTGGGTTACATTTTAAACGAAGTAATTATTAACTGTAACTAATTACTGTTTTTCAGCTACGACCAACACTGGTCGTAGTTTAGCCAGATTAGGGATTCTGTATTAAATCCTTATCGATATAAATGCTGTCCTCCCCTTATATCTAAGACTTCCTGGAAGCCTGAAATCGGGATAACTGCGCTCAATGGGATAACACGGGGCGAGGTTGACCCATATATGAATATTAGGTTGATGGAAGACACTCGGACGTGGTACATTTAGCCAGAGCCGTGTCATGTCTTCATAGGACGGGCTTTTACTAAGCTCCTTAAAAGCCGACCTCAGGGGATCCCTGGAACATTGGAGGTACTGACTCAGGCCTTATCTCCACCAATTTATCCCACATATTAGACCGGCTCCGGCTTCGGCGCCTGGCCAGATCCAACCAACACTCGCCCCGAGCTAAGTATACAGCGGAGATCGAAAACGGCAGGGCTTAGCGATTGCTCGATCGAGATAAGAAGTCTGCAAATTGACAGAAGGGCGGAACTGGTCACCAGGTTAACTGTGACTTCCGCGGCCGCGTGCCTTCTCCTCATTTTAATAGTGGATTTGCTGTCTCTTGTCTGCATTTTCAGGCTGGATTTAGAAGAACAAATGGTAAGTGCTAGAAAAGAGATTAGGAAATGGGTTATGTTTCATTTAATAAAACATAAGTTGGTTGTTGTAAACAAACAGGATAGGCTGTCACCTCCAGCAAATATGAGGTATTTATATTTTAGGCGATAAGTACCAGGAACCTAGTGTTAGTGTCATAAACAGTTTGATGCGGTTGAGAAAATGGTTGGATTTTTTTTTGTTTGAGTCTTTGCCACAAAAGTAAGTTAAACTTCACTTTAGTTAAATTTATATTATTAATTATATTATATTATTGTATACCACAGCCATATCCCTCTAGTGGGAAGTGGCTAGAGTCATTTCTGACTCTTTTTGGGAGATTGATTCAGAGGAGGGGATTCCCAGCCCCCTCACTCAACCCAACTGAAGTGTTGGGATTCATTAGGTGACCAAACCCCCCAATTCCAACCCCTAATGCTGAACGCCAAGCAGGGAGGCAACGGGTACCAATGTTTAAGTCTTAGGTATGACTCGGCCGAGGCTTGAACCACATATTATTTTATTAAATGTTGCTTTTTAGTACAAAACAATACAGGTTACTTATACAACCCTAAACATACTTCTATAAACCATAAACATACAAACTATAGCACCGAAGCAACTTACGAACAGATTCAACTCCCGAACAATGTCATTCGTAAGTAGGGCAGCGTCTGTATAATCTTTATAAGAAAGGTAACACATACTGTATATATCTATATTCAATGTGCAGCCTTTAAAAAAAAACATATTTTTCCATTATAAAACATTTCTGAAAAAGCACCAGGAAGCCACTAGGGAGCGCCAATGAGCCACATGTGACTCCAAAGCAAGTTTAGCGGGTCGAGAAGTCCAACTTTGATCAGGATAAAAAGCATCTTCCTCGATTTTGTGTCCTATTGGTCGTCCCATAGCATTTTGTTGACACACTAGCTAGTTTAATATAAATTGGGTTTTATTATAAATTGGGTTCGTAGGGCAGCGTCTGTACTATAAACTTACCAATATCCGTTATTGGCAGAGATGCCTTTTTGGTCAGTAACAAAGAAGCAAAGAATCTGATTGACTATTTGGTACGTTTTAGTGATATATGTCACTAGTTTTTCCCAAGATGTATTCCTGCACGCCATCATATCAAGGGCTCACTTCCGAATAAAAGGTCTGCGGCATGCCAGTTTGAGATTGCAGAAAGGCTTTCCGTCTGGTGCTGTCATGTTTGTCTTTCAGCAGCGCATCTCACTGCACCACGTAAAGCGTATGTGATGCATTTTTTAAATCTTGAAAAAGGAAAAACAATCAAAAATAGCTCCTCGGCATCGGTGCATATCTGATTAAAGGCCAAATCGTAACTCAGCAAGACATGCCAGTTTTTTTTTGTTGTTGTTTTGTTTTGTTAATTAGTTTTACTAATTAATATATAAGTTCTAGCCAACAGAGAGCACTGACATACTCGGTGACATCTGTTTTGTCGGTAGATGTAGTACAGGCAAAGTCCAAAATAATAACTAAGCAGACACTGGTCGTTGGCAGGGAAAACTGTTAGTCAAGGGAGATGTTTTTGGGCCATGAACAATGCAAAATCGCTCTTTAATATGTTATGTGGAGCAAGCAGAATTGAGGACTGTTTTTTGGGTTCCAAGACCATTTTGTTATTAAAAGTAAGTTTCCTTTGCTGCTATATCTCATTTTAATTAAGAAATGACCAAACTGTAAGGTATGTGGGATAGTTTCTACAAGATTCAAGTGATACATATTTTATAGGCAAATATCAATGTATTCAAATGATAAATTATCTACCAACTGTGCTTGACAATGCGTGTCTGGTATCAATTCTCATAAAATAATTGTGTCATGATGACTCATAACTTTCACCTGTACCCGCTCATTTGGCGCCAGCCGCTGCGGGATACCTGATTGGTTCCCCGTCCTTTTTAAGCTCAGGCCTTTCATTCACCTGTTGTCAGTCCGTCAGCGAACTTCTGTTCTACAAGGCAAGCACTTTGACTCTGACTCCTGGTGGTCCTGCATTTTGCACCCGTTTTCCACCCGTACGTCCCTGACTTCCCCTACGGCATGTTTTTTGACCCCGACCGGGTTTTGCTCCCCCATCCCGGTTTACGACACGTTTTTGATCCTGACCACGTTTTGGCTATCCTGTCCCGGCGATCGGACGCTTTTTTCCATCTTCGACAACATTATCCCCTGCTCCGGAAGATCTACTTCCACATTTGAAACGCATTCCAATTCTGTGAGCAGCTTGCTTCCCGCGTCCAGCAAGCACCGGATCGTAGGCGCTGCCTTTCCTTTTTATCTCAATAAACTTATGCGATTGGGTCTACCCTTTCTGGACGTGACAAATTGCCATTCCTTTAAAAAAAAAAAAAACATTTATTTACTTATGTATTCATTGATTTGTTTATCTCTCACTCATCCTTTTAATTTACATATTTTTGATTAAAAAGGCAATTATACTATGGTTCCAGGTATGCAAAAAGGTAATATGGGAAAATGAAATATCAACAAAATAAAAAAGTACAATGAGTAATAAAATCAAAATAATCATATTACTATATCATTTTTCATTGCCCACTGGCAAAAATATAGAGTAAATATAAGAGTAAATATACTTGATTTAAGGTTAATTGTAAATAAATAAAAAACAATAAATGTAAAGATTATCTGCAATCCGTCAAATACATATACAGATTTAAAGATTATACAGATTTAAAGATTATTCATTGATTTGTTTATTTATCTATTAATTTATTCTTATTTTATTTATAACTTTTGTAATAAAATAAATAAAATTAGTCAATTAAAAAATGTGTACCCCGCAAAAGGTAATACAGAAAAAGCTGGTGTAAAAAAAATAATAAAAATAACTATTAAGATGAAGTGTTAAATAACAAAACTGTCAGGACCAGAACGGAGACAGGACCCACTTGCGTTACATTTCTCTCAGTTTTATTGGAAGAAAGGAAAGAGTTGCACCCACGACCCGGTTGCTTTGAACGCGGAAGTGGGACCTTCGGGGCGAGCAATGGCTGTGTCAAAAGAAACAGGTCAGTAGCCGGGACAGGAGAGCAAAAACGTGGTTGGGCCGGAGGCGAGTCGTAAGCCAGGAGAGGAGAGTAGACGTGGTCAGGATCAAAAACGGGTAGAAGCCGAGGAACAGACGGGAGCAAAAAACTGGCGGGAGTCAGGGTCTAAAAAGGCTTGCCTAGTGTAAACTAAGGTTCGCAGACGGACTGACAAGGGGGGATAGAAAGGAGTGGGTTTAAATAGGAACAGGGAGCCAATCAGAGTCTGAGGCAGTTTGGTGCATTTTAAGTATTTGTCTTATTTTCTAGAAAGGTTGTAAAATTGCCAGAAATTTGTGCCAAGTTTTTTAATTGACAGGAGACCTGAAATCGAGAAAAATCACATTAAATAATTGTATATAAATGATTTAATTATTGTGCTTATACATGTAAAAAATATATATTTTAAGTAAATTCTCTCTAATTTTACAAGCAACGCAAGTAATTTCAGAAAAGAGAATGCTTGAACGAAAGGATCTGCCAATAGAAGAACATTGTTTATTTTATGTAAACTCAAATGTACAATGCCATTAAACTAGAAAACACATTCTTCATCGATGATGCCAAATTGGGCTGAGTGACTCTATCGAGGTTTTGCTTCCCCTTGTGTGCTAACTGGAGGTGACAGCGCCGTAAGAACCACAAAGCTGCACACGGCGTGAAAAATCAATCCTAGCCGTCGTCCAAACATTGTTCGGAGCCAATATAATCATTTGAAATGTGCTGAAGAACAAAGAAACCACTTCATGTTGCCAAGGTGGAGAATCCAAACAACAGCAGCTAATAGCAAGAGCGCGTCGAAACCATCCTAAACAAATGTCGCTGACATAGGCAACAAGCTCAAGTAGGAACAGAGCAGCGACGTCTACTGAGGCACAGGCCGATTTACAGATAAATAAACCTGCATCCTATTCTTTATTTAATCGACAGAATAAGAAACCAGTACAGTAAAACAGCCATTACAAGTCCGGTTCAGGGAGCCAGTTACAGTCCCTGATTACATATTGAAATTAATATGTGGCCCGCCAGTAATGTTGACCGTAGTATGAAATAAATTGGTATAAAAAAATATCCACTTCTCCAGATTGCAGTAGATCACTGTGATAATTTTAGCCCACCCCATTTCTTTCATCTCATCTCATTAGCTGCACCGCTTATCCTCAGTAGGGTCGCGGGGGTGCTGGAGCCCATCCCAGTAATCATCGGGCAGTGGGCAGGGGACACCCTGAACTGGTTGCCAGCCAATCGCAGGGCACACAGGAACAGACAACTCGCTCGCTCATTCACACCTAGGGAGGAAACCCACGCAAGCATGGGGAGAACACACAAACTCCGCACAGGAATTCCGGTAGCTGGATTTGAACCCATACAGGAGGTTCCCAAGACCTTAAAACAGTCCCTGCACACGCGCTAACCACTGCGCCGCCGTGCTGTCCCATTTCTTAAATGTCATCTGTAAAAAAAAAAAAAGGAAAGTTGACTCTGAGAGCCACTGCTTCCATGACCAGTGGAAATTGGGGTATTTTTTTCACCAAAATCCGAAAAAACTGCGTCTACCTAATTTGCCAAGAGACTGTGGCTGTTTTCAAAGATTATAATATCAAGAGGCACTGCCTGACGAAGCATGCTGACGACAAAAAGGTAACTGGAAAGGAACGCTGTGAAAAAGTTAAGCAACTGGAAGCCGTTTTAACAGCAGAGCAGCACTTTTTTAACGAAACATTGCAAACCAAACTAAAATGCTACAAAGGCGAGCTATGCGGTCGCGATACTGATCAACAGGCAGTGCAAACCTTTGAGGGAAGGTGAATTTATTAAACACTCAAAGAATTCAAGGCTGAAGAGTCGGCCCTCACACATTTTCAGCTTACCAAACATGGCACGCTTGCTGAAAGGTTTGAATACACCTGCAGTAATTCCTTGCTGTAGCGTGGTTTACATTTTGCAGTTTCGATATTTTGTGAAATTTAAATTGAAATGTTTTCATTGTCATTGATATCAACACATCGGACATTGTGTTCTGCAGCAGACAGCACTAAAGCAAATGCTATCACAGGGGTAGGTTGCGTGTGTGTGTGTTGGGTGGGTGTGACTGTCTGCGTGTGCCACTGTGACAGGCTGGTCTATGCTATCATTCCAATAGCTGGGGTGGGCGGGCGCACAAGTCATTGTGTCCACCCAAAACAGCTAGTATTTCCGCGGCACATTAACTTGAAAACAAATTAATCAATTCAGATTCTGAGGAAAATCAGAAGAGCACAGAAAAATGCTGATCACCAGCAAGTTCTCTATGGATTGTTATCGAGTGAGGCGGCAATAGCGGGGACCCAGGTCCGGCTTGTTGCAGCTAGGCTACATAACAAGTCTCAAAAGCAACCCCTGCCGAGCCGGTATCTCACCAATGCCAGCTCCATTACTTATGAAACGGATGACCTGGAGCTACAATTCATGGGAAACTGCTACATTCGGGACGGTTGTATTTTAATTATCGCGGAGACCTAGCTCAATCCAAGGTTACCTGATTCTAGCATGCAGCTAGCCAACCACTCAAAATTACTTTCATACACTGATAGAAGTTCTCCAATGTTGTTTTAATTTTGTAAAATGACAACAAAGACCATTCTTTCAACTGCAATTATGTATTTAGTGTTTTTATTTGTGGAGCTATAGTTATTTAGTAACAAGTGTATACTCTCAGTGGAACCTCGGTTTTCGAACGCCTCTCACTCCGAACAAATCGGAGTCTTTCCCAAAATTTCGAGAAATTCTTGCTTCGCTGTTCGGTCAAAAAATCGGAGTTCGAACGCCGTTCAAGCGTGAGTGCGTACGCTAGGGTGCGATGCTGAGCTCGCTCTTTTCGTGACCAACTGTTATCGCGTGCGGACGTGCTTCATTTTGATTTCGATTTTAATTTAGGTGTACGAAGTGTTTTAGCCCTTTATTTTTATATTTAATGTTCATGTTAGTGTAATCTTTCATACGGGAGATTACGATAACGCGAACATACGATTAGCCTGGGTTAGCTTCATGTTTACGTCAAACATTCAAGGTAAACACAACGGATTAAAACGATTTACATTATTTTTAATGGCAAAAATGATTTCGGTGATCGAACAGGGTTCTGGATCGGATTATGGTCGAGAACCGAGGTTCCACTGTATGTCCTCTCCAGGTTAGTTTGACCCTTGGGGGCTTTTGTGAATGGTTGTTGCTATTTCGCGGATTTTCACCTTCTGCCCCCATTGACCGTGAAAACCGAGGTAATACTGTAGCATAGAAAATACACTTTATTGTCTTACTTTAATGTTTAATGTCTACGTGCTGCTCTTTTTGAAAGAACATAAACAAAAACAAAAAACATTAATAGATATGTCCTGGCAAGCTATTGGGCTCTGGATCACTATTGTCATTTCCACTCTTCTATGACCTTATCCAGAGATCATATCATATTTGGTCTTATCATTTAAAACAGAGACAATGAAAGAGCAATAAATCACATTCTATGTATAGCAAACATTTTCCTCCCCCCAAAAAAATATTAGAAAACTGTGAACGAATTTGTTCTGTTGTTAAATCTTTCAATATGATAGACATTCCCAATGTGCGATTGATATATAATACTGGACTGTCTCAGAAAATTAGAATATTGTGATAAACTTCTTTATTTTCTGTAATGCAATTAAAAAAACAAAAATGTCATACATTCTGGATTCATTACACATCAACTGAACTATTTCAAGCCTTTTATTATTTTAATATTGCTGAATTTGGCTTACAGCTTAAGAAAACTCAAAAATCCTATCTCAAAATATTAGAATATCATGAAAAAGTATACAAGTAGGCTATTCAACTAATCACCTGAATCATCTAGTTAACTCGAAACACCTTGCGAGGCTTTCCTGAGCCTTAAAAACACTCAGCTTGGTTCAGTAAACTAAATCACTGCTGATCTGACTGCTGTCCAGAGGACCATCATTGATACCCTCCATCAGGAGGGTAAGACACAAAAAGAAATTTCTCAAAGAGCAGGCTGTTCACAGAGTGCAGTTTCAAAGCATATCCACAAAAAGTCTGTTGGAAGGGAAAAATGTGGCCGGAAACGCTGCACAACCAAGAGAAATGACCGCAGCCTTAACAAAATTGTGAAGAAGAGCCGCTTCCAGAATTTGAGGGAGCTTCAAAGACAGTGGGCTGAAGCTGGAGTCCAGGTATCCAAAGCCACAGTTCACAGACGTGTCCGGGAAATGGGCTACAATAGCCGTATTCCCATGGTCGAGCCACTTCTGAACTCAAGACAACGGAAGAAGCGTCTGACTTGGGCTATGGAGAAGAAGCACTGGACAGTTGCAGAGTGGTCCAAAGTCCTCTTTTCAGGCGAAAGCAAGTTTTGCATTTCATTTGGAAGTCAAGGCGCCAGAGTCTGGAGAAAGGCTGGAAAAGAGCAAAATCCAAGTTGCTTGAAATCCAGTGTGAAGTTCCCACAGTCAGCAATGGTTTGGGGAGCCGTGTCAGCTGCTGGTGTTGGTCCACTGTGTTTCATCAAGTCCAGAGTAAATGCAACTGTGTACCAAGAGATTTTAGAGCACTACATGCTTCCATCTGCTGAAAAGCTCTATGGAGATGAGGATTTCATTTTCCAGCATGATCTGGCACCTGCCCACAGTGCCAAAACCACCAGTAACTGGTGCACTGACCATGGCATCACTGTCCTTGATTGGCCTGCTAATTCCCCTGACCTGAACCCCATCGAGAATTTGTGGGGTATAGTTAAGAAGAAGATGAAAGACACCAGACCTACAAATGCAAATGAGCTGAAGGCCGCTATCGAAGCATCCTGGGCATCAATAACACCTCAGCAATGCCACAGGCTGATAAGCCTCCATGCCACGCCGGATTGATGCAGTAATCCGTGCAAAAGGATTCCCAACCAAGTACTGAGTGCATCAATGGACATTTTCAAATGTTTGATTTAGTTTTGCTGTTATAATTTTTTTTTTTTTACTTGGTCTGAGGAAGTATTCTAATATTTTGAGATAGGATTTTTGAGTTTTTTTCAGCTGTAAGCCAAAATCAGCAATATTCAAATAATAAAAGGCTTGAAATAGTTCAGTTGATGTGTAATGAATCCAGAATGTATGACATTTTTGTTTTTTTAATTGCATTACAGAAAATAAAGAAGTTTATCACAATATTCTAATTTTCTGAGACAGTCCAGTATACAGAATAATATCCACATTGTGTTGAGTTAAACATGTCATAATTAGCATTTTTTTTTCCCTTTACTGTATGTCATGATTACTCGTGACGCTCACCTGTGCCCGCTCGTTTGTGGGTTACCTGATTAGTTGCCTGTCCTATTTAAGCTGAGTCCTTTCACTCACCTTTTGTCAGTCCATCAGCGAACCTCTGTTTTCACAAGGCAAACATTTTTTAATCTGACTCCCGTTTTGTCACCTGTTTTCCACTTGTTCGTTCTTGATTTCCCTGTTTGTCTCCTGCCATGACCCGTTTTTTGACCCTGACCACGTTTTGATATCCCGTCCCGGCTAACGATCCATTTTTGACCCCGACCACGTTCTGATCTCAGCTAACATACAAATTTCAAGGGAACGAAACATGTTGCAGAAATACATAGACAAATTACAGTTAAAACTATAGTGTCACGACCAGAACAGAAGGAGGACCCAGATGTGCAACGTTACTCACGAGTTTATTGAAATATAGAGGAAAGGCAGCGCCAGCAATCCGGTGCTCGCTGGACGCGGGAAGCAAGCTGCTCACGGGATCGGAGAGCGTTCTGAACGCGGAAGTGGATCTTCCGGAGCGGGCGATCCTAGTGTAGTTAGACCGAAATACAGGTCGTAGCCGGGACGTGAGAGTAGACGTGGTCAGGATCAAAAAACGGGTCAAAATCGGGGAACAGACAGGAGCCGAAAACCGGTGGGAGTCAGGATCGAAAAAGGCTTGCCTAGCGTTAAGTGAGGTTCGCAGATGGACTGACAAAAGGGGACAGATAGGAGTGGGTTTACATAGGGACAGGAAGCCAATCAGAGTCCGAGGCAGTCGGCGCCAAAGGAGCGGGCACAGGTGATTCACATTGGTAATCATGACACTTACGTCATATTTCTTTGTAATGTAAATAAATTAGAGGTCCAAACACCGAAAGAACAACTTTCGTATAACTGTCGGACAAACATCAGTCGGACATAATCCGGGTCAGTTGTCGACTTATCGGAAATTATTTCTACCCTCTTCTGTGTCTTCTAGACGATACACCAAACCGCATGAAGAACATTACAAAACCAAAATAACCTTGCACCCCGCGGATCTGCACTACAGCTTACACACAACATGCGCACAGTTCCAGACAAGCGAATTGCTGTGAAACATTATTCACGTGTTCAGTTGAAAATGAGCGCTAGCGCCTGTCAGAGACGGCACGTCGGACAATTCTCGATGGCTCGACCCTTCCGGTCCACTGGAGGACAATCTGTCTGGAAAATGAACACCGTCGGCCGACTCTATTCTTGGTATTTGTTGGGCGGGGATCACCTTGCTTGTGCTAAATGAAGCTTATGTGATTTGTGATGAAGCAGGAGTCAAAGTCAAAGGAAAACGAGGACGGCAAAAAAATCTTTATGAGCTGCGATTTCGCACGGATAATAAATGACACGGAAGGATATTAGAAGCATCCCTGATTGGTATAGCAGTTAGCTGTTTGAGCTATGAATACTCCAGCAGGTGTCATGTTGTGGTAAGGACAATGATTGTACCGTAAATGTCGGACTATAGAGTGCACCTGATCATAAGCCGCACCCACCACATTTTAGGAGAATAATCGCTTTTATACTTACACAAGCCGCACCTGTATATAAGGCGCATGCGCCCACATTGTAACATGCAACACGACCACAAGTTTAACCCAAACCCGACTGTAAGTCCCACGATTGTTTGAACAAATTTATTGACACTAACAACAGCAAACAATGTGAGGTTTGAACAACCCTTCCCAACAAACTCAACAGCAACCAAGCATATTCACAATTTCGTTATATCTGACAATATGACGTTTTAACAATTTTTACGACATTTTTAACATCAATTAAACAATTTCGTGATACTATATCCCAACAATGAGAGTTTCTATCGACACTTAAGGTTTAAAGCAGACCTGCAGAGTCCAGGTCTTGTTGAAAGTAAGCCAAGGAAAAAAAATGTATATTTGCAAAGGTAAGGGTGGGATAAATATATATCCACTAATGTCTGCTGTGTCTACAAACACTCACCTTTACCAGTCCCCACTTCCCATCAGCCCGCGTTTTTTCGCCCTTCTTTTTGATTCGCCCATAGAAAACATATCAGAATAACTCTCTAAAATATATACATTACAAAAATATACCGTTGCAAACACATATTATACATGGTTACACATATTTACAAACAAAGACGGTACACCGAGAGAGTTTTCAAAGCTTTAATACTAATAATATAACTTTAATCCCAAACCGTGCCTGTGAAAGGTACCAACACGCCACTACGAACACGCTCGCAACGTATCTCTTAAAAAAAAACATACCGTAATTGTAAAATCCTCATTTTCCTCCTTATAATTGACGCCATTAGAGGCATCTTCCTCAATATCGGAAAGAAACTTTGTCATATAGACAATTAGTGCACAAGCTAAAAAGTTACTGTCTTACCTTCTGTACTCGAGCACCGCTGGCAGCCTTCAGAAAAATTACATAAATTGGCCGCATCACTGAATAAGCCGTTTGGGAAAAAAGTAGTGGCTTATAGTCCAGAATTTACGATATTCTACTCCTAAAACTAGCATCACCTTCCTTCGCGCAGACACCTAGCATCAACTTCTACGCCATAAATAGTTTTGTCTTTTTCAACGCAAGAAAATGGCCTAATCGTGTTCTGTACCAAAAGCTACCTAGCATAGTCATACGTTTGTTCTGTTTTCACTATTGTTGAGAGCAAAGGAGATTTAATGGGATTTCATGAGAGTTTCATTACATCATTATCGCTATCGACCAATCATGTTGCTGTTCTTTCCACACCCTTTAGGGCTGATTTGTTTTTATAACCTTAAATATTTAATAAAAAGAGGGTTTCAAAGGTGGTTGTAATTTTCTTATCTGAAAGCCCTCCTACCGGTCCTCCTTGCAAGTATACATTTTGCAATCGAAGAAAGTTTTAACATTGAGTATTTAAACAATAAAGAAATGAGAGAGACTGTAAATTTGTGGGAAATATGAATATTCATAGATTTCATTGCCAATCAAAAATAAAGAGTGCTATTATAATTTCCCTTTTGTGGGTATTTTTGGAACCAAATTCCAGCTACATCCGAATGAAACTATGTTCGATATGAATTTTGTTTATTTTACCAGTTCTGCTCTTTACTGCCTCCTACTGCTGGAGAAGACTAACATAATATTATTCTTTGCATCAGTGTCTGACTCCACAGTTAACCGATACCTTGAAACAAATAGTACCGTATTAAAGTACTCCGTTTCCATTTTACCACAACCTTAAAGTAGTAAGAGCAGAAATGATTCATATATTGCTAAAAGATACTTCAACAGTTAGTCAAGTCATGCTAAATTATATAGCCCTTAGTCACAAGAAGTCTCAAAGGGCTGTACAGAGTAAAATATACTATTGCACCATCCCCAGATCCAAAACCTACATCAGGGAAAGGAAAAACTCAAAACCTCTGCATAAGGAAATTAAGAAGCCTGAACTCTGAGTGATATTATATTTGCTAATGTTAAGAGCAAGTGTTTGAGAACAGTTCAATTAGATGAACTATTGATTAATATTTCACTCTTGTCAAGGTTCAGGCGTAAGAAGTTAAATGACAACCATCTTTTTATCTCAGGCCTCAAGATGTGGGTTCTGACTCGGTCCTGTTGACTTTTGGTATTTCCTGTCTGGTATTGTTCCCGTTTATTTTGTCCTGTTTAATATCGATTTCCAGTTTTGTTCCTGTCTAGGTTTGTCCTGTTTATTATTCTCTCCAGTTTTCGTTCCCGTCTAGTTTGTCCTGTTTATTTTTGATATCCTGTTTCATTATTTATCCTGTCTGTCCCATCCTGTCCGGTATCGACCCCATATGTCCGATCTCAACTCGGGCAATTGGTATCGATCTCGTCGGCCTGTGCCATCCTATCATTTCACGCCAGACTGATGCCTAACGTGGATGACTCCCCATTTCCCGTAAAATAAAAGGCTTGTGTGAGTAACGTCACACGTTTGGGTCCTGATCCTGTTCTGGTACATGACAGTAAGAATTTAGCTTGTATATAACCTAATATCAATACTCTGATGTCCCTGGTACCACCTTATATCGTTGTTTATCATGTATTTTTTTTAGGTAAATATCTTATCTAATAGGATATACTATTTTGTTTTTGTTTTTAGCCCAAATGTACTGATACCATTGCCTGGTATCAGTGCCGATACCAGTTTCATTGATAGGTGTTGGGACTTGCACATTTGGCCAAGTAACCGCATGACTTCCCTCTAGTGGTCGTTTAACATTCAGGAATTAAAAATGACAGGAATACAACATTGCCATTAATGTAATGCAATTCGGTTTTAGTATCGGTATCAAAGCCTTCTCAAGTAATGAGTATCCATATCATGTCTGCCGGGAACAAGCGGTATCAAACATCTCTAGTAAAAAATGCCAATAAATAACGTCAACATAATTAGCTGACAAGGACACTAGTCAGATATGAAAACCACTGGCAAGAAAATAAAAAGCGAGGCCTCCCTTGTTTTTCGCTTTCACTAACGACATCACAATGACAAAGAGCTTTTGACATTTTCACGGGCTGGTTTCCGGTTTGGCACCCATTACTCACGTCTCTACCATTTGGAGTATGTGCTATCATTTTTTTCCCCCCAGTTTTTTGAGGGACTGGGCTTGTTGTGTCCGGACAGAGGAAGGCCATGTGCATGTGCAGCCTGCAGCATCTTAACTGCCTTTAAACTTGCATCAGCTTCCTTCTGTTATCTGCGACATGGACCTGTCTTATCATTTTTTTTGCAACTTCTGGCATGGAAATGGGCCAGGGCTGAAAAACGTGAAAAGTTGTGGAGGAAATACCGTATTAACTGGAGTCTAACGCACAAATAAGTATAACATTTGAGTGGACTTCTTCCCAGCTCAAACTAAACATTGAAACTTTCCAACAGTGTTCAATACTTGTGGCCATGATTCAAATGATTTATTGACTACTATGAACACAATACCCGTATAAAATTTACAATGTATTGATTCCATGTTCTTCAAAGTCAGATGCATTTTCAGATACACTACCGATTAGTTTCCCATGTCGTGCTATTTTTGCGTTCATATCTTTCAGGATGACTTTTTGTGGTCCTCACTTTCTAGCATTCGTTTCTGGTGCAGACGCTGCCCAACTTACGAACAGACGATCGTTTGTCAGTTGAATTTATTCGTAAGTTGCTTCAGTGCTATATATTTTATGTTTGAGGTTTAAATAAGTATCTGTAAGGCTTGTATAAGTAACCTGTATTGTTTTGTACTAAAAAAAAATATACCTTTCATAAAATAGTATGCTCTATAAAGATAAAGAAATTTGAGTTTAACTCACTTTTGGAAGATGAGCTTAAACAGTCAGGTGACTTCCCCCTCCATGGTAAAATGGCCCAAAAAAAGTGTTCCGACCATTTTCTCAACCACATCGAGCTTTCTTATTCCACTTTCGTTTAAAAAAAAAGTCTCGCCTATTCTTTACACTTACACCAACTATATTGAATGGATGCACGAGATCCATCCATCCAACCATTATCTGCACCGCTTATCCTCAGTAGGGTCACGGGGGTGCTGGAGCCCATCCCAGCTATCTTTGAGCAGTGGGCAGGGGACACCCCGAACTGGTTGCCAGCCAGTCGCAGGGCACACAGAGACAGACAACTCACTCGCTCATTCACACCTATGGACAATTTGGACCCGTCAATCAACCTGACATGCATGTTTTTGGAATGTGCAAGAATACCCGAGTTCCCGGAGGAAACCCACGCAAGAACGGGGAGAACATGCAAAATCCACACAGGAAGGTTTGATCTCATGACCTCAGAACTGTGCCACACACGTGCTAACCACTGCCCCGCCGTCCTGCCCATGGATGCACGAGATATCAAACAATAAAAATGTCAAAATTCTTAGCGCGCCGGAGATAGTATAGACATAGTATAGACAGTATAGAATGTTTACACACGAACTAGGAAGAGGAAGTGGATTTTTCTTTTACAGCGCCAAACGCCGGTAGTGGCGGAAAGAAGCACTACAGTATTGTCCTGTTTCTGAAAAAGGTGCACACAATAAAAAAAATCTAACTTACAGCAATGTTCGGATATTTTTCAGCATCCTGAAAAAAATATTGTATCTACCGCTTTACGTAAGTCTAATGATCGTAAGTACTGTGAATAAAAAGGTGTCGAAATGACATACGATCGATTGTGCGTTACACACAAATCAATTCAGTACCCCTGGCCAGCGCAAACTACGCTGATTTAAATTCAAATGCACCACCTCAAATGTCCAATTCCCTAGGGGAATTATCGCAATACCCCCTTCCCCACCTCAAAATAGTTTCTCCTCCATCCATACAATTCACATAGGTCACCTTTTTTTACTTAAAAACGGTCAATTACGTCTAAAGTCGAGATATTTTCATGCCTGAACTTCAAAAATTGCCCAAATTAAATCATTTCCAGCTCGCCGCAGACCTGGCATCCTTTTATCAGTGATATTCTCTCACATTGATCTATTAATCCCAGCTCGCGGCGCAGATTATCTCTAAATATTCACACATATGCATGCATCTCACATGACATTTGGATTGAGCAGGCTATTTAGGAAAAAATGGTTAAAAGAAATCCAGACTCAAAATCTATGAGCATTTATCTCAACTTGTGCGCTTCTTTCATGTGGTTCCAGTCATTTTTTTAATCTATTTTTTTAAGTGAGGGATTTCGTGCGTCACTATAACGCACACGCTTTATTCTAAGTAACAAGTGTTCGTAATGGGAATCAATAAATACAATGTATGCACGTAACACGAATATTTGGCAGACGTCGTTTGGAGTGGAAAGGAGGAGGTGGGGGAGACAGGAGGAGAGGAAGGTTTCATGCATCCCAAGAACGCTTTTTGGGAAGTGGAATGCATCAAACGTCGTCGAAGCCTCACTTCGGAATCCCCACGCACAAAAACACACACACACTTGTCATCCATTTTCAGGAGTGTCATGAAATACCTCACCTGCACGATCCAGATGTAATTCCCCCCATAACCGAGCGCCTGCCTTCGCAAAAAGAAACGGGAAAACAAATTACTCCAAATCTGCAAAATGACCCGTTTTTAATTGAAAAGCCTCCAGTGCTGCAAATCTCGATCCGACCTCCTTGTTGTCATTTCCAGAAAAAAATGGGAGTCCGATGTGTGAGTTTTTTTTTTTCCAGCCGAGAAAGCTTCAGTTTCAGATTGAGCTTCCTCTCTTCTCCGGAGCGGAGTGGATGCTCTTTCGCCTCAACTCCAGCGCGAGTGAAGTGTCGCTCGCGAACAAAACGGCTGTTTGAAACGGCTCTTTGAAACGAACGCTTTTCTCTCTCCCTCTCTCTCTATCCCTCCTCCACTCTTTCTTTTTTGCCCCCTTTCTCTTCTCATCTCTCTATCTCTCTCTCTGTATCTTTATTTCTATCACTCCCTTTCTCTTTCTCACATTTTCCTTCTCTCTCTCTCTATTTTACTGTGACTTTCTCTCATTCACTTTCATCCTGTCTTTCTCTGTCTTTCTCTCGCTCAATGTTTCTTCTTCTCGTTTTCTCTCTCTTTTTTGATATCTCTATGTCTTTATTTGTCTCTCTTATTTTCTTTCCTTATCTTTCTGTCTTCTTTTTCCCCTTCTTTCTCTCTCTCACTTTCTCTCTCTCTCTTTCTTTTTATTCCCCTTTTTTCGTATTTTCTCTCTCTCTTTGTGTATATTTATTTCCCTCACTCCTTCTCTTTCTCTATCTCTCACACTCTTTTTCTCTTACTGTGTCTTTCTCTCATTCTTTTTATCCCTCTCTTTCTTGTCCCTCTCTTGCTCCATTTTTCTCTCTCTCTCATTCTGTTTTTATCCGTCTCTTTATGTCTTTATGTGTGTGTGTTTATGTTCTTTCCTTCTCTTTTTCCCATCTCTTTTCCTCTATCTCTCTCCCCTATTTATTTTTTTCTCTATTTTCTTTCTCTTGCTTTTTTGCCCTTTCTTTCTCCTTCATCCTCTCTCTCTCTCTCTTTCTCTCCCTCTCTCTCCTGCTCTCTCTCTCTCTCTCTCTCTCTCTCTCTCTCTCTCTCTCTATCAATCACACTCTCTATTTCTCTCTCTTTGTCTCATTCTGTATTTCCCTGGTTGTTTTTCCCTCCCTTTCCCTGTCTTTCTCTTGTTTTATTTATCGTTTTCGTTTCTCTCTTTGTCTCTCTATGTATTTATGTATTTCTCTTATTTTCGCTTTCCCTCCCCAACTCTCTCTCTCTCTCTCTCTCTCTCTCTCTCTCTCTCTCTCTCTCTCTCTCTCTCTCTATGGTTTTCTCTCTTTTCTTACAATTTCTGGTACTCTTTCTCTTTTTTACTCTCTCTAGCTCTCTCCCATTTCTCTGCCTCTCTCTCTGGGTTTAACCCCCCCTCCTCCACTCTCTCTCTCTCTCTATCTCTATCTCTCTTTCTCTCTCTCTGGGTTTACACCTCCACCCCCTGGTGCTCTCTCAGGCGCTAGTGACTGGTCAATATGAGTGGCGTCATCTATTTTTATTTAAGAGTACTGTATTACAATTTGAACACTCCAATGAGGTAAAAGTTCACTGGATATTTAAACAATAAAGGCTATTATCAAGAAGTACCAAAATAAATTAGGCATGATGCCTCATTATAACTGGTATTATAAAACAAACAAATTTGAAGAGCTGTGCTAGGTCGAAAGAGCCGGCTCCTTGCAGCGAAGCGAGTCGAAAGAGCCGTTTCTCAAAAAAGGAGTCACGATGCTCACCACTAGTCAAAGTGAGCTTGGCGAGGACGCGCCGCGCGCCCCCGCCGGCTTCTCCATTTGGAGCCGGAGAAGAGAGTTACTAGGTAACCAAGGGCACACACATTATATGCGCATGCAGGGAAAAAAGCGCAAAAAGAGCACAGCGGCGCCTGGGTGCCGTCCAAATACTGTATGATGAGTTCATGCCTTGTCGAGAGTAACGCGTGACGGAGGAACGTGTTATCGGAAGGCAATTAACGAGTGCTGTAACGCGTTATTGACTCATTCAATGTCAGACATATGGGAAGAGCCGGTGACTAATTCTAGAGTTTTAACTCAAAAGGGGTGCAGACAGCACTGTCCTGGACAGTGCTGTCTGCACCAAATGCAAATACAGTACGTCAGTATCCTTGTTTGCAGATTTTTGTGACATTTTTACAAACAAACTCTGCTTGCACCTTGTTTGAAACTATTGTATGAAAAAATGGAGGTCAAAATGAGTTTTAATTATTTGAATTGAAGGAGGTAGACAAGTGGTATAATTAATGATTGACTCAGGGTTTGGCATCATTTGTACTTCATGAATTTTATCAAATCATCCAATGTCACACAGAGAAGTAAAGTGGGATGAAAAATTTGACTTTCTTTGAAGAGCAGGTTTGGCAGTTTTGCTGAAATTTGTCATAAAATAGATGGTATGGCTCTCTTGAAAAATAAGATATATTTTATACACACACAAACACATACATATATATATATATATATATATATATATATATATATATATATATATATATATATATATATATATATATATATATATATATATATATATATATATATATATATATGAGTAAAGAAAATAAGTATTTGAACACCCTGCTATTTTGCTATTTCTCCCACTTAGAAATTATGGAGGGGTCTGAAATTGTCATCGTAGGTGCATGTCCGTGCCATGCATGATTTCAAATAATGATGTCTTAGTGTATTACCTACAGTAACCTTGGAAATGGTGGTCCCAGGTCTTTTCAGGTGATTGACCAACTCCTGTCGTGTGGTTCCGGACTGATTCCCCACCTTTCTTAGGATCATTGAGAACCCACGAGGTGATATCTTGCACTGGGCTCCACCCCGATTGAGATTGAACGTCATGTTTAGCTTCTTTTATTTTCTAGCGGTTGCTCCAACGGTGGACCTTTTTTCACCGAGCTGCTTGGCAAATGCTCCGTAGCCTTTTCCAGCCTTGTGGAGGTGTACAATTATGTCTCTGGGGTCTTTGGACTGCTCTTTGGTCTTCGCCATGTTAAAGTCTTACTGATTGTATGGGGTGGACAGGTGTCTTTATGCAGCTAACCACCTAAAACAGGTGCATCTGATTCAGGATGATACATGGATTGCAGGTGCATTTCCAATGGGCGGACTAACAGGTCTTTCAGGGTCAGAATTCTACATGATACACAGGTGTTCAAACACTTATTTGCAGCTGGAATACACTAATTAATTGTTAAAAAATCATGCCTTGTGATTTCTGGATTTTTCTTTTTAGTTTATCTCTCTCACAGTAGACATGTACCTACAATGACAATTTGAGACCCCTCCATGATCTTTAAGTGGGAGAAATAGTAAGATAGCAGGGTGTTCAAATACTTATTTTCTTCACTGTATACAGCAATAATGGCTTTTGGGTCAAAAGGGTTCCCGACCTTATCCATGTTGTAATATATGAATGTGTCACTGCTTATATTTGCCATGATTTTATTTCTTTGTTCATAACCCTTTTTATAATGTGATTTATAATTTCTTTATTATTTTGCTCTCAATAATTACCTTAATGATTTTCTGAAAAATTCACTTGAAATATATATTCCCGTTAGAACCAGTTTGGACGGCCTCCTTTTTGGCAGGAAATTTCCATTTAAGCTCTTTCTCTAAGGGTGGAGTAGGAATTTTTCCATTACCTCTGTACTTTTTAAGTTCCTTTTTGTGCATGGCACGTCCTCCTAGTAAAAAAGTGATCGTCAGACAAGTTGGAGTTTGCATTGGTGAATCGCACAAGTGATTGTCCTGTAGCTTATTTGTGCTCGGAATATTCTGTAATAACAAAATTTGAAGAAACTGCCCAATGTAGCTTTTATATTGACTGAAACACAGGCCAGATATGAAACGAACTCATGGAGGAAAAAAGTCATTCCTTCTTTAGTGGCCATGGGTAACTACTTAAAAATTGTGTTTTTTTAAAATTAATATATTTTTTTAAATGAATGTCATATATCTAAATTTATATTCAATTAAATTAATAAAATAAATAGTTAGTATTTTATCTTGACATGCTGAGAAAGAGTTTGAAAGATCCATTACATGAAATGAGAGGGTATGTAGGGGGTTCGACTTGGTGCCCGAGGGCAGCTGAGGTGCCTGTTCTGAACCTAGACCTTTTCTGAAAACAGCTTACCAGTACTGGGGCATTGTGATTTTCTAGTAAAATTATGTTTTCACTTGTTTACTGAGTCTATTTGACTTCACTTCCAACAATTAAGCTGGTAATAACATAGTAACAACATTGTAATAACATGATGAGTTGTTATTTTAGAAATGCATACCAAACAGGGTGCCCTTTGTACTGATTAGCGAGAAAAGTAGCTCTCTGCTTGACAAAGGTTAGAGACCCCTGGGGTAGAATAAATCCATGACATTCCCGTATTTATGTTTTTTTTTTTCCTGAAAAAAGGCTGCAGTGTTTTCGTTTTTCTACACAAACAAAGCATGTTTTAATTCCTGCCAAAGACCCCATCGCTGTTTCCACAGGTTACTCACTGACTGACGAAGAGAGTGCACATGCACATTTGGAGTCGCTCAAACGGTCTCAAAGTGGAAGTGCTTAAACGATCATATTGTTTCCGTTTAATGAAAACGCTCATTTGCATTTTATGTGCAAATGGGCGGCATTCATAACACCGATGGCGGAACACCAGGCCATTGTTGCATCTGCCACTTATGATGATGCACTAGGTTACGCTTCTGCCGCGATAGGAGTGCAATACACTTACTTACTGTGCTGCTAAATGCAATTTATCTGTATTAGAAAGCAAGAAAAACAGCAGAGCATGCACACAATAGAAAAGCAATTTGAATGGGATATTAGGAGGAATCCTTCTCCTTGAAATATACAAATATTTCACCTTTATATTTAATATTTCATGAAAGGTGTAGGGACTAACACGGTACAAATGAAGACATTCCTAGAACTAAATTTGCATGCGAGGCGAATTTTGGATTCAAATTGTCTTTATTGTCATTGATTTAAACACTGTGAATTATTGTAGGTGTGTGCATCCATTCATCCATTATCTGAACCACTCATCCTCAGTAGGGGAGCAGGGGTGCTGGAGCTCATCCCAGCCATCTTTGGGCAATGGGCAGGGGACACCCGGAACTGGTTGCTAGCCAGTTGCAGGGCACACAGACACAGACAACTCACTGGCTCATTCACGCTTAGGGAAAATTGGACCGGCCGACCAACCTTACATGCAAGTTTTTGGGAATATGAGAGGAAACCGGAGTGCCCACTGACTGTTCTGTCTATTGTTCTCTCCAGTTTTCATTCCCATGTTGTTTGTCCTGTTTATTTTCGATATCCTGTTTCATTATCTACCCTGTCTGGTATCGATCTTGTCGGTCTCTGGCGTCCTATCATTTCACGCCAGACTGCTGCCTAACGTGCATGACTCTCTATTTCCCGTAAAATAAAAGGCTTGTGTGATTAACTGCACGCGTTTGGGTCCTGATATTGCTCTGGTTCATGACAACAATACACTTTAATATAAATATTTTGCATTAAAGGAATTGCGAATTGCAAAATAAATAAGCGCTGTTTAAAGAAGAAGAAAACAGCTGGACTACCTTTATTTGATGTGACCAGTGACAATGTGTGAAAATAAGAAGCGTGTGTCTTGGAAGTGGGTCAGCAACACCTTCTCCATCAAGTCCTTGACTTTGCTCAGGAGGCCGTCGTAATCAGTAGAAGAGGCAGCAGACTGGCTCCCAAGGCTCTCATTAAAAGCGAACGGGAGTCTTTTGCCAGGATGGACAGACATGCAATAAACACTCAGGATCTTTGTTTTTTCATTCTACCCTTCAATAGGGGTTGTGTAAGAATGAAAACTGCATATTTGCATGATGAGAAGATGTAATGGTGTAAACGTTTTGCAGTGTTTTTCAGTTGTTTTCATGTTAAACAGGACACTGCTGATATTGTTCTTTTGTGGCTGTCCAGTGTATAAATAGACTGGAAATTCCCTCTATGAATTTATAATAGGCCTGTGGACTCTTCCAAACCAGGGATGGCTGCAACTCTCTGCGACTCTAAATCAGGGGTGCTCATAAGGTAGATCGCGTTCTACTCGACGATTATAAGTATAGTCATTGTCAAAGTTTATTGAGGTCTTTGTAATGTGTGCTTTGGGACACGCTGCCATCTAGCTGTTCAATGTAGTATATCAACAGTGTGTTCTTACCTATTATTTCTTTGCAATAGCACCATTAGATAATAAATGGCCATGAGAATAAGATTAACTCGAATTCAGTCACTTTCCTCAGAGAACTTTGATATTTTACTTCAGTATCCGTAAATATTATTTGTTTTTGTTTTTTTTGCCTGGTAGATTTGACTTGCTCATTTTGTAAGTAACTTTCTCGCATACTGAAAAAGTTCCCCTGCTCAAAATGCCAATAGGGTGGCGATAAGTTGATCCTGTTTTTAACAGTGGCGGCACGTGCATTACAAACCTATGCTTTTAGTAGGCTGAATCAATCCAACCCTTAAAGCCCCAACGTGTAATATTTGACCTCTAGATGGCACTGTGTTGTCTGGTCAGAGCAAGGGCCAATGGCACAGTGCACAGCGTGGCAGTGACTTAAGTGTGGATTCCGCTGTGTAAAATAATTGCAAATTTCTTGACCAATATTTTTTTTAATGTATAAAAAAATAACTTGACATGATAGTTCATGTATTTTAGCATAGTATTCAGTTTTTTTTTTACTGAATGAAGTATTTTTGTACCACTAGGTGGCACTAAATATTACACACAGTTCCTTTAACAACTATTTTATGGCTATAAAACATTTACTGCAGCGACAGCTAAGACACATAAAAAAACATCAATAAGGCATGGCTGAGTGGTTAGCACGTCCACACCACAGTTCTGAGGTCATGGGATCAAATCCAGCCACCAGCCTTCATGTGTGGAGTTTGCATGTTCTCCCCGTGCTTGTGTGGGTTTCCTCTTGGCACCCTGGTTTCTTCCCACATTCCAAAAACATGCATGTCAGGGTAATTGGCCGGTCCAAATCGTCCTTGGGTGTGACTGGGCAAGTGAGAAGTCTGTCTCTGGCAACCGGTTCAGGGTGTCCCCTGTCCTCTGCCTGAAGGTAGCTGGGATGGGCACCGGCACCCTCGTGTCCCTACCGCAGGTAATGGAAAATTGTCACATTTTATTCACCAAAAATATGTTTTATTTGTGCACAAATCCATCCTCCTTTCTTTCCTCATAAAGATTTAAATTACTCTTTCAGACGGATTTTCCATGTGTTTGAGCTCCATCAAGAAGCCTTTCCTGTCATATATCTAAATGTATATTCAATTTGGGGCTGAGAATGTCTATATGACAAAAGCAGTGGTCAAACGGATTTTTTTCTTCACGTTTTCGTTGTAAAACTTCCTTACTGCCCCTAGCTAATCATAGAATGTGAAACGGAAGACGGTTTCCCAGGCCCGCTTGCAGGTGCTCATATTGGCTAAACTAGGGGTCGGCAACTCAAAATGTTAAAAAAAGCCACATTGGACCAAAAAAAAACAACAAAAACAAAAGGTTTCTCTGGAGCAGCAAAAATATGAAAAGCTTTGTTTAAGGCTTATAATTAATGCAACATGTACTGTGTGTATATCTATGAACTACTATAAAAATTACTCAGTTTAATGCGGGGCATCCTGTGGAGAATGATGCAACTGCTTTGTTGTAGGATACAGCCTCAAGTTTAACGTCATTACAATATAAATGAACTACACTATAGTATGTTTGGAAGTGGTGGCCTTACTGTGAAAAAATAATACATGCAAACAACAATATGTCACTCACTGCATGTAGAGTCACGATTCTGTTGAGTTCTTCATTTATAACCATTTCATTATTTCAATCATTTATAACTCCCTTACTTATTTAGTTGTAATGAACGCACTTTAATTATTCATATATTTGAGTGTTTTTAGTCAGCAGTTTTTTTCATCAGTCTTAAAAAAAGAACATTTCAAGTCATGTTTATTTTTATATCCCTTAATCACAAGGACTCTCAAAGGGCTGCACAGACCACAGATTATTGCAAACCACAGACTATTATTACATCATCCCCTGATCTAAAACCTACATGAGGGCAAAGAAAAACTCAAAAACCTCAGCATGAAGAAAATGAAGAAACCTTGAGGACGGGGACCGCACATGAAGTAATCCCTCTTCCAGGATGACCAGGCTGCAATGGATGTTGCATTAACAAACAATGAAATTGATAATAAAATATTAAATAATTAAAGTATAATATAAAATAAAAAATAAAATAAAAAGGATGAACAGGGTGCAATGAATGTAGCATTAACAAATAATACACAACATGTCAATTTTTTAATAAAGTATGTTTTTTTTACTTAAGAGAAAACATTATTAAAAGGTAAAATAGTTATAGATTATACATTCAATGTGGATAATACATGTTAAACTGTCAATACATTTTAATACGCTATATTTGAGATTCTTTCTCGAGTGTGGAAGCAATCCATTCGGCTGGCAAGTCCCAATTTTGCTCTCAAGGCGAGCGTCAGCTTTCAGCGAAAGGCAGATGAAGGGGTTGCCTGTGGCGATTCTACGATTTCTGCAGAGTAACATTGACGCCTCAGGACAGGAGATGATTGTCACTGTGTCAAAAACGCTTCATGGTGCACCAGGCACTCTCCGCCAGAAAATCGGTAAATTCGATCAATTCTGTGGATTATTGATAACGTGTCTATTGAAACATGGAAAAGTGTATATTAGAGGTTTAACGATGTTTTAATTTGTCTTTTAATGTAGCAGTCACATTTTGGTGCACACATTAGTTGCACTTACTGCTTGAATAGATTTTACAAGTCAAGGAGGTTAGTTTTCCGTGCTAAGCAGTATTCAGCAACGATTTTCTTTTCCACTGCCTTTTCATCTTTATTAACTAATTCAATGATCACGATGTTTCCTGTGACCTGTTCACACAATCTTGGTAACCATTGGATCACATTCCTGCGGACTGTGCACAAAACATCAACCCATCTCTGCCCCGACAATGAGAAAGGGACTTCATCATCTTTTTAGAAAGAAAAAGCCTGAGGTGTTACTCGTCTGTACTTATGTATATTCTCTCTACTCCGACCAGACGGCTTTTCTATGCCTATACCTGTCGTATGGGGCCGCGCACACACTTCAATCGCTGGGTACAGGAATCAAGACTAGGAAAATAGGCTTCTTCGATGTGTCCTACCTCTGTACTTATCCATATATCCTCTAATAGCGATTTATCACACTGAAACCATTCCAAGAGGCTTGATACTTACGGATGAGCTGTGCAAAACCCTTTACAATAGTGTTTTAGAAATAAAACAGAAAAATTATGAATTTGTGTTTCAGCATTCAGGGACAATGCCTCTGTAACTGTATTTATATGTCAGGGCATTAAATGAGTTGAACTGTTTCGTTAAAATTCGTAAGAGAACCAATAAAGAAATATTATAAAGTTGTGTAGTTTGGGTTTATTTCTTGATTAATCTATTTTTTCTTTTGGTATACACGCAGAGAGCAGTTGAAAAAAACAAATCAGCCCAGCATTTTTCATCAGGGTCAGATCTTTTGCTGACTTTTAACCATTACATTGAAAACCCACATATAAGAAAACGCAGAGAATGATGTACAAATCCTTAGGATATTTCTGAGCAACTTTTATCTGCATGAAAACTAATGATGCGGAAATAGGCAAATCATTGGTGTAACCAGCCCGTGTTTGGGGGTGCTCAAGTGTCCTCAAATATCATAGCATTTTTAAAACTCTCGTTTCCTTAATAAAGAGCAGGATAGACTTAATTTCAAAATTAAAAAAAAGAAAGAAAAGAAAACAAAAATGTGAACAACAAAGCATCAGAAATACTCCACTCAATCCACTGCCTCGAAATGGTTCAGTCAATTTGATTCCTAGCACCGGTATTTAGCTTCCCAAACTATCAGTTTAACTCGAAATCACTAAATCCAAATACATTATCATCCTTGCTGTTGGAGTAAAAAATGTGCAGCTTCCTACATCCGCCTCCTTGACGTTAGATATCATTTCCACTTCGTGCCAATAGCTTACAAGCTTTACAAACTTTCTTGCTGTTTTTTTGGCCAAATATTTCACTATTTGCAGGTTGTAATGTGCAGAACATAATTTTCTTTCCGGTGCTGTCTTGTTCAGTTTCACTTTCACTTTTATTCCCTGTATGTTGCTGAAATGCGGACTTTGGCAGTGCACACAAGTAAACCCCAAGCTGCATTGTTCAGCCAAAATACACAGTTCTTCGTTGAAGACTTTGGCTGCAAATTAACGCTTTGGGTTGTTTTCGGGATCGGTTATCAAATCAAGTAAATCCGTCGGGTTCGCGTTTATATACCCGCGGGTCGGGTCGGGCTGATTTTTTTAGGCCCGATCTTACCTCTAGTTGGAGCTCTTCTAGTATTTTTTTGCAGTGGAATTACTTTCATCAAATATATTAATGGATTTCCCCTTACTACCTCATCATGAGCAATAAATTAGGATATAAAAAGAAAAATAGTAATCTGATGTCACCTACTGATATGAATCAATGTTACAGTTACTCGGCTATTCACTGGACGAGAGCTGATATACTGAACAGTGACATGCTTTTTTGTGGCACACTCGACAAGGTCTCATGGCGCGCTAGTGAGCTCCTGCAATGCTAATATGTTGATAATTTCACGCATAAATTGCTCTAGGGTATAAGGTGCACACAAACCCTGAAAAAAAGCGATGTTCGCCCAGGAAATATAGTATGTGTATGTTTGCTTGTTTACTGCCTGCCCAGCTATGAAGGATCTTTGATGATTTTAGTAGTCAATGGCAGGAAGTGAGTACATATTTAAGCTTAATCTCAGTGGTGCAACTGTACTTTTCAAGTTTATTTAAAGTCACATAAAACAACAATTAAATAATATTCCTTTAATTTATTAACCTAAACCTCTGTTTTTATCTGGGTTGTCTCTCACGATGAGGTTGATTATTTTATCCCACATCAGGCTCATGTTCAGGTTCTCACTGAATCCAGGCTGCAACAACAAGGTGAAATCAAGCTGTTGATGTCTGCTCACAATACTAATAATGAATGTTTAGTGCCACTCTGCGTGCATTTAGCCATGCTTTTCCTCTACAATAATCCGAAAGTCATAATCACGAAACAGGGTTAGTCACAGCACACGTCGCTGCCCAGGGTGGGAAGCGGGGATTTAGGGATATTTTTGTGCCAAGTGCCGAGGGCTGGGCTCGTCTTTTCATTTTAAAAACATTAAATCTCACATGAAAAATCTACATTGCCTCTCTACCTGTGATCACAACAGCTTATACTTAAGTATTATTGCTGAATTTGCGGAGGTAGGTAACGCCGCACCGATGCAAAATTTAAGGTTTGAGGTGTAAAACTCCAAAGTGTCACCGGTTGAGAAAGTGCTAATGTTATACAGTTTGCTGTCTGTTTATGTGTAAGTGGCTCTCATGCTCCTATTTCCATATTTATTGCTTGAAATCCTTCTGGGAGTTCAACGGGATGCCAAACGTGCCGCTGACTCACTTGGACACGTATACATGCGCCACCCTTGCGACGGCATTACAGAGACTGTCATTCACAACCCTTGATTGATTCCATCAGGCCTCTTCATGCTACAATTGTAGTACGTGCAACCGGTGTTTGTGGTCTGGATAAACATCGACCTGTCAGGCTTGAAATGCGTCAAGGTAACCACATATCCCAGCCCACCCGAGTGGTATGTTTTTGACATTTAAGCCACTGAAGCAACTATAAAATCGAGGAAATCAAAAGTAGTCAGTGGTGGGCCTTCTCTGCTGGAGTCATGTGACATTAATTATATTCATTAACTCTTCGATGCCATAACATAAAAATATGTTCTCAGAACTATTGTCCCTGAGTGCTAAAACATATATATATATATTTTTTTTGGGTGTTATTTTAACAAAAGATGATAAAGTCTCAGCTCATCGATATGCATCATGCTTCTGGGGATGATTTCAGTGTGAAAAAAATCACCATTGGAAAACATGAGTGGCTTTGTTCAGACCCTTGTCCACACATTAAGAAAGCCCCCACTGCCTTGTTTTTCTCACTGTATCCTGCGATTGAGAGTGTGTAGGTGGCCCCATATGGCAAGTACAGGCTTAATGAAGCATAGTGGTCCGAGTAAGCTTTTTTCTAAAGAAGATTACACATTCCCTTTGTCAATGTCAGGCAGAGAGGGATTGTTTTATTTATTTGATCTTGTCGGGAGATCCAATTTCACCGACTGTACCAGGGGGTACAATCGGTGCTGTCACAGCAGAGCGTGCGCCAAATGATCAATTTACAGCATCTGGTATTGCCAGGTGGTCTCCCATCCAAGTACGAACCAGGCTTTACCCTGCTTAGCTTCCAAAATCGGGCGTTCTCATGCTGGTGAAACGAACAAATTCCCTTCGCCAACGCTGGGGGAGAAATGGGTGATTTTTTTTGTGCACATAGGCAGGAACGCGTTCGCCTCTGCATCTGGCAAACATCATCGGTTTCAGAAACTATAATTGGCTAGGGGGCAGTCTCCACCAACTGATCACGCCATCAGCCATTAAACTTGAGACCGAGCTACACAAGGAAAAATATCATGTTGAAATAATAGAGAAAGGTCTGACAACTCCAAGCGAGCAAGCCTTTCCCAAGCAGGAAATGGTTTTGTCCACCACTTTCAGCCTAGAGGTAAGATCTTGAGCCTGAGCCTGAGCCCAAGCCCAACCCAAATTTGATCAATAATTATGTTCAGGTCGGGCCAAGCTTCTCTCTCGCTGATCTGGTTTTCATTATCCAGCCGGTGTTGTCTCTGTTTATACAGTGTTTTTTAACCTAGACATTATTAGAAAAGACAGGCTATACTTTTTAAAAATATATTTTTTATGTGTTTTTATCATACGTCAGAAGTATATGCAAAACAACCAAATTGTCATAACTGTACAAGGAGTCGTTACCTGACAGCCCATCGAAAGAGACACAGTGGAGATCACACTGTGGTATGTACAGCACCTTACAGTATGTCATCAACGCAGCCCAGTAAATCATGGCTACTACCTTCTCATTGCAGACGACATCCCTACATTATTAATAACTCTTCTAAGCCCAGCACTCAAGCAAACGCTACAGGTCTCCTAAAACACAGAGTATCAGACGTTGGAGACCCCTTGATGTATAGGATCTTTTTTTATTCATATTTATTTTTTGATTTTTGCACAATGTTGCTGCTAATATCTGTTTTGGGTCCATGATTCTTAATGAATAATGTGTTGAAGCATATTTAATTTATTAGGATTTCAATTGACTTTCTTTTTCTTCTTAGTCTTTAGTACATGTTTATCCTGGATTGCCATGTTGAATTTTGTAAAC
The DNA here is from genome assembly GCF_059441175.1 of Urocampus carinirostris. Classification (NCBI taxonomy): domain Eukaryota; kingdom Metazoa; phylum Chordata; class Actinopteri; order Syngnathiformes; family Syngnathidae; genus Urocampus; species Urocampus carinirostris. The sequence goes on from NC_142357.1 coordinate 27,621,417, forward strand.
AATGTACTCTGCATCATAATCAATGACAATAAAGACCCTACTGTTCTCTTCTGTATCGTTAAATGTCTATTCGGCATCTTAGCACACTAGACCAATAAGGAGGACACATATTGGTGGAATAGATTGGTTTACTACGTAAGAGATTCTCCAATCAACAATCCTCTAATCGTAGGCCGATAAATAGGATTGAGGAAACCATGCTTTTATTCTTCCATTTAGTTTTTGGGGGGATTTAATGTGTTTTTCTGTAATTGTGGTTGGTTTCACTTGTAGTCTTATAACATCTTGAATTCTGGACTCTTAAGAATGTTTTTTTTATGCATGAATTGCATGGACCCAGATAGGCCGTTTTTTCCCCATATGTTAGGCCAGTTTTTTTTGCTATATGTAAGGTTTTTGCGGGGGCACCCAGGAACTGAGGCAGGGGTTCTCAAAACAAGGATGTTATTTATTAACAAGACCAGGAACAAAGTAGCAAAAAAAGGTGTGCACGAAACAAAAGATACTGTACGTTCAAACAAAATTAAACCTGACAATATGCAAACCAAACTTAAAGACCAAATCGCAAATGTAAAATGCAAGGAAGAAAGTAACAAACAAGTGGGCTCTAGGATATCAACAAAAGGTCCAAACAAGAAACCAGAAACCAAAACGATAAAAAAAAAAAAGTTAGGCGTAGCAGTGAAAATGAAATAAACATCATGACAATCATAAACAAGTGAGCACAAACCACTGACAAAATGCCCAAACCATTACCAAGAAACAAAAACCGAATCTGATGTAGGAATGACAAAGGGAATAAAAATAACCCGACCATGTGTGCTGTCTGAAATGTCTTTATAAAGGTTCAGCATAATTAGGGGACAAGTGTGTGGTGATTGGACATACCTGTGCCTAGTTCCAAACCCTCATGAGGAAAATGTGTACCAGATCCCAAAAATATGCCTCTCATTTTGAATGGTAGACATGTCCTGTAACTTGCGGACAATATCAACGACTGGCAAAACAAACAGTGGAGTTGACCATTCTCTCAGAAAGTTTTACAGACAGATAAGACAAAAACCAACATTTATACAATGAGGGTAATAATAAAGCTTGGAGATAGAAAGGAGATGGTAATGATCCTGACGACAAGAGCTCATCTGTGAAACTCGGTAAAGGGAATGTCATGGCTTGGTCTTGCTTGCATGGCGTCTTCCAGGGCGGGTTCATTACTCCTCAATGATGCGAACCCAAAGTATGATTGCGGCGCTGAAATGAATTTAGACATCAACTGAAGCACTTAATCAGTTAATTTAAAAAAATATATACATCTCGATGGAGGCAAGATAATGGTCCAAAACGGTCCAAAACGGCGGATTGGCCAAAGTCAATCTCTAGATTAAACCTCATAGAGTGAATAAAGAGGAGATTGGGTTTTCTCCCTTTGTTGTTACATGATATTAAAGCCAGAGAGAAAGGAATAATGTCCAAGTTTGGACAATGACTACGAAACTGCAATTAGTCAACCAAAGACTTGTAATAAAGTCTGAATTAATAGGGTGTTGTATTTGATACTTATTAGAGAGGTAGGTAATATGAATAGGAAAGAAATGCCCGTCTTTGAAAAATAAGTATGAGTTATTGTGAAATAATTTATCTCAAATGCAGGGGAAAGAGAGACGCAATAGTCCAACTGTGATCCTTGAAAAAACAGGCCAGGAGAACCCCCATTTATATAAGTTTTCATATGTAATGGTTTTATAACTATTTTGTCGATACTGGACATTTGCAACATAAACATCTCCAAGTTCGGTCAAGACTGATCACTCCAACGTTACCCAAGTTTCCTGTGGCCACTTAAAGAGGACTAGTTTATTGAGATCCATCCCTGAAGAGTTCATACTGTACTAGGGGGCGGCAGAGGCTCAGGAGGTAGAGCGCAGTTCGAATCCCGGCTCCTCGTGTTACATGTCGAAGTGTCCTTGGGTAAGACACTGAACCCCTAATGCCCCCAATAAACAAGTTAGCAGCTTACATGGCCGCTATTGGGAAATGTGAAGCACACTGTAAAGCGCTATGGGAAGTCTTGACTTGAAAAGCACTATATAAATGCAGATCATTTCATTTCGTTTCATAAGTTCTTGCTGTTATTTTTTTCCACAATATCCCCCCTTTGATTATTGAAAATCATCGACTAGAGGCTTTATTAGGGTGTTCATCTGCCCAAGCTTTCACGAACGCTTGAACCAAACCTGAAGAGTTCATACAAGGTTCTTGTCACTATATTTTTCCACAACGGAGTAAAAATACAAGTTAAAAAGAATCAATATTGCATGTACTACAGACAACAATTCGTAATTTCTTGAAAGTACTTATTTAAGGTTTGGACTTAACCAACGGTAAACCGATAAGATCACAAAAAACTTCATAGAGAGATCCATACGTTGATACACAGATTTGCACACACGCACACACACAAGACTATTTGCTCAGTGGACTGCAGAACCATGAAAAACAACTTTCAACTCACTGTTAAATTACAGCCTGTAAGTCCACTATCCTCCTCCAACTCACCCGTAAGAAAATTGTGTCAGGAAAACTAGTCATTTTAGTCAGGTGCGTCGTTGAGAAGAAACAGCTATAGCATAGATCGCAGGGGTCACCAACATGAGTAGCCCGAGGACTGGTTTGAATATAGCTCACTATTGTGTTTTTCTTGGAAATGTGTTATGAAACATCATGGACCTGATCAGCGTACTTAAAACACAATCCATTCTTCCAAATGTATTAATAAATTAGCCTATAAATGTAAATCATGCAGTGCCTTTATAATAAGCAGATATTTTAGTGGTTGATTGAGCTTAATTTAACCTTACTTTATATACTTCATAATTACAACCTGGGAAAAACATACTAGTAACATAGTGACAAAATTATAATAATATTCATCCATCTATCCATTGTCTTCCGCTTATCCGGGGTCGGGTCACGGGGGCAGCAGCTTTAATAGGGAAGCCCAGACGTCCCTGTCCCCAGCCACCTCCTTCAGCTCATCCGATGGGATCTCGAAGCGTTCCCAGGCCAGCCTAGAGACATAATCTCTCCAGCGTGTCCTGGGTCGCCCCCGGGGCCTACTGCCGGTGGGAGATGCCCAAAACAACTCCCGAGGGAGACGTCCAGGAGGCATCCTTATCAGATGCCCGAGCCAACTCAACAGGGTCCTCTCAATGCGGAGGAGCAGTGGCTCAACACACAGTCCCTCCCGGATGACTGAGCTTCTCACCTTATCTCTAAGGGAGAGCCCAGAACCCCTGTGGAGGAAACTCATTTCAGCCACTTGTACCCGGGATCGTGTTCTTTCGGTCTTAGCCTACAGTTCATGACCATAGGTGAGGGTAGGAACGTAGATCGACCAGTAGATCGGGAGCTTTGCCTTTCGGCTCAGGTCCCTCTTCACCACGACGGACCGGTGCGGGGTATAATAATATTCATCCCATCTCATTAGCTGCACTGCTTATCCTCTGTAGGGTGCCCATCCCAGCAATCATCGGGCAGTAGGCAGGGGACACCCTGAACTGTTTGCAAGCCAATCGCAGGGCACATAGGGACAGACAACTCGCTCGCTCATTTACACCTAGGGACAATCTGGACCGGCCAATCCACCTGAAATGCATGTCTTTGGAATGTGGGAGGAAACCGGAGTGCCCGGAGGAAACCCACGCAAGCACGGGGAGAACATACAAACTCCGCACAGGAAGTCCGGTAGCTGGATTTGAACCCACACAGGAGGTTCCCAAGACCTTAGAACTGTGCCGGACGTGCGCTAACCACTGCGCCGCCGTGCTGCCCTATAATAATATTGTAATATATTAATAATTTTTTTTTAAATTTTCTCTGCTTGTTTCAGTTTTCAATATTATAAAGAATAAGTTACAGAAGAAGACTTTAACCGGATGCAGCAATGACAGAGAAAATGAAAAATGACCAAAACCACTGAATGATCCCAGGGAAAACTTTTACATCCATGTCCCGGTGGCAGATTATGGTTCTTGTCTCGGCCACGAGGAGAAAGCCCCTCGGCCGCACCTGGTTTACTGCCTCGGTGGCAAGGAGAAAGGCCCCTAGGCCGCGCGTTGTTTTCTGTCGTGGCGGAAAGGTGTCCTGTGTTGAGGAGAAAACCCCCTATTGCCTTGTTTCCTGTCTCAGCGGCAAGGGGCAAGGGCCTTCAGCCATCCTGCTGCTGCAGCCTATGTAAAAAAATATTTTGCCTCCAATTCCTGATCCCCTTACGTGGGTCTATCACCCCCAAAACGAGTTCCAAACGAAAAAGACAGACCAGATGACTTTATTGTCCCAATACCTTTGGATCGGTGTCTTATTTTGTCCTCATTTACAAAGAAAATGAGAATGTGGTTTCTGGGATATATATTCCCTTTTATATGTACCGTATTTCCCGCACTATAAGGCGCACCGGGTTATAGGGCGCACCCCCAAAAAGTAGTTTTTGGTCCTATGTTTTACATACATAAGGCGCACCGGATTATAAGGCGGTACAATGGGAACGTTGACCAAACAGTCAGATAGTTCAGTCAAACTTATTACCCCCTTAACATTCCGAAAGCTTCCAAAGAAGCAAATACGTGTCTCAGACATGTACGGAAACGGTGTCTGTACGATGTCACCAATCACTCAAATGCATCGTTCCAAATATCATTCGGAAGGTTAAAGTCTTGGGATTCAAGAAATGCCAAATATTTCTTAGTTTCCATTTTATGTTTTGCTGGCAACTGTGTGGACAGCAAAGTAAGAATTTTATTGCACAGGGAAACGGGGTTCTTTACTGTGCATATGACACTTTGAATTGAATTTAGTTTAAAAATAGACTCATCACAGAAACATCAAGATCGTTCTAAAACAAGATACCGGGAAAATATAAAGCCGCATAGCTCACCTAAGTTCTCTTGCAGCCATCACGTTCAATAATGATACGTAACCATGGTCTTCTTACAACCGTGAGTGTAGTAAATCCAGGAGAGTAAAATATTTACAAATACAGAATAGTAAAACACGTTTTCTCTATGCCGTAGTGCAACCCAACATGTGATTCACATTCATCTTTTTGGGCCAATTGCAGGCTTTGTTTCGCCCCTTTAGCCTATGCGAGCCTGTAAATGATAAAAGGATCCGCCCCCTTTACCTCCGAATAACTTTAGCCAATAGTGACTGATTCTGATGATAATGATGATTGACACATTGGTTAGGAAATGAAACGCCGGCATATAAATCCTAGCATACACCGTGGACTACTTCGCCTTCGGGGGAAAATCTAGTCGGCAGGTGCTTGCCTTAGTTGCAAGACTTTGCGACTTAATATTGATCCATATATAAGGCGCACTGTATAATAAGGCGCATGGTCAGCTTTTGAAAAAAAATAAAGGCTTTTAGGTGCGCCTTATAGTGCGGAAAATACGGTAACTTTACAGTCTCCCTCATAGCACTCACACTGAGCAGGAGATTCATTTTATGTAATAACAGGAGAAACTTTATTCGATATCTCGCTCTTTAATTACTGCTTTCCCATTCCGTGCTCTCATGCAGCTTTTGATCTCATGCAACACACTGTTTACAGTGTGGAAGAAAAATAGCTGCCGGACAAAGCAACCCAAGCAATTTACCGAACCTTGTCAAGGTGAGCGGCGTTGCATCCTCAAAGCAAATTTGTTTCGCCACTCCATTCCACATTAGCCATGCAACAAATGTCTTTTGTCTCTACACCTGCAAGCCACGCATACACCAAATACGCCCCCCCGGTTTCCCTCGGTAGTCATAGAAATTTTGAATTTTATTCCATGCAAATATATGCGGCGCCATTGAGAACTACGAGTCAATTATAATGCTGTGGTTATTCAGGAGCAGGCGGAAGGTGGAGGCACCCTAAGACATTAGTATGCCAATGTGTTTATAGGCCAATTTCACCCTGCATGCCTCTGGAACAAAACCGCCCAAATAATTAGCATTTCTACAGAATATCACTTTTTTTTAGGTTCCTGTTCAGGAGTCTGTGTCCCCGTCGCTACTTGTGTCTCGCTTTTCCCTCGCCTGGCTGCGTAATCGCTTTGGTGTCAAATTGTCTTCAATGACTTGTAATGAGCAGGAATATGCCGGCAGATAACTCTTTGTTTTTTCGGTTTACGTTCGCATAGCGTACTCCTGGAAAAATTGGCGGCGGTTTGCTCCTTGGGATTTTCATCACCTCTGAATGGAGGTTGCCTCACAGCAGAGCAGAGGTTAGACTTTAAAAGAAGAAAAAGGAAAAAAAGAGAAAAAAAGAACCTGGGTCGAGATGAACATTCCTCCACTTGAATTATCCATCCATTATTTGCAACGCTTATCCTCAGTAGGGTCGCGGGGGTGCTGGAGCCCATCCCAGCTATCTTCGGGCAGTGGGCAGGGGACACCCTGAACTAGTTGCCAGCCAGTTGAATGGCACACTCGCTCATTCACACCTAGGGACAATTTGGACTGGCCAATTTCCATCTATTTTTCGGAATGTGAGAGGAAACCCAAGCAAGCACAGGGAGAAAATGCAAACTCCACACGGGAGGCTGCACAAGCTGGATTTAAACCCTGAACCTCTTCATTGTGGGGCTGCGTGCTAACCACCCCGCCGCCATGCTGCCCCCACTTGAATTAACTTCATCAAAGACTGCAATTTTAGAGAAAACATAATGTCCTTTTGCATAAAATAAAGTATTTTTTTAATGTTAACCAAATCAATTTATTCAACGCAATAATGGCCAGCTCAGTCACAATAAACTTAGCTAATATGCGTATAGTTTTAGTGACGAGAACACAAAGTGTCAAACAAGAAGTACTGGTATATTTTTTATTAACCCCCAAAAAACTGTGGTTTGCATAAAACAAAACTTTTAATTGGAGTTAAATCGATCTAAACAACCCTTTTAAAAGCAGATCATTTTATGTTAAATGACCCAAAAAAATTGAGACATTTTGTTCTATACCTCCTAAATTTGGCTGTTCCTTCAAACAACCCATAGTATTTTAGCAGGTTTAACCAAAATAAACCCCAACAAGTGGAGCATTTTGGAGTAAAACAACCAAAGTAATTTTGTTGTTTATTGTAACCTCCCTGGAAAATTGGTTACAAATATGCTATTTCTTTAAAGGTATTTCATGCAAAATCCCAGGAAAAAGTAAATATTTTTTGAAAAAAATCTATATATATATTGAATCGGTTCTGCAAATATTTTCCGAGATAATGCATTTTGAAGACGACATGTCTTGTCTTTGTATTACCTAGCTGTGACTTCATGTGAGGAACACCAACACCCTAGCAAGCCAGTTGCCATATTGTTTTACGGGTTAATTAGTCGGATATTACAAATGTTTTGAGCAAAGTTTTTACGGAGAATGCCCAAGCATTGTGTTGCAGATGGCTGCAGTAATGGCACAACAAAAGGTGACCGACCAAAAAGGGACTAACTGGCAAAAAAACAACCAAAAGCAGTCGCAGCCTCAGCTAACCAACAATGAAAAGCAACAACGGCTACGGCGACAAACGTGAAGCTGCTGGCCGGGAATAGACCACCAAGGAACACAGCAAAACCGGCACTTACGCTGGGCTAGCCGTTTAAAAAGCCATTTAAGGCTAACCGGAAACCAAGAATGAAAAGCAGTAACGGCTAAGGCGATAAACGCGAAGCCAGGGGGGAATAAACCAAGAAACATGGCAGAACCAGCGCTAACCTGTAGCTAGCCGGCCAAACAACACTGTGTGTGCAGCAAACTAACGCCAACCGGGAGCAAACAAAACATGAAATTGCTTGGCAGTCGTGACGTTAATAGGGAAATAGCCGGACAAAATCATAGCAATAGCGATACATACAGCAAAAAACACAAAGAAAAAGCCACAATCCTCTTCCTCCAAGCACAAATGAGCGGTATGCGATCGCTGTTCACATCAATCCCAGTTTGTTTCAGAGCTGGCCTCACATGTTGTGTAAATGGAATTCGCCACTTTGAAAGTTTTGTGTTTCTATAAAGACGTTACAGCCCTACAGCAAATAAGCAAGATGGGTCAACTTTGAGACTAAATTTTGTCGAGTTCCCTTGCGTGTGGTATTCTTTGCAACATATTTGCAAAATTGTGGAAAGGAACACTACACGTTCTGTGATTTATTTTGGAATACCTTTGAATAAATCCATAAAATAGGAGCTCCAGTATATTGGCAAAAAAAAAGAAAAAAAAAACACTGCGTCATTTGATGCAAAACAACCTAGAAAACGGTATTATTTAATTTTGAATCACCTTACTTTTTTTCTATTATACAACACACACAATTTGATCAATTCTTCACCAAGCAACCCCCTACAACTCAATCATTTCATGTTAAAACAATTAAAGAAATTGGGTAATTTTTCTGAACCCGCCTACATTTTTTGGGCGTGAAAACGAACAATAAAATATTTTAATTATTTAAATAAAATTGGAGCAATGTTAGTAAAAATAAACTTCCACTTTTTGTTTTTTAACGCTTCTGATTCTTTTATTAAAAGCCATACTATTTGGAGCTGTATTGGGCACAATAACCTTCCACACCTCCCACTGTCACTGTGTACAATGGCGCCCAATGGTTTTCTGCTGGTTTTCCTGTCTGGTTTCGTTCACGTCTAGTTTGTCCTGTTTAATTTCGATATCCAGTTTTGATATCAATCCTGTCTTTCCCGTCCTGTCCAGTATCGACCCCATCTGTCCGATATCTGCTCGTGCAATTGGTATCAATCTCGTTGGCCTCTGGCTTCCTGTCATTCCACGCCATACTGCTGCCTTACGATTTCCACCCAACGATCGCCGAATCACTGGCGTTTGGGTTAACGTGCATGACTGCCCCATTTCCCGTAAAATAAAAGCTTGTGTGAGAAACGTCACGCATTTGGGTTCTCCTCCTGTTCCGGTTCATGATACCCACACACATTTTTGTGTAAAATTTTCGTTTAAAAAAAAAAGAGTCTTATGCCTTTAGATAAACCCATCAAATTGGAGCTATAATGGCCAAAACAATGCACAATCACTGGGTTATTTATTCTAAAGCACCCCAATAAATTGGGTTGTTCCGTTTTTGTTTTAATTTGGGTTGTTTTAGACCCATATGTTTTTCAGCATAAATTATTTTCAATCCAGCTCAAACAAGGTATTACGCTGGGTTTCTATCACACGTTGTCTTGGAGATTATATTCATCCATCGAAATGTATTAATAGCTTCAGCGTCCTTGTCGCTAACTGTTTTATTGCAGCAATTATAAGTCGAGATTTTACTCCACGGCTGCTTAACAATGAACAGAGACACAAAGCTTTATTCTTGTCAGGGTTGTGTTCAGATAAGCAAAATCGGAAAAGGAAAACCTTCTTTCTGAATTGCTCCGTAACGCTACAAAAACCTCTGGCGGTCTAAGTCTGCTTTCAGCTTGACATGAGTAGGTGTTGTCATGCCAAATGTGTTTTTTGGAAGCATCACACAGCAGGCGCTTTTAGTCCTTTAGCATTTTTTTTTTTTTTTCAGAATTTGTCTCTGCAGATGCCATGTTCCAATATAATTAATAGGCGGTTGGGGGACAAATATGTGCACGCACAAAAGCAAGGGTGGGCAAACTACAGGCCGCTGGCCACATGTCTGCCTTGTTCACCAGGCTCGCCATACAACAGTCAAAATAGATTGATAATATATAATCTAAAAAGGAAAAGAAGTACAGTGGAACCTCGGTTCTCGACGATAATTCGTTCCAGAACCCTGTTCGAAAACCGATTTGTTCGATCACCGAAATCATTTTTCCCATTAAAAATAATGTAAATCGTTTTAATCCGTTCCAAAACCCTGAATGTTTACCTTATGTTTAACGCGATAACAGTTGGTCACGAAAAGAGCCATCTACACCCGTACGTCGCTCAGCATCGCACCCTGGCATTCGAACTCCGATTTTTTGACCGAACAGCGAAGCAAGAATTTCTCAAAATTTTTGGTCGGACTCCGATTTGTTCGAACTGAGGGATGTTCGAAAACCGAGGTTCCACTGTACTACTGATTAAAAACGTTTTTGGGTGCCAACTTTGTTCATATTATCAGCAACAAAAATACTACTACAGATTTACTACAAATTTTCCCCCAAATTAATAGGAAGTATACTGCTGCGGGACCTAATATATTATTTCGTATTCTGAAAATTTAAAACATTAAAAAAGTATTACTACAGTAATACTGTACTACAGATATACTACTAGAGATAGATTATAACAGTGATATTACAGTGATTTTACAAAAACACTAAAGAAATCCTAGAAAATAACTACTATGTAAACACTACAAAAATACTAAAGAAGTACTACATTAATGCTACTATGGAATTACTTCTTACTATGGAATAACCTTCCTGTGTGGAGTTTGCATGTTCTCCCCTTGCCTGAGAGGGTTTCCTCCTACATTCAAAAAACATGCATATCAGGTGAATTGGGTGGTCCAAATTGTCCCTAGGTGTGCACGAGAGGGTGAGTTGTCTGTCACCGTGTGCCCTGCGACTGGCTGGCAACCAGTTCAGGGGGTCCCCTGCCCACTGCCTGAAAACAGCTCAGATGGGCTCCAGCACCCCGCGACCCTACTGGTGACAAGCGGTGCAGATAATGAATGGATGGATGGATACCACTACAGTAGTACAACAATACAAGAACAGAAATATTGCAAAAATCCTAATGCAGAAATACAACAAAAAATAAAACCAGAGTAATATCACAAAAATTCTACCCTGGATGTTAAATTGAGCATGCAGCCAGACACAAAGCTGTCACAGTTGCCATGGCGCCGAATTGGCCCCGCCCATGTGGCGCCAGCTGCGGCTCGTTGACAGATTGCATTTTCGTCTATTTAAGATCAGTGCTCTCACTCTTCCTTTGTCAGTCCGTCAAATGGTTTCCGTTTAGTGTAGTTTGTTTGTACTGTTTAATTTCGATATCCTGTTTTGATAACAATCCTGTCTGTCCGGTCCTGCTTGGTATCGACCCTATCTGTTCGATATCTGCTCGGGCAATTGGTATCGATTTCGTCGGCCTTTGGTTTCCTATCATTCCATGCAAAACTGCTGCCTAACGTGCATCCATTTCCCGTAAAATAAAAGGCTTGCGTGATAAACGTCATGCATTTGGGTCCTGATTCTGGTCCGGTTCTTGACAAAAGCTTTCTCCACCTATACGTTTTAATGTGTTTCTTTTTCTCTTTTAACCAAAAAAACAACTTAGGCCAGTCTCCAATCACTATCTTATAAATATTGCTCATCTACCTTAATATTATTTTCATATTTTCATTAGTTTATGCAGGAGTGGTAAATCTTATTTCGTGATCAATGACAACAAGGACATTTCTAATTCGAAACAAATCGCTGGCATATAATGAATGGCTGTTCTCTTCTGGCACACTCAGAACTTCCTAAAGCCAGAAGTAAGAAAGCACTTTCCAAGGTTTGGGGAAAAAAGCATTAAAGTGAAAGGGAAAGTGCATTTCAATTATTTATCAAGTGAAGAAAAAGGGTAAGGGTCAGCTCGCTATTCCATAGACACCAAAGTAGAAAGGAAGGAAAAACAAACAAAATGGAAACATTTTGATAAACAGTAATGGAAAAAAATCAAACGTCAGCTTGTAATTCATGGTGTTTTCACTACGGTTTGTTTAACGACACGCTGCTGCCAAAAGCATTAGCGTTTCCGCATATGTATCCAGATTTAAGTCAGATTACTCTCTCTGACCTGTAAAAGCTGCAGGCTGCACGGAACCAGCAGCATCGGTGAGATTGTTTATTTGTGGTGAAAGGTCAGCTTCTGCAATGTCTCCGGGATTTAACTCAATTTGTAAACATGAAAGCATCTGGGCACTCCCTGTCAAATAGGATTGCGTCTGCATTAATATGTAGTATTAGAAATGCACGTTGATAAAATAGATCGGGTTGCAAATACTTTACTGTAGAAGTTACTTAAGATAAATATATTTTGTCTGTGGTTGCTGGGATATTGGGATTTTGGGTATCCATTCGATCCAAGTAAATACACGGTGGTATCGATCGATACAGATCCGATAACAATACCTTTTTTTTCATGATTACTGATGTGACTCGGCTGTACCGGCTCATTTGGCGCCAACTGCTGCGGGTTCTGATTGGCTCCTAGTCAGTATTTGAACCCAGTCCTTTCTGTCTCCTTTTGTCAGTCCTTCTGCAAACCTCAGTGAACACTAGGGAATCTTTTTTCGACCCTGACTCCCACCTGTTCCGTTTTTTGCTCCCGTTGGTCCCCGGCTTCGACCCTTTTTGATCCTGACTACGTCTACTCTCCCGTTCTGGCTTACGACTCGCTTCCGACCCCGACCACGTCTTGCTCTCCCAGTCCCGGCTACCGACCCGTTTTTTTCCGTCCCTGACACCGCCATCACTCGCTACAGAAGATCCACGTCCGCGTTCAGAGCACCATCCGAGTACAAGAGCGACTTGCTTCCCACGTCCAGCGAACACCGGATCTTTCTCTTCCCTCTAATAAAACTTGTGAGAAACGTAACGCAATTGGGTCCTGTTTCCGTTCTGTTCCTGACAGTTTTACTTGGAAATATCATGATGATTGAATAATTGAACCGTCAAACTTTAGGAAACATCTCTCGCATGTGCGCCTCTGGGAATCAATGGGTTTGTATACGAAACCATGCGGAGGTTTGCTTACAAAGGAGCTGATATGCAACTCTTGCCTCCGCCCTGCTTGTATCGGCAACACGTTCTGCCACCTGCAAAGTCGCCATCTGCTCACCTAACCCAATAGAGCTCCACAAGGCTCCACTGCCAAATACAGTCCGGGCTTTTTGCTTGGCAGGAACCATCCACTAAAGGCAGCCTTTCTTAACTATTTTTCTTTCATGTGCCCACTGTTTTTTATTGCTTTAGCCGAGTACCTGTTTAATAAGCTTCCCTGAGAACCAATGATGTTGTAGATTGTTCTTTCAAAAAAATATTTTCTTATTTTATTAGCAGAAAAGTTGGGGAAAAAAAGAACACGTTGCAAAGTATAAAAAATGTATGTTTTCTTCAAAAGAATTGTCCAAAGCTAGGCTCTGACCTGCAAATATGATCTGGCAACTGCAATCAAAGAGTTGGCACCAGGATGAATATGGATTGCCACTCATAAAGTCCATGCCTCAGAGCAAGGGTAGGGAACCTATGGCTCGGGAGCCATATATGGCTCTTTTCATGAGTACCTATGGCTCCGAAATAAAGTGTAACTATTGCACATCTCTCTGTGGCGTTCCAAAGTCAAGTGATTTCATCCCGATTTTGGTCCATATAAAGCCGAAACCACTTAATGCAGAAGTTCGATAAGAAACCATTTAAACTGATAAATAAAAACGCTGGCAAACGACTTTGATTGGGTGAGCAGTGCAGGTGGGCGGATCCCTGCACACAGCGCAAGGCACTTCCTTCTCTCTCTCTCGCTCAGTGCAGTCTACACAGAAAGTGAATATGATGATATGCTTATCGTTTGCAGTCATTTGTGACATTTTTACAAAAGAACTTTGCATGCACCTTGTTTTGAAACCGTTATTAAGGACAAATTTCATTGAAAAAAAAATGCCTCAACACTCTTAACTGAAGATGGAAGACAAATTGTAAATGACATACTTACATTGATTTGGGACACAGGATTTGGCATTATTATCATTTCATACACTTGATTAAATCATCAAATGACACACAGTGAAATAAAATGTCCTGAAGAATAAGCTTTTGTCTAGAGAGCGTGTTTGGCAGTTTTTTTCAATTTTGTCAGAAAATGTATGATGTGGCTCTCTCAATTTCGTTTTAAAACATTTTTTGCTCTTATGGCTCTTTGAGTCAAAGAGGTTCCTGACCCCTGCCTCAGACTTTGCAAGCTGTCATAAAAGCCAAAGGTGGCGCAACTATATACTAGTGAAATGTTTTGATAGTTATTTATTTGTCTGGTTTTCATGAATCCTTATTTCTTTCCTCAGAATGGAGTGATTCAATATTTTTTACATGTGCTTGGCCTATTAAAGTGGCATTTACAGACCACCGCAAAGTTATTTTATTCATTTTTTTGAGTGTTTTTGAATGCTAAGGAGTGGCACGTTTGGAAAAACGTTTTAATTTGTTGTGATTTTTATCTGAGTTGGCTCTAGTGAACAAAATGTCGGAGTGAGTACTTGTCCAAGACTAAGGATTCCATACTTTTTGCTAGGGGTTGCTTGAGTGAGGTGGGCCACTTTGGGCAGAAATAACAGAAATTGAACGTGTATAATGGATAATCAGTCTTTCACAACACCTTGGAGGAATTTTGGCCAATTTTTTTGGGCAAAATTGCTTCAAATCTGCCATATTGAAGGGTTTTCTTGCATGATTTGCCCGTTTAATGTCAAACCAGAGCATCTCAATCAAAATCAAATCACGATATTGTCAGTTTGGATTATTTTCCGCCCAATCTTACTTCCATTAGGTATGAATGACTGTGTGAATATTTATCTGTCTCTGTGTGTCCAACAATAGCTGGCAACCGGTTCAGGATGGGCTGGGGTGGGCTCCAGCGCCTCCACGACCATAGTGAGGATATGCAGTGCAGAAAACGGAAGAATGGATGATTCAGATATTTTTAGGCCAGCAGGGAAGGCCTGGCATGCCCTGATGAACGCTATTATTTCCCGAATGCACTTGATATTTTGTTTCCTTCCAATGCAGTGGACTGCGATGCATTCAGGTGCTGCGATACAGCCAAATAGGACGAGTGCAGGCTTCTGTACACTCTCCGTGTATGAGTGCGCCCTTTCAGACAAAGCACCCTGCTGACGATCTTTCAATATAAGCAAACACGGAGTAAAAAGCAGCTGCTGGACCCCAACGACCTCTAGAAGAATTATATATGGGACCTCCACCTGGTGAATCTTGCAGACGTGACGGAGGGATGAGAGCACTTTAAATCCCATTACTGTGCCATCAAAAGTCAGTCCTACCTGCACATTCAAGGCTACATTAATGGCGTCTATTGGAGCATCTTGGAGTGGGGTTGCCAAAGACGTGGCCCGCAGGGCTGGATCAGGCACACCAAAGGTTTTAATCTGGCCCGTGAGATGAGGCTGAGAAGCGCAACAGAAAAATGACTTAGTGACAAAGACAGGTGCCACTCACAAAGCAGATGACTATGTATCCCTCTGTCTCTCTGTCTCTCTGTCTCTCTGTCTCTCTCTCTCTCTCTCTCTCTCTCTCTCTTTGTCACCCTCTCTGTCTCTGTCTCTGTGTCTCTCTAATCACACGGAGTCTCAAAGGGCTGCACAGACCATAGATTATTGCAAACTACAGACTATTATTACACCATCCCTGATCTAAAATCTGTCTCTCTCTGTCTCTGTCTCTCTCTCTCTCTCTGTCTCCATCTCTCTCTTTGTGTCTCTCTCTCTCTGTCCCTTTTGATCTCTCACTCACACTCTCTCTCTCCCTCTCTCTCTCTGTCTTTCTCTCTCCTTCATTTTCTAAGTCTCTCTCTCTCTCCCTCTCTCTGTCTCCATCTTTCTGTGTCTCTCTCTCTGTCCCTCTCGATCTCTCACTCTCACTCTCTGTTTTTCTCTCTCCTTCTCTTTCTAAGTCTCGATCTCTCCCTCTCTCTCGCACTCTGTTTCTTGGCCTCTTTTTCTCCATCCCTCTCTTATTTTATTTCTCTTTAATGTTCTCATCCCCCCTGTACATCTCTCTCTCTCTCTTTTGCTCTCGCTCTCTCTCTGTCTCACTCTCTTTCTGTATCTCTCTCTCTTTCTGTCTTTCTCTCTATCTGTCTCTCTCTCCTTTTCTCTCTCTTACTTACTATGTTTCTCTATCTCCCCCATGTCACTCTATCACACTGTCTCTTTCCCACTGTCTCTGTCTTTCTCTCTCTAACTCTCTCTCTCTATTTATTCTTCCCTCTCTTTTCCCCTCTCTCTCTCGGTGTTTCTCTGCCTATTTCTTTTCCCCCATCTCTATTTATTTGTCTCTCTTTGATGTTCTCGTCAACCCCCGTGGGATTATTATTTTTCCCTACCATGGGCCCCGTGAGCTTAAATGAGTTTGACATCCCTGCCTTAGAGGTATCGGCGGGTAACAATAGAGCCGGTGTGAGTCTCACCTATTTCTCTTCATTAATAGATCAATAATGCAGCCGAATCATATGAATAATGTTCCCCTTAATGGATATTGCATGCTGAGAAAGGATTTCCAGTTCCAGTTTTAAAAAATTTAGCGTGTGAAATGATGCATCCCTATGTGACAAAGTGATTTTTTTTCTTTTCCTGGGGCTAGAGGAGAGTAGCGCAAATGCGTCAGGAAAAAGAGACGGGAGTGCAAAAGGGGAGAAAAGAGAGCCAGGCCAAGACATTACCCATTGAGCTGGAAAGCATTAGAGCAGCAACTGTTCTCTGTCAGTCCTCGGCTCAGCTTATAAAGACAACAAAAAAATAACCATCATTCCGAGGTGAGTCCGTAGACGCTTATTTAAATCCCACCGTTGGTGAAAATTAATTTGGGAAACCAAAGACATTAATAATAGGTAACCCACTACCGGTAAAAGGCTTTCTAGCACTTCCCACGAAAAAAGAGATATTTCTTAATTGGCTTCCCTAGTTGCCAATCTTAGAATAGTGGTGTGAGTCCTAGAGTAGCTTGCAGTATTTATTAGCAATGAGGTGTTGATAAAGTGATTTCATATGTAGAACTCTAGCGCCTCTAGTGGCTAGTTTACTGGAATTACAATTGAAATGTCTTGATTGCTGAGAAAAGCAATGATGAGTGGTGAGGTTTGAGTATGTGAGGTACAGTCTGATTTACAAAAAACTGAAAACTATGTATGTATATAACATGTTACTCAAGTATTCATCCAATTACTTACTTTAAAAGTACTTGGTGAAAAAAAATTACTGAGTAACTGTGGCAACATCGTATTTATTGATTTTATTCAAACAACAAATAAGATCAGCAAATTCTAAGTCCATCCAATCAACAAAAAAAATTCATTTAATTTCAAAGTAGATTAAAAAAAATATGAATTAAATCAATAAATTAGGCACACGTAGCACCAAGTAGTAGCATATATATATATATATATGTATTTATATATATATATATATATATATATATATATATATATATATATATATATATATATATATATATATATATATATATATATATATATATATATATATATACATATATATATATATATATATATATATATATATATATATATATATATATATATATATATATATATATATATATATATATATATATATATATATATATATATATATATATATATATATATGTATATATATATATGTATATATATATATATGTATATGTGTATTTATATATATATATATATATATATATATATATATATATATATATATATATGTATATATATATGTATATGTATATATATATATATATGTATATATATATGTATATATATATGTATATGTATATATATATATGTATATATATATATGTATATATGTATATATGTATATATGTATATGTGTATATGGATATGTATATGTATATGTGTGTGTGTGTGTGTGTGTACAATAATATTATAAAACCATTATTGAAATAATGATAACATGAGTCTGCTTTAGTGTCTTTACGTACTATTTACTGTATTCAACGTTTACAATCCACTTTCTTTGTTGAGAAAACGTTCCCCAGTAACAGAATAAGTACATTATCTTTTTTGTTTTTGTTTGTTTTTTTACATCAGGGATGTCAAATCAGACTTTCTGTTCTCAGGCGGGCCAGATTGGTAAAAGAATGTCAACTCCAAATGTTTAGCTTTGTTTTTCAGTATGATGTTTTATTATTCAGCTTAACTTACCCTACATATTATAATCACGGCTAACAAGGAATCTTTTCCATATACAACACATTCAAGAACAATGAGATGAAAGATTTTCATGTTCGGCATTGAATATTTTCACTGGTATATTTTAATCGTTGAGAATATGCAGTTTTATACCTGAAAAAACTCACCATGCAATACAAGCTCAACACTGCTCCCTCATATCTTTCATTTGGTGTGTATTTATTTATCATAACTTCTGGTAGAAATTACCTATCTGTAATTTGACATTCTCAGAAATTGATGGATTCAATCATCCAGCGTCCCATATGTTTGACATGCCTGGTCTACATCAATTCATTGAAAAAACAAAAACTAAGAAGCTTGAATTTGGAGAGTGACTTGGTTTCTTCATTTTCCTCATGTTGAGTTTTTTGAGTATTTCCTCTCCCTCATGTCGGTTTTAGATCAGGAGATTGTGTAAAAATTGTCTGTACTTTGCAATTATCTGTGGTCTGTGCAGCCCTTTGAGACTTCTTGTGATTAAGGGCTATATACATAAACATGACTTGACCTGACTTGTGCTCATCATCGCAGTTTTTTGTTAGTGTAGCACAGGGGTGTCCAAACTTTTTGCAAAGGGGGCCAGAGTTGGTGTGTTAAAAATGTAGGGGGGCCAACCTTGGCGGACGTTCTTTACATATAACAGCAATTAATTTAAATACATTTCAGCGAGCCGTTCTGTGTTTCACATTTGCTTTTTTATTTTAATTTCAGCTGTATTAAGCTGATGTTTGTTTGTTTTGGTTCATTTGAAACATGCATATCAAAATTCAATTGACAATGAAAATTGAAATTAAATATTCACTTAACTTCACTTTTTTTTAAACACTTTAATTACCTTTTTGTAACAGTTGAAGAGCGGGGTTGGGTAGGGTTACTTTAACTGGATTACTTTCAATTACTTTTGGATTACTCCAATACCAAATACGCTAATAAAAGACAAAAGAAACTAAATATGAATAAAATTACAACATTTTGTGCAGGCTTGGGGAGTAACGGAATCCATGGAACGGCAAAAATGATGTTGGCAAGCTGTTAGGATTTATTTTCATTTTGTTTCTGTCGCATTTTATGTTAGTTTTGCCGGAGATCAAAGCCAAGAGAGAAAGCTTACCACGTGTTGTGAGTCATACTTTTTTTCATTTTTAGCAGGCTTTCACTCCAAAATAATAAACAAACATAACCCCCCTCAATGAAAAATGATGACTTGTCCGCATTAGTGTGATGGGTGAAACTGAGATCTGGAGTGCAGGACAAGGGCCAGGTCTGGCTCAATGGCAGTAGTATTGATGCGCAAGATGTCTTGTAAGTGAGAGTCTGATAGCCGTGTCCTCACATGGCTCTTATTTAAGTTCATAAGCGAGAATGCCTTCTCACACAAAGACGTCGACCCAAACAAGCTAGAGAAAAAAAGTCAAACTCCTTTCTTCTGACTCCCAATTGTCTTTTGATGTCCAATGACACCTCCTCAATCCTGCGCGCCACAGTGTCACGTGCCAGGCTGACTTTGACAAACTCTTGCTGCTTCTCAGGACATATGCCATGTGATGATGGGGCCTATGGTGGAAGAAGAGCCGGAGCTAGCTAAGCGGCTAGTGGCGTTATAAGTCTTCGGTGCCATCCGTAATCATGGTAAATGTGAACTCACTACCAAATAAGACCAACGAGTGGTGGTGGAAAACATCGAAGCGCACAGGGAGCGCAGTTGCTGTGTTTTGCGGAAACGTGGCTCGCGTTTAGCACCCTGGAGCTATCCGGCTTCAGCGCCGCTATACAGAGACACAAAAGCCTACGGGAATCGTTTGACTCTCGAGCTTTTGTAAAATATTGCTGCTGTGGCACTAAGCTAGCTACAAGATGTTTCAGTTTCTCGCTGCGTTCATTACCTGTGATCTTGTCATATGCGTCAGCATGTTTTGTTTGGTAATGTCGCTTCACATTGAACTCTTTAAAAACAGCCACTGTCTCTTTACAAATGAGGCAGACACAGTTGTTACGTGTTTCAGTGAAGAAATAATCCAATTTCCACCCATCCTTGAACCGTCGGCCCTCGCAGACAACTTTTCTCATTTTGTTAATCGCCGTCATTTTAGAAAATTGGGGGGCCTCACATACTAATTTGTTGTTCCTATTTGAGCCGCTAGATGGCAGCATTAGAACACGTAGGTAACAGCGCTGCTGCTCAATGTATTACCGGTACATAATTCTACACGCGGGCCAGGCGTTATTGATTTTACGGACGGAGGCTGCGGGCCGGATGAACATTGACCACGGGCCGCAATTGGCCCCCGGGTCGGACTTTGAACATGTCTGTTGTAGCTGGAAAATGGTAAAAGTAAGATAAAGCCTCTTTCAAATACACATCAATCCAAACCTCCAGAAAGAATTAAAAAAGAAGAATGTATTCAGTTGCTTCCAGGAATTGCACATAATTGATGAAGGAACTGCGATCATGACCTTGAGCCAGGAGGTGGCAGCAGAGAGTAACATAGTTATAAATTACGGACAGCACCTTTCATATTTTATGTATACAGTATTTATGTGCGACAAAAAAAAAATGTCAACATTGCTTGAAAATTGATCGCTACAGAACCACCTGGTGTCAGGCTGGATCTACTTTTGTTCTTGGTCCCTTCTCAAAGTTTCTTCATTTACCTCATGTTGAGGTTTTTTGAGTTTTTCCTTGCCCTCTTGTGGGTTTTAGATCAGGGGATGGTGTAAAAATAGTCTGTACTTTGCAATAATCTGTGGTCTGTGCAGCCCTTTGAGACTCCTCGTGATAAACTTGCCTTGACATAATTTAGGATACACCAGTGATTTTCAACCACTATGCCGCGACACACTAGTGTGTCATGAGAGATCGTCCGGTTTGCCGTGAGAAATTATCATTATTCAAAATTTTATAAAACATTTATGAATCTTTTTCTGCAAATATTATGTCATTGTCAAGTGTCTATGCTGTAAAAACTGGGGGTATTATAAATTATATTACAATTAAACATACTGTTCAGTGTCATTTTATAACATTTTTGGTTAGTCGGGTGCCGTTAAATTTTTCCAATGTAAAAATCATGCCCTGGCTTAAAAAAGGTTGAAAAACACTGGGATACACCACTGAAAATAAAGGGTTGTTTAAAAAAATTGAAGAATGGACATAAGAAAAAAAAAGTCAGTTGCATTTCTCCACTGAATGCACGAGTGATTAGAATCAATGAGCAGACGGTCTCGGGGTAAGGAAATGGTTTTCCCGATCCCAGTGCACAATATATATTTATTTTCTATTTTTTTCTTATCAAAACTCGGGGATGGCATAAACTACAGATTGCAAACGCGTAGCCTGTCATTGCTAGCGTGACAACCTATTGGAATTTCAACCGGCACACCAGCACAGCCAAAAACACATCTGTCATGCCTGCGTGGTTGAATTCATTCCGGAATCACAATAAAATGTGTCAACGCGTTTCATAACCTCCATCGGCGAAGATCTAGAGGTGTGTGATTTCCTGCCAAAATATCTCTGCGCTTTCCGACTTTCCCATGCCCCTCACCTCCCTTAGCATGACATGCAATATGCATACGTTATCAAAGATAAAAACAGAAATGGGGGAAAAAAAAATCGGGCATGAAACTTTAATGAAGAGCGGAAGGAAAAACGAGGAGTCGTTGCGCTGGAGGCCGTGTGGAATTGTTTTAGTGGGGCGTGACGGACAAGAAGTGAGAAACCTGTGAGAGGAAGCAGAACAACAGCTTCAGGCGTGCTAGAGGAGCCATCAGCACAATTAGATGTCCACAAAGAGAATTGTAATGCTTTGCACAACCTGTTTAGGTGAGGGGGGGTGTTACACGGAAAATCAGGTAGTAAACGGAGTTAATTTCAACATGAGGTAACCTTCTATGCTTTTTCATGGTCAGTATGAATACTGTCAAATGTAGAAATATCCATCCATCCATCCATTATCTGCAACGCTTATCCTCAGTTGGGCCGCAAGGGTGCTGGAGCCCATCCCAGCTTTTCTTGGGAAGTGGGCAGGGGACACCCTGAACTGGTTGCCAGCCAGTCACAGGGCACACAGAGACAGACAAATCGCTCGCTCACTCACACCTATGGACAATTTGGACTGTCCAATTAACCAGAATTGCATGTTTATGGAATTTGGGGCGGCAGTAGCTCAGGAGGTAGAGCGATCGTTTTAGGATTAAGGGATCCCAGTTAGAATCCCGGCTTGTCCGTGTTACATGCCGAAGTGTCCTTGGGTAAGACACTGAACCCCCAATACCCCCAATAAGCAGGTTAGCAGCCTTACATGGCTGCACAGATCATGGCCGCTATTGGGAAATGTGAAGCACAATGTAAAGCGCTTTGGGAGGTCATTGACTTGAAAAGCGCTATATAAATGCAGATCATTTCATTTAATTTCATGTGGGAGGTAACCCGAGCAAGCACGGGGAGAACATACAAACTCCGCACAGGAAGTCCGGTAGCTGGATTATAACCCACACAGGAGGTTCCCAAGACCTTAGAACTGTGCCGCACACCCTCTAACCTCTGCGCCGCCGTGCTGCCCATGTTGAAATATATGTATAGATAAATAAGTACTGACAAGTTTATGCCACATGAATAAATGATCACTTAAATACTGTCAGGACCAGAACGGAAACAGGACCCACTCGCGTAACATTTCTCACAAGTTTTATTAGAAGAAAGGTTGAGGGTTGCGCCCTCAATCCGGGGATTTGCTGGACGCGGGAAGCAGGTCACTCTGAACGCTGAAGTGGGACTTCCGTGGCAAGCGATGGCAGTGTCGGGAACGAAAAAAAGTCGAAAGCCTGGAGAGGAGATTAGACATGGTCGAGAACAAAAACGGATCGTTATTCGGGACGGGAGAACAGAAGTGGTCGAGATCAAAATAGATCTTAGCGGGAGAAAAACGGGAGCAAAAAACGGGACAGGCGAAAAAGGGCTTGCCATGTAAAAACAGATTCGCAGACAGATTGACAAAAGGGGACTGACAGGGAAAAGTTTAAGTACTGACAGGAAGCCACTCTGTCAACAAGCTGCAGCTGGCACCACATGGGCGGGGCCAATCAGGCCCCATGGGAACCGTGACAAATACGTCATGTAATGTCTGAAAATATGACGAAAATGCAATGTACAGTATCTCACAAAAGTGAGTACACTCCTCACATTTCTGCAAAGATTTCATTGTGTTTAGTAAAACAACACTGAAGAAACATTGCTTTGACAAAATTAAACGTAGTCTGTGTAAAGCTTTTATTGTCAGGACCAGAACGGAGACAGGACCCACTTGCATGACATTCCTCTCAGTTTTATTAGAAGAAAGGAAAGGGTTGCACCCACGATCCGGTGATCGCTGGACGTGGGAAGCAGGTCGCTCTGATTGCAGAAGTGGGACTTCTGTGGCGAGCGATGGCGGTGTCGGGAACAGGAAAAAAAGGGGTCAGTAGCCGGGGCAGGAGAGCAAAGACATGGTCGGAATCAGAAATGAGTCGAAAGCCAGGAGAGGAGAGTAGCCTTGGTCGGGATCAAAAAAGCGTCGAAGCTGGGAAACAGACAGAGGCAAAGCAGGTGGGAGTCAGGGTCAAAAAAGCTTGCCTAGAGTACAGTGAGCCAATTCGTTTATTTATTTTGTCATGTACTTTGCAGACAGACTGACAACAGGTGACAGAAAGGAGTGAGTTTAAATAGTGACAGGGAGCCAATCAGAGTCCGAGGCCGTTGGTGCAAAAGAAGCGGGCACAGGTGCATCACATCAATATCATAACTTTTATAACGGTGAAAATGTATTTAACTCTAGGAAACCACAAAATGTAGTCATGGATAACTAAACCCCTTCGCAACAAAAGTGAGTACACCCTAAAAGGAAAGTTCCTGGAATGTATGGTCTGAGTACTTCCAGGCTAATCCCCCACCTTTTCTTAATCTCAGCAGCAATGCTGACAGCATTCCTGCGCCTATCTTTCTTACATAGCATTTGAATTTGACACTGTGCACGTTCACCCAGTTTCTTTGAACATCCAACACAAGTCATGTTGTGAGAGCATCCTGATTTTTCAAAATACTGGAGGATCTTGGCCGTTGTACTGCAGTTTAACTTCAGGGTATTGGCAATCATCTTGAAGCCTTGCGCAGCCTTATGTAGTACTACAATTTATTAATTTAAGGTCCCCAGAGAGTCCTTTGCCATGGTGTGCCATCTTGGGAGTTTCAGTGACCTGCATGACAAAGCATATTCACAACTGAGACCTAGTAGGAGTAACAAGTCACATGGTACTTTGAAAGGAAAATGACAAGCATTGCTTTGTTTGGACATATAGTGTGTAGTGTCTTTGTGGTGTACTCAGTACTGTTGCCAGGGGTTTAGTTATTGATGGCTATATTTTGAGTGTTTTGTCAGGTAAAACAAAATTTACTCCGCTATATAAGCTTTACACAGACTTCTTTTCATTATGTGAAAGCGATTTTTTTCTTCAGAGTCGCTCTTCTAAACATTATTCTGCAGAAATGTGTTCTCTCTTTAGTGACATACTTTATTCTTTTATTTTTGTATTTGTCATTCATCGTGTAATTTATTTTGGTATTTATTTTGTCAAGTACTTTGAGGTGTATTCTGTCCCAACCAAATGAAGAGGTGGCCCAGTTTCCAAGGTTTTAACTTTTTACCTACTGGTTGATCAGTGAACGAATTGGCTATCAGTAAAAAGCTCAGATAGTTGAAGCTAATCTGGAGTTTAAAATACATGTTAAGAATATTACTAGCATAGCTTTTTTTCCATACTCCTAAGAGGAAACCACCCTATGCTATCCCAGTGTGATGCTGGGATTATAATCCATGCGTTTCTTACCTCCCGTCTCAATGATTGTAATCAGGGTTGGGTAGGGTTACTTTAACTTGATTACTTTCAATTACTTTTGGATTACTCCAATACCAAATATGGCAAAGAAATGACAAAACACATGACTGAATCACGACCAAATACATGACAACGTAAATGGCAAAATACACAACAAAATACTTGACTAATACATGACGAAATACATGAGAAAATAAACAAAATATCATGATTTCTAAATGGAATCACATGTGCCCGCTCATTTGACGCCAACTGCCGTCGGTTCTGATTGGCTCCCTGTCATTATTTGAACCCAGTCCTCTCAGCCCCCTATTGTCAGTCCGTCTGCGAATCTCCATGTTTATTAGGCAAGCCTTTTTCAAGCCTGACTCCCACCTGTCCTGTTTTTGCTCCTGTCTGTCTCCGGCTACGACCCGTTTTGATCACGACTACGTCTGCTCTCCCGTCCCAGCTTACAGCCCTTTTCCGACCCGACCACGTTTTGCTCTCCTTGTCCCGGCTACCGGCCATTTTTCCTCCCCTGAAACTGCCATCGCTCACTACGGAAGATCCACTTCAGTGTTTGGATCACAATCTGAGTACGAGAGTGACTTGCTCCCCGCGCCCTTCGAACACCGAACAATAAAACTTGTGGTAAACGTCACGCAATTGGGTCCTGTTTCCGTTCTGGTCCTGACACAAAATATATAAAAATTACTCAACAAATTGCACAACAAAGTTGATACAGAGCAGTTGACAAGATGCAAAAACATGAATAACATCTGCAAAAAGCTCCTGAAAATATTCTATGAGACAGTAGTGGCAAGCGCCCTCTTCTATGCGGCAGCGTGTTGGGGAGGCAGCGTCAAGAAGAAGGATGCCTCTCGTCTCAATAAACTGGCTAGGAAAGCGAGCTCTGTTGTGGGCAAAGAGCTGGACAGCCTAACAACAGTAGCTGAGAGACAGGCACTGAAAAAGCTGAGGTCGATCATGGACAATCCATCGCATCCGCTTCACAGCATTATCTCCGGACAGAAGAGCAGTTTCAGTGACAGACTGCTGTCACTGTCTTGTACTACGGACAGACTGAAGAGATCTTTTCTTCCTCATGCCATGAGGCTCTTTAACTCCACCCGGCAGAGTAAAGGCCCACATTAAACCACACCACCTACATTGGATATTACTGAATCTTACTGCATTATGTGTTCTGTGTAGCAATATTTGGTTACTCTATATAACATGCTAAAGTGGGCATTTGCACGTCACACTGGGTATTTGTATATTGTATTCTTTTGGCTTTATTATTGTACTGTTCTCAGCTCAGGGATGCTGCTGGAAATGTGAATTTCCCTTAGGGGATGAATAAAGTATCTATCTATCTATCTATCTATCTATCTATCTATCTATCTATCTATAAATTGGATTTGTGTCCTATATTTAGGTATAATGTGATTTATTTCTATGTTACCGTATTTTCCGCACTATAGGGCGCACATAAAATCTGATTTTTTTTTAAAAAAGCTGACTATGCGCCTTATAATCCGGTGCGCCTTATATATGGATCAATATTGTATTACAAGGTCTCGCAACTTACAGTAAGCAGCCACTGACTCCATTTTTCGCGTAGAAGAAGTGCGCTGTGCATACTGGGAAATATTAAACAACGATTCTCTTTTATTAGTGCGTTTGTATAAAGACCCTGAAATGGCTCCTATTAGGAGACACGCTTACAACGCAGAGTTTAAACTCAAGGAGATCAGTCACGCAGTAGAACACAGGAATAGAGCAGCAGCGAGAGAGTTCAGCATTAATGAATCGAACACGAGAGTGGCTCGAGCCGGCAGAATTAAGAGTCCCCTTAGGAACTCGCTAACTGAACAATGGTTCCATGGGTGAATTACGTAAAACCCACTACAACGTTTTACATTTTACAGTTACTATGTTATTGCTTTACTGTTATTGTTTTGCACTTGTTGTTTTTGCACATTACGAGTGTCATTATATTGTTTAATTTACCATAACAGTATCAGATGTTTTTTTGAGTGTTGACTAAATGGAGGAAAAGTAAAATGTTATGCCTTGCTGTTGTTCAAAGATGTTAAAGATGTGTCACGAAAATGCTTTACCTCAGAGAAAATAATAAAACGGCTGTTGATTCATTTTGAGGGTGAATGGAGTTGTGGAAAGCTTGTTTGTTATCTATTAATAAAGTTTGTCTGACCTATCTTACTGTTTTGTTGACATTCCCTTTAGCGCGGCACCATCTAACGGTTGCATAACGTAACTGCATCCTCTACTGTAGCCAAGTCAAGTTAAGTCACATTTATTTATGACGCCCTTAATCACAAAAATGTCTCGAAGGACTGCACAGGATTACAATTACAAAATTGCACAATTACCTGATCTTAAACCAGCATGCACTTATAGCGCCTTATAATGGGGTGCGCCTTATGTATGAAAAAAAGTTTAAAAATATATCATTCAATGAAGGTGCGCCCTATAACACAGTGCGGCTTATAGTGCGGAAAATACGGTAATTTATTTCCATGCTATGTATTTGCAGGTATTTATCTATACATTTCTTTCTACATATGGCAGGATTGGCCCTCGAGAAATCGCACCATTCGGGTCATAGGACTCTACACTTTTGCATGGTCAGCATCTGAAATGTTGCTGTACCCCCTGCCGTGATATGTCCTTGGTCTTGCTATAGCCTCAGTTTATATCGACCAACCCCCACCCTGGCCCCTTCCCCTCGCTTAAACAAATATCGGCGGGAACAAGTCCGAGATTGACCCGGCGCAACCTTTACGCGAGCGTGGCAAAGGGCTGAGAGATTTGGCCCCTGATTTACCTCCGCGACACAGACGCCATTAGCGGCACTGGTGAAGCGTTGCTAGGCAACAGAAGACATTTGCCGCAAGACTGAAATAATTCTTTGATTCCAGGAAAGCGCTTGTTATACTTTCCAGCGGTCGACTTCTCCTGCTACTGCTTCCAAAGCCGGCGCGGTAATTACCGCTAATGTAATGACGTGCTTCTCGCACGCCGAGCGTTTCAATGTGTTTTGCTGTTACGTTATGTTCCAGCTCTCCTTTGAGATTCGAATGTTTCCTGATTTCGATCCGATTGGATGGATAGAAGTTTTGCAGGCAGTGAAGGAAAAAAAGCTTCCATTCTTCCTTCCTTCCGTCCTTCCTTCCTTCCTTCCTTCCTTCCTTCCTTCCTTCCTTCCTTCCTTCCTTCCTTCCTTCCTTCCTTCCTTCCTTCCTTCCTTCCTTCCTTCCTTCCTTCCTTCCTTCCTTCCTTCCTTGCTTCCTGTCTTCCTTATTTATTTCATTCCTTCGTTCTAAACTTCCTAACTTCCTTCTTTTCCTTCCTCCCTTCTTAACTTCCTTCCTTCCCTCTTAATTTCATCCTTACTATGTAATATTTTATTATGTCCTTCCTCCTTCCATTCTTCCACCTTCCTTTCTTCCTTTTTCCCTTCCTTGTTTCCTGCCTCCCTTTCTTTCTTTCTTTCTTTCTTCCTTCTTTCTTCCTTCCTCCCACCCTTATTTCCTTCCTTCCTTCTTAACTTCCTTATATCCTTCCTTCCTTTGTTCCAAACTTCCTACCATCCTTCTTTTCTACCTCTCTTCTTACCTTCCATCCTTCCCTCTTAATTTCATCCTTGCTATGTCCTTCCAATATTTTATCCTTTCATTCCTCCGTCCCTCCTTCCACCTTCTTTCCTTCCTTCATCCCTTCTTTGTTTCCTGCATCCTTTCTTTCTTCTTTCCTTCCTTTGTTTCATCCTTCCTCCCTTCCTCCTTTCCTACCTTCCTTCCTTCCTCCCTTCCTTGTTTCCTGTCTCCCTTTCTTTCTTTCTTCCTTACTTCCTTTGTTCCATGCCTCCTGCCTTCCTTCCTTTCTACCTTCCTTCCTTCCTTCCGTTGTTCCAAACTTCCTACCTTCCTTCTTTCCTACCCTCCTTCCTTCCCTCTTAATTTTATCCTTACTATGTCTTTCCATTATTTTATTCTCTCCTTCCTCCTTCCCTCCTTCCACCTTCTTTCCTTCCTACCTTCCTTGCTTATTCCCTACGTTTTAAGGCCCATTCGCAATTCTTAGTAATCATCAAGAGTGACACAATTCCGTTACAACTTACAATTCCCTATGCTCTCAAAAAACTCATATTCCTAAATAAATACATTTAAATTCAAACAGAATATTTTACCTAAAATATGATTTATTTAACCGCAATCTATTACTTTAATTTCAGGTTCCTGATTGTCAAATGTTGGCAGCACAGCGCCACATTGGGTAGCGCGTGTCAGGTTTGCATGTTCTCCCCGTGCTTGCGTGGGTTTTCTCCCACATTTCAAAAACATGCATTTCAAGTTAATTGGCCGATCCAAATTGTCCTTAGGTGTGAATGAGTGAGTGAGTTGTCTGTCCCTGTGTGCCCTGTGACTGGCTGGCAAACAGTTCAGGGTGTCCCCTGCCCACTGCCCGAACATAGCTGGGATGGGCTCCAGCACCCCCGCAACCCTACTGATGATAAGCGGTGCAAATAATGGATGAATGGATTGTTAAATGTCATTTAAAAGGAAGCTGCTAGTTGTTACTGCGTACCATCAGAATAGAAGTAAGATCTTGGGCCCAGGCCCAAACCCAGGCCGGATTTCACGCCGAGGTTGGGCATAAAATGTCTATCATTAAGTTGGGCCGGGCTTCTCTCTTGCCGTATTTTTTTTTACTCCGTGAAGGATCACAGCATGCACCTATTTTTACCACACAAGTAATTATTTGGATCACTACTTCAGCGTCAAGCCTACTTTAGCCGAAGCGCACTTTTCTGGTTTAATTAAAACCCGGTCCCTCAAATCAAGTTAATCGATCAGGCTCGGGTTGGCTTTTACACCCGCGGGTCGGGTCATGCTTCATTTTTCAGGCTGGATCTTACCTCTCAAGCATGAGTATCAATATAGCAACCACAACCACAAGCCACATCTTCCAACAATGATAAATTTAAAACTGAGAAAGGTTCCTCTACTTATTACTCCAAGATCATATAGACGGCACGACGAGGAGCACTAATGAGCATTTTCTATATGCAGCTCGTGCTTTTAACACTCACAGGAAATTACAGGGGTCATGGGTCACGCTGCAAGGGACCCAAAGAAGCTTTGAGGTAATGAAGGTAAACCGATTGCAAAGGAGGAGCGAATTGGGGTGTATTCACATGTCCTGATTATCAAATCAAAAAGACTCATAAATATGTATTATCGTTATGTGAAACTGCGTCCCACTCACTCAAGCTATCATGAAGATTAATGAGTCGTATTCAGCCACTTATATAGGACTTACTGCACGCGGTCGTTTGAAATATGAGCAGATACTGACACCTTGTGGCTATTTCTTGCACGCTCACCGTTTGCAGCTTGTGGAGGCAGCCCGAGTTATAGACACATTCAACTAACGACTTTTGTTTCTCTTTATTATACATAAAAACAGAAAGAGAGAGGGGAAAAGAGAGAGAGGGAGAGAGAGAGAGAGAGAGGGAGAGAGAGAGAGAGAGAGAGAGAGAGAGAGAGAGAGAGAGAGAGAGGGAGAGAGAGAGAGAGAGGGAGTGAGAGAAAGGAGAAAATTTGAGAGCTGCTGAATAGATTGGTTTGAGAACATGTTTTTTTGCCTTTTTTTAACAGGTTATACAAACTGACCGTTAGATGTCAGGGCAGGACCATGTGTCTTTTGTTGGAATTACCAGTATTCATCGGTTTTTGCACATACCTGTATGTATCTTACAGCCTCCATTCCTCCATTTTTTCCCGTCTTTCCTTCCTTCCTTCCTTCCTTCCTTCCTTCCTTCCTTCCTTCCTTCCTTCCTTCCTTCCTTCCTTCCTTCCTTCCTTCCTTCCTTCCTTCCCTTCTTCCTTCCTTCCTTCCTTCCTTCCTTCCTTCCTTCCTTCCTTCCTTCCTTCCTTCCTTCCTTACTTCCTTCCTTACTTCCCTTCTTCCTTCCTTCCTCCCTTCCTTCCTTCCTTCCTTCCTTCCTTCCTTCCTTCCTTCTTTCCTTCCTTCCTTCCTTGCTTCCTTCCTTCCCTCCTTCCTTCCGTCCTTCCTTACTTCCTGTCTTCATGATGCTGATGATTAATGATGATATAATTTGGTTTAAATGTAAGAAGGGGTTTTGAATAGAATTCTATTAAGTTTGGTGCAAAAAAAATATATAATTGTTCCAAAAAGGGTATAATTGAATTGATTATTTTATTCTTTCCTTCCTTCCTTCCTTCCTTCCTTCCTTCCTTCCTTCCTTCCTTCCTTCCTTCCTTCCTTCCTTCCTTCCTTCCTTCCTTCCTTCCTTCCTTCCTTCCTTCCTTCCTTCCTTCTTTCCCCCTTACTTCCTTCCTTCCTTCCTTATTTCATTTCTTCCTCCCTTCCTTCCTTCCTTATTTCCTTCCTTCCTTCCTTCTTTTTTTCCTTCCTTCCTCTGCTCCATGCTTCCTGCCATCCTTCCTTTCTTCCTTCATTCCTTCCTTTGTTGCATGCTTCCTGCCTTCCTTCCTTCCTTCCTTCGTTCTTTCCTTCGTTCCAAATGTCCTACCTTCCTTCTTTCCTAGCTTCCTTCTTTCCTACCTTCCTTCTTACCTTCCTTCCTTCCCTCCTAATTTCATCTTTAATATCTCCTTCCATTATTTTATTATTTCCTTCCTCTGTCCATCCATCCATCCTTCCTTCCTTCTTCTTTCCTTCCTTCCTTCCTTCCTTCCTTCCTTCCTTCCTTCCTTCCTTCCTTCCTTCCTTCCTTCCTTCCTTCCTTCCTTCCTTCCTTCCTTCCTTCCTTCCTTCCTTCCTACCTCCCTACCTCCCTTCCTTCCTTCCTTCCTGTCTATAGTCCATCAATCAATCCATGATGTTGATGATTAATAATGAAATAATTTGGTTCAAATGTAAGAAGGGGTTTTGAATTGAATTCTATTAAGTTTGGTGCAAAACTAATTATATAATTGTTCCAAAAGGGGTATAATTGACCCCACAATCTTAGTTAGACCAATAAAATGTACTAGTGTTTGTTTTTATAAGTACTGTACATAAACCACATACCAATAACGTTACAACCAACAATGTCTTGCTCTCCAAAAATTGAACACATAAATAATATCCTTAAAGTGTCAGGACCAGAACAGACACAGGACCCACTCGCGTAACATTTCTCACAGTTTTATTGGGAAGATCGCAGGTCTCGGGGAGCAGGTCGCTCTGAACGCGGAAGTAGCACTTTCGTGGTGAGCGATGGCGGTGTCGGGAACGGAAAAAACAGGTCAGTAGCCGGGACAGGAGAGCAAAAAACATGGTCGGGTCAGCAACGAGTCGAAAGCCAGGAGAGGAGAGTAGACGTGGTCAAGATAAACAAAATGGATCGTCATTCGAGACAGCAGCGCAGACGTGGTCGAGATAAAAACAGGTCGTAATTCGGGACGGGAGAGCAGACGTGGTCGAGATCAAATCAGATCTTAGCGGGAGACAAACGGGACTAGCTAAAAAGGGATTGCCGAGTAAAAACAGAGATTCGCAGACGGACTGACAAAAAGGGACTGAAAATACTGAAAAGGGAGCCAATCCGTCAACAAGCTGAAGCTGGCGCCACACAAACGGGCCCAATTAGGCGCCATGGCAACCGTGACACACGGGCGGGGCCAATTGGGCACCATGGCAACCGTGATATAAAGAAATACCTTTAAATCATGATATTTTCCTTAAAAATTTCTGCCAAAAAGTAGCAAATAATGGCAACCATTGCAAGTATCAATAACTCAAAACAGTCTGGTATTGGCATTGTTACATACTATTGGTATTCTTCTTTTACCAGTAGCAAGTGGTAAGTATTTTGTGGAAAACAAAATTGTATTTCTGGGTATAATTTTTAATACTTCTATTTCTTAAAATAATGTACATACAGTGGAGTTTTCGCCCCCAAAACAATGGGCTTTGCTCTATATTTAACCCAATAAATTTAAACTTTTTTTATTCATCTCAGTGGGAATATTTTTTGCTAAAACTCAGATGTATTTAATTAGGAACTAGACGGACATTGTGTATGATTAAATGCCTTTAAAAAAAAAAAAAAAAAAATTGAAAAAACAATATTGATTAGAAAAAAAATAATCAAAAATATGTGAACTATCATATAAAACTCTCAAGAACCAGAACTGGATCAGGACCCAAACGTGTGACGTTCTCACACAAGCCTTTTATTTTAAGGAGAATGGGGAGTCATGCACGTTAGGCAGCGGTCTGGCGTGGAAAGACAGGAAGCCAGAGACCGACGAGAGCGATTCCAACTGCCCGAGTTGATATCGGACAGATGGGGTCTATATAGGACAGGATACATAATGAATCAGGATATCGAAAATGAACAGGACAAACTACAAGGGAACAAAAACTGGAGAAAATAATAAACAGGACAAAACTAGACATTTTATAGACATGTTCCTTTTCGCAGAAAATGAGGACAACCCGCCTTTGTATGCGGGACAGGTATGTGTGCAACGTTGACCTTTCCCTGATTCCTAATCTAATCATTCGCCTTTTTTTTCCTCTACTAGGAAAGTATTCATGTAACTTGCTGCAGTATTTTTTTTCCTATCGCTTTTTATTTTTTAAATCATGGACGAGAGCAGGGGTGTTATTGGCAGACCAATGCCAATAAATTATTGAAACAAAACTGGAAACCGAAATTAAACAGGACAAAATAAACGGGAACAATACCAGGCAGGAAAATACCAACAGGAACAGGGCCGAGTCGAAACCCACGTCTTGCGGGGCAGACGTTTGTTGACGGGCTGACCACAGGTGACAGAAAAGAGTGGGTTTAAATAGGGACAGGGGGCCAATCAGAGTCCAAGGCAGTTGGCGCCAACGGAGAGGGCACAGGTGAAGCATATCGGCAGGGTTGGGTAGGGTTACTTTAACTTAATTACTTTCATTTACTTTTGGACTACTCCAATACCAAAAATGCTAATAAAAGACAAAAGAAACTAAATATGAATAAAATTATGACTCACAACACGTGGTAAGCTTTTTCTACTGGCTTTGAAATCTTTGATCTCCGGCAAAACTCACATAAAATGCGACAGAAACAAAATGAAAATTAATCCAAACACCTTGCCAACATCATTTTTGCCATTCCACGTGTTCCGTTACTCCCCAAGCCTGCACAAAATTTAGTTATTTTATTCATATTTAGTTTATTTTGTCTTTTATTAGCATATTCGGTATTGGAGTAACCCAAAAGTAACTGAAAGTAATCAAGTTAAAGTATCTCTACCCAACCCTGGTGGCTACCACAAAAATACTACGACAGAACTACAACAGAAAAAC
This sequence comes from Urocampus carinirostris, assembly GCF_059441175.1. NCBI lineage: Eukaryota > Metazoa > Chordata > Actinopteri > Syngnathiformes > Syngnathidae > Urocampus > Urocampus carinirostris. The sequence continues at coordinate 27,655,600 of NC_142357.1, forward strand.
TCTAAAATGATTACAGAACTAAATAGCAACAAGGACCTAATCTATTATTTTGCTTTCTTTCTGAAGAGAAAAAACATTTAGATAAAAAAAAAACTATAAAAATACTACTACAGTAATATATTACAAACCTACCACTAAATTACTACCAAAACATTACAAAATTAATACAACACTAAATATCAAATTTAGTGCTTAAAATATCGGTAATCATGACAAACACGATTTGAGATGACATGAAGTTCACCTAGATGGCGCTGACATGATTGTCTGCCATGTTGCTGCTACACCATTAACTCACAGTGTCATTTTACTCTATTTGGGTGGAAATATTGTTAATAAGAGTGGAAAACATATTTGCTTGCTTGATTAAGTACTCAAATATTCAACCTGACCTCAAAGTAAACGCGACGCCGGGCTTGGGGTTTTCAATGATGCGAGTCTTATTTTAATAGGTGACATGTTACTTTTATTGCACAAAGTGGATCTCATCTGCCAATAAATGAGTGAACAGAGTGCTTGTACGCGAGCTAGTCAGGAAAAGCTTTTTATTTGTCTGCCTTCATTTGTCTTTCATCACGGTTCATTTATTTGTTTGTTTGGTCTCCAGCAGGTCAATGCGCTCTCGGTAATTATCTACTAAGTCAAGGGCCACTGTGTTTGTTTGTGTTCTTTGATTTTGGCCGGTCAGATTTTTTTTTTTTTTTTTACCCAAATGCAAGCGATGTTCAGAAATATGGGTTATAATTTGAATAATAATAAATAGAAATGTTAATTTGAGCCTTTTTTCAGAACAATGCCAATACATTTTTGCTACTGTTAGGAATTTAAATATTAAAATGTATCGTTTACCAAATTGTTCGAATTAGTTACCTGATTCCATTTACCAAACACAACCTACATTCACCTAACAATGCGCGCTCGTTTCTTGATGGAAAAGATGGACAAGAGACCGGCATTTCCACACGGGGGAAGATTTAATTTCTTAAACAATTTAACTAAGTGAACTACATTGAATATGGCCGAATTAGCCGAATTAGTGTCGTCTGAGTCTCTTGGAAGCCTCTCTTCAAGTCATTTAGCTTTTTTCTTATTGGCCATCTTTTCCCCGCACAATGGCGCACCTGTTCCTCCCATGGGCGTGCCAGGGAAGCCCCCCTGGGCCTCACCACCTACTCGCCGAAGGGCGTCGCGATGTCTGTCCTTGTGCGTCTGGCCTTCTCCGTCAGCACTCACAGGAATTCTGTTATCAGAAATACGTCTGATGCATTCCACACAGCCTAACCTTCTAATGTACCTTGAAGAAAAACAGCCATTAAATATCTTGCGTTAAACTCAATAAATGTAAATTGTATTCAATCATATAAAATCCTTTATAGTCAAATGTATAAAATCCTTCAATACCCAATGACATTCATTGAAACCACTACCAACCTACACAAATTGCAGGTCCTGTATTACACCCACAAACCCCAAATTAACATAATAACTGTCATTTGAAAAATAAATCATATCGCAACATTATTAGTTTTTTCACAGGGAATATAAGACATCTTTTTTTCTCTGAAAATGAATTCTGGAGATGTTATCACTTTGTAACACAATACACCTTATTGGAGTAACCTGGAAACATCAACAGTGACTCCCCCAGGGTCATTGGGGTTTTCAGGTTTTAGTCAGACACCCTAATTGAGAATGATCAATCCCCGACTTGTGTCCAGGTAGCCCACTACGCCATGACTCGCACCTCCTTAACAAGAACCCAGCATGTTATTGATGGCTCTTTGCCTGTGCAGTCCACAAATCCCAAGGAGCCCCAAGTCACGGCATAAAGACCTGCCTGGAAAGCCCCTGCAGCCCCGCTCAACAGGCTCTCAGTGGGCCCTCTACTTATTCCTTCGGCATTCAGCCATGAAATTGGTGTACTCTCCCATCTTCCTCTCCTGAGCTTCATCCATCCAGTCTTCCCAGGGGAAAGTCAGGTCAAGGAGCACCACCTGCTTGCTGGCCCCAGACGTCAGCACCTTGTCTGGCCGGAGTGTTGTATCTGCGATGATATCAAAGAATTGCAACTATTTTACTATGTGCACCAGGAGCAACCAGTTCCTTGCAGTTGTGAGCAGGACACGCTGAGTCTTGTTGGAAGGTTAAGTTTCTCTCATGCTGGGACAAAGAACATTATGCTCCTAGTTGGATGCTTCCGCTTGCTCGTTTTGATGTCAGTGCTGATTGTGTCTGCTATTGCCCTTAGTACCTGGTCGTGGCACCACCGATACCTGCCATCTTACAAGGCCGTTGGGCAACAGCTAAGAATGTGTTCTAATGATCCTCTTTCCTGCTCTTGAAAGGGCTTGGGAGGACATCATAAATCGAGTTGTGCAGGAATTTGAAGCGGTGTGGCTCAGTCTGCCAGTCGGTCCAGGTGATCTTGCCGGTTATGTACTTCCAGTTTGTCCAGGACCCCTGCTTGTTCATGCCCACCACTCTGCTGAAACGCTCCTCTTCCACCTTGGCGTGAACCTCGTCCTCGATAAGCTTCCGCTTTTCCTCTCCTTTGGCACATCCGTAGCAGGCTTTTGGGTTGCCTGTAGCTTCGGTTCCCAACAGAGTGCCGTGCCATCTTCGGCCATCTCTATTTCCCCCAAGGCACGCCACTTCCTCCCTGTTATGACCTTAACCCCTGCTGAGAAGACTTTTTCGTCAGTGGAATCAGGAAGCAGGATTTTTCTGGTACGGTGAACCTTAAAATCTTCTGCCCGACTGCTGAAGGGAAATTGCAGCTTGATGTTGTGCCCAAACAGGGCAATGATGACGCTGTTTTAAGAAAGCAACAAGACATTTTTCATTGAAAGATTTATGAAAGAATGTTTATTTTGGCACAGAACAAAATAAAGTCATTCAAATTAACGAAACAAAAAAAAAATCAACTATTTGGACAATAACAGCTGTACAATAAAATGATACATTACTTATTATGTGCCCATAAGTGCTCACTCCTGTCACAATTTTGTCATTGCAGGGAAGACATAATCAAAATCAAAACAAGAAAAACATTACTTTGCCCCAAAAAAGAAAATTAATAGTATGTACTCTATAAATAACTCTTTAATAAACTGTTTTAAAATGTCAGAGGTAAGTCTTTTTCAGATGACAGCAATGATGTTTCTTGCAAGGAAATAGACGCTGCTCTACTGAAGAACGAGGTGGTTCGTAAGTTGAATTTGTCCGTAAGTTGCTTCAGTGCTATATTTTGTATGGAATGCATTTTTAAGGTTTATAAAAGTATGTGCAATGCTTGCATACGTAACCTGTATTGTTTTGTCCTAAAGAATGAACATTTAATAAAATAATATGCTTGATAAAGATAAATAAAGTTAAGTTTAACTTACTTTTGGAAGATGACATTTCAAGAGTTAGGCGACTTCCCCCTGCGTGGTAGAATGTGGCCGAAAAAAAGCTATCCAACTATTTTCTCAACCACTTCAAGCTTTCTTATTCCACTCTCATTTAATAAAAAACGTCTCTACACTTTACACCAAACATATTGAATGGATGCACGAGATAATAAACAAAAGAGAAGGAAACGAAGCTTGCAGAAGGGCGGTAATCACTTGTTTGGACCTATTTTGGTTTTGATGAAGCGGACTTGGAACAGAATAAAACGCCCGTTGCGGAATTTATTTTCGCGTAGTCGCTAGGTCCAGAGGAAACACAAGTAATTTGTACCAGCACCTTAAAAATTACCACAGCATGTAAAAAGGATTACGAGTAAAAGAAAACGAAGAAGGTGCATCTACAAAAGCACTGAGAAGTAAACAAACCTCCATCAAAGCGGCATTTGCGCCCTTCACGCTGCACGAAAAAAGTTCGCAACGGCACAAAGAAACAACCAATGCTGGGATTAGCTAAAAATGTCTAATAGTGTCCAACCCCAAAACTGCATTATCAATTAGATGTAACACTTTTTGTTTATGCAAGTTAATGAGTGAAATGTTAGAATAAGAGTAATAAATAGTTGTAGCAGTCGTGCTAATAAGTTAGCAGGAATAGTGGGTTTGAATTAATACTTGACTACATTTCTTGCACGGATGAAAATGCCGAAGTAGCACATGGTAAATTTTATATTACACTAATTGCAGACATGTCATGTTTACAGCCTTAAAAGTATGTGGAATATTTTTAGTGTGCAATGTTTAACTTTATATAGTGTGCACATTTGTTGTTGTTGGTGTGTGTTGTTTTAAGTGCGTACATTTTATCTTTTATACTGTGCAAATGTTCTTGATTTTTTTAAGAGTTCATTTTTTCGTTTTTTCAAATGTTATTTATGTTGGATGTTGACTTTGTTTGGTTATGAAGACATGTCAAAATAAATAATTGGAATATTATTTTGTGATGTTTTATTTTGAAAATTCTTCAGACCCCTATTTTAACGAGTTTAAAGAGTTATCTAGTACATTTCATAGGTGGGTAGGTACTTCTATCGATTGAAGAATTGAAAAGTAAAAAATGGTTAAGGGGGAGCCCTAGGAATACACTGGTATACCAAGGGGGCGCCGGCCTGCAAAAGTTTGGAAACCATTAATTTATTTGGAAATCTGACATGAACCTCATCGCATGTCACTACTCTGGTCACACAAAAAACCTGACAAAACCAGCTTTAAAATCCCCATTAATCTAAAAAGTAAAATAAATATATGGAATAAAAGAGTTACTACAATAAAACATCCAAAACTACCACTGAAGTAGCAGTCATACAGAACCGGCACCCAATCTATCCGATAAGGCCTCTCGACATGTTCAGCTAACGAAGGTTATGAGAAGCATGGTAGAAAGTCCGAATCTATTACGAGTCGGCTTCACATAACCGCCATTTTATTCACTACTTCTAAAATGTGAGGATAGGCAGATGGAGTGGCGGCCTCTGTGACTGCGACGTGTCGAAAATCAGATGTGCTTAGCGGAGCGCTTTAACGTGAAGCGACTGCTTGGACGGGATCGAAGCAGAGCGATGGGGAGGCGAACGATGCGGCGGCAAAGGCTGTCAGTCAGTCGTAGCAGGAAATCGGGCCCAAGGTGACAACTTTTTACCATGAGATGCTTTTCTATTGCGGATCATGTCGCTTGGCTGCTTCCATTTCGGGCAATTTATAGTGGCGAGACGCGACCTTGCAAATAGTTGACTTATTTGCTGCATCAGATGATGCTGTGTCCAGCTTTTGA